>NC_029786.2:41238465-41308630 GCF_000816755.2 Arachis ipaensis
TTTCTTTTGAGGTAATTTCTGCCTATCCAATGCATTCAGTTCATTGGTGAGCAATGGAAGTTCATCCTCCCAAGTCTCATTACCAAATAATTTGGCATTCAGCTTCATGATTGCTCCTAAATATTGAGCAACTTGCTCTTCAGCAGTGTCTTCATCTTCTTCAGAAGATGAATAGTCATCAGAGCTCATGAATGGTAAAAGGAGGTTCAATGGAATCTCTATGGTCTTTAGATGAGCCTCAGATTCCTTTGGTTCTTCAAAGGGAAACTCCTTATTGGTCAGTGAACGTCCCAGGAGGTCTTCCTCACTAGGATTCACGTCCTCCTCCTCCTCTTTGGGTTCGGCCACACCAAGTAAGGTAATGGCCTTGCACTCTCTTTTTGGATTCTCTTCTGTATTGCTTGGGAGAGTACTAGGAGGAGTTTCAGTGACCCTTTTACTCAGCTAGCCCACTTGTGCCTCTAAATTTCTGATGGAGGACCTTGTTTCATTCATGAAACTTAGAGTGGCCTTAGATAGATCAGAGACTATATTTGCTAAGCTAGATGGATTCTGCTCAGAATTCTCTGTCTGTTGCTGAGTGGATGATGGAAAAGGCTTGCTATTGCTGAACCTGTTTCTTCCACCATTATTAAAGCCCTGTTGAGGCTTTTGTTGATCCTTCCATGAGAAATTTGGATGATTTCTCATTTCTCCATGAGAAATTATAGGTGTTTCCATAGGATTCACCCATATAATTCACCTCTGCTATTGCAGGGTTCTCAGGATCATAAGCTTCTTCTTCAGAAGATGCCTCTTGAGTACTGTTGGATGCAGCTTGTAATCCATTCAGCCTCTGAGAAATCATATTGACTTGCTGAGTCAATATTTTGTTCTGAGCCAATATGGCATTCAGAGCATCAATTTCAAGAACTCCCTTCCTCTGAGGCATCCCATTACTCATAGGATTCCTTTCAGAAGTGTACATGAACAGGTTATTTGCAACCATGTCAATGAGTTCCTGAGCTTCTGCAGGCGTTTTCTTTAGGTGAATGGATCCACCTGCAGAATGGTCCAATGACATCTTTGATAATTCAGACAGACCATTATAGAATATATCCAGGATGGTCCATTCTTAAAGCATGTCAGAAGGACACTTTTTGGTCAGTTACTTGTATCTCTCCCAAGCTTCGTAGAGGGATTCACCTTCTTTTTGTTTGAAGGTTTGAACATCCACTCTAAGCTTGCTAAGCTTTTGAGGAGGAAAGAACTTGGCTAAGAAAGCCGTGACCAGCTTATCCTAAGAGTTCAAGCTATCTTTAGGTTGAGAGTCCAACCATATTCTAGCTCTGTCTCTTACAGCAAACGGGAAAAGTATAAGCATGTAGACCTCGGGATCAACCCCATTGGTCTTAACAGTATCACAAATCTGCAAGAATTCAGTTAAGAACTGAAAAGGATCTTCTGATGGAAGTCCATGAAACTTGCAATTCTGTTGCATCAGAGAAACTAATTGAGGCTTTGGCTCAAAATTGTTTGCTCCAATGGTAGGGATTGAGATGCTTCTTCCATGTAAGTTGGAATTTGGTGCAGTGAAGTCACCAAACATCTTCCCTGCACCTCCACCATTGTTATTGGTTTCGGCCATCTCTACTTCTTTTTCGAAAATTTCAGTTAGGTCCTCTTCAGAGTTTTGTGCTTTAGCTTCTCTTAGTTTCCTCTTAAAAGTCCTTTCAGGTTCAGGATCAGCTTCAACATGAATGTTCTTATCCTTGCTCCTGCTCATGTGAAAAAGAGAACAAAAAATATGGAATCCTCTATGTCACAGTATAGAGATTCCTTTATGTGAGTAGAAGAAGAGGAGAATAGAAGAAGGAGAAGAGAAAAATTCGAAAATTAATTAAAATAAAATAAAAATATTTTTATTTTTAATTTAAAATTAAAGTTAAAATTCAAAAATTAAGAGAATGAGTAAAATTAAATTTAAAAAATAAAACAATTAGTTAATTAATACAAATTTTGAAAAAGGGGTTGGTAATTTTCGAAAATTAGAGAGAGAAAATTAGTTAGGTGGTCTTGAAAAAGATATAATTGAAATAGAAAACTTTTAAAATCAAACAAAAGTTAAGTGGTTAATTGAAAAAGATTTGAAAATCAAATTTGAAAGAGATTAGATGTTAGAAAAGATCTTGAAATTGATTTTGAAAAAGATATGATTGAAAATGAAAAAGATATGATTAAAATTTAATTTGAAAAAGATTTAAAAAAGAAATTAAAAAGATTTGATTTTTGAAAATTAAAGTTGATTACTTGACTAACAAGAAACAAAAAGATATGATTCTAAAATTTAAAGAATGAACCTTTCTTAATAGGCAAGTAACAACTTAAAAAATTTTTTGAATTAAAACATTAAATGTTAGTGAGATTTTCGAAAATATGAACTAAGAATGAGAAAAAGATTTTGAAAATCAATTTTAAAAAAAAAAAGAAATTTCGAAAATTATGTAAAAATAAATGAAAAAGATTTAATTTTTGAAAAAGATTTGAAAAAGATAGAATTTTTAAATTGAAAATTTGATTTGACTCATAAGAAACAACTAAATTTTAAAAATTTTTTAAAAAGTCAACTCAAATATTCGAATTTTATGAGAAGAAAAAGGGAAAGATATTTTTTTGATTTTTGAATTTTAATGATGAGAGAGAAAAACATCAAAAAGACTCAATGTATGAAAATTTTGGATCAAAACACACAATGCAAGCAAGAACACTTTGAATGTCAAGATGAACATCAAGAACACTTTGAATGTCAAGATGAACACCAAGAACTTATTTTTTTTTTAAATTTTTAAGAAAAAAATACATGCAAGACACCAAACTTAGAAATTTTCAAACTTTAGACACTAACAAATTGAAAATGCATATGAAAAACAATAAAAGACACAAAACATGAAAATGCAAAGATCAAACAAGGAGATTCATCAAGAACAACTTGAAGATCATGAAGAACATATGATGAATTTTCGAAAATAAGAAGAATACAATTGACACCAAACTTAAAATTTGACACTAGACTCAAACAAGAAACACAAAATATTATTGGTTTTTATGATTTTGTAAATTTTTTTTGGTATTTTTTTTTCGAAAATTAATTTTGAAAAAGAAAATAAGGATTTCAAAATTTCTAATGAGAATTCCAGGAATCTTGCAATGTTAGTCTAAAGCTTCAGTCTAAAGAGATTAGACAGGGTAGAACAAGCTTTAGCAGGACATTACATACAACAGCCAAATTGATGGGAATCAACTGACTCCTGTGATGATAAAAGCATCATCTAAAACTCTAGAATTCATTCTTAAAAATTCTGAAGAACATAGAATAATAAAATTTTTTTTTTTAAATTTTTTGAAAATAAAAATAAAAATAATAAAAACAAAAAGCTTAAAATTAAAATAAAATTTACCTAATCTGAGCAACAAGATGAACCGTCAGTTGTCCAAACTCAAACAATCCCCGGCAACGGCGCCAAAAACTTGGTGCACGAAATCGTGATCGTTCATTCCTTGGTAAAGGCGCTAAAAACTTAATACACAAGTTCTTAATCTTAGTTCTTCTTCACAATCTCGCACAACTAACCAGCAAGTGCACTGGGTCGTCCAAGTAATAAACCTTACGTGAGTAAGGGTCGATCCCACGGAGATTGTCCGCTTGAAGCAAGCTATGGTCACCTTGTAAATCTCAGTCAGGCGGATTCAAATGGTTATAGAGTTTTAATAATTAAAAGATAAATAAAATGTAAAATAGGATAGAGATACTTATGTAATTCATTGGCAAGAATTTCAGATAAGCGTATGGAGATGCTTAATTCCTTCTGAATCTCTGCTTTCCTACTTCTTTCATCCAATCCTTCATACTCCTTTCCATGGCAAGCTGTATGTAGGGCGTCACCGTTGTCAATGGCTACATCCCGTCCTCTCAGTGAAAATGGTCCAAAATGCGCTGTCACCGCACAGCTAATCATCTGTCGGTTCTCGATCATACTGGAATAAGATTCAATAATCCTTTTACGTCTGTCACTACGCCCAGCACTCGCGAGTTTGAAGCTTGTCACATCCATTCCTTCCCAGATCCTACTCGGAATACCACAGATAAGGTTTAGACTTTCCGGATCTCAAGAATGGCCGCCAATAATTCTAGCCTATACCACGAAGACTCTGAACTCACGATCAGGAGGCTAAGAGATACACATTCAAGCTTGTTTGCATGTAAAACGGAAGTGGTTGTCAGGCACGCGTTCATAAGTGAGAATGATAATGAGTGTCACATAATCATCACATTCATCATGTTCTTGAGTGCGAATGAATATCTTAGATAAGAAATAGGCTTGAATTGAATAGAAAAACAATAGTACTTTGCATTAATTCATGAGGAATAGCAGAGCTCCACACCTTAATCTATGGTGTGTAGAAACTCTACCGTTGAAAATACATAAGTGAAAATAAGGTAGACATGGCTGAGTGGCCAGCCTCCTATGGAGGTCTAGAGATCTAAAATGATCAAAAGATGTAAAAATGATCCAAAGATGTAGATACAATAGTAAAAAGTTCTATTTATACTAAACTAGTTACTAGGGTTACAGAAATAAGTAAATGATGCAGAAATCCACTTCCGGGCCCACTTGGTGTGTGCTTGGGCTAAGCATTAAAGCTTTCACGTGTAGAGGTCTTCCTTGGAGTTAAACGCCAGTTTGTAACCTGTTTCTGGCGTTTAACTTTGCTTTGCAACCTGTTTCTGGCGTTTAACTCCAGAATAGGGCAGAAAGCTGGCGTTGAACGCCAGTTTGTGTCGTCTAAACTCGAGCAAAGTATAGACTATTATATATTGCTGGAAAGCCCTGGATGTCTACTTTCAAACGCAATTGAGAGAGTGCCATTTGAACTCTTGTAGCTCCAGAAAATCTACTTTGAGTGCAGGGAGGTCAGAATCCAACAGCATCTGCAGTCCTTCTTCAACCTCTGAATCAAATTTTTGCTCAAGTCCCTCAATTTCAGCCAGAAATTACCTGAAATCACAGAAAAACACACAAAATCATAGTAAAGTCCAGAAATGTGAAATTTTATTAAAAACTAATAAAAATATACTAAAAACTAACTAAATCATACTAGAAACTATGTAAAAACAATGCCAAAAAGCGTATAAATTATCCGCTCATCAATAGGGTTGATCACTCAATCCTCCCCTACTTCATGCTTTTCCAAAATTTATTTTTCTTCTAACAATAAACATATATTCCATGCATGCATACAAGCATCATGGGGTCTTTTCTTTAGGTTGTAATGGGCTAGGGTCAAGGTAAGGATGCATATTTGGTTAAGTGAGCTTGAAATTTGAATATTTGATGAGCTTAAACTTCTCACCTAAACTATGGCATCTTATACAATATTAAAGCTAACCTAACTACCCATTCTTTCCCTTTTTTAACATACTCATGCATTTTCTTTTCATTTCTCAACACTTGTGTATTGATCTTTATTGAACTTTACTTTAGGGTATTTTGTCCCCTTTTTATTTCTTTCTTTTTTCTTTTCTTGCTTTTCTATTTTTTCTTTTCTTTTGTTTTTCTCATCATTTTTTTCCATTTTATTTTTTTCTCTTTTTTTTTTCTTCAATGCATAAGGTCTACACATTTAATCAATACATGAGCCTGTACCTAATTCCCAATATTTACAACGAAAATACAAAATTACCCTTTTTCTCAACCAATGTCCCAAAATTTCCCACACTTGAATGTTACACACACTAGCCTAAGCTAATCAAAGATCCAAATTAAGGACTTTTATTATTTTCTGCTTTAAGGCTTGTAATGTGCTAAATTAAGAACAAAGTGGGTTAAACGTAGGCTCAAATTTGGCTAACAAAGGAAGATAAGAGGTAAGTTATTTGGGCAAGTGAGTTAATTGAAACGATGGCCTAAATCATATAAGTGCATGAATACAAGGAATAATGGACATATAGAATTAAACAAATCAAAGATCACAATCGTAGGAGGGAACAATTGCACACAAGAAGGGAAAATAAGTGGTTATAAGATGTAACCACACCATTAGGCTCAAAACTCACTTGCTTGTGTTCTTAGCTCAAATTCTAATTCCATGTTCCAAAATACATCCTCCAAACAAGCTAAGCATCAAAAGATTTTCAAATTTCAAAATTGGTAGGGTCGCCCTAAAAATTTAGTTTTCTAGGAGAGAAGTCATTGCTCTAACCAAGTGGATTTATTAAGAGATACTAACATGCAAAGGATGCCAAAAATGAAAATCTAACATGCAATCTATCCTAATTAGCAAAGGTGATTCAAAATTTATTTGGGTGTTACCTATGAAGACCGGTCGGCCGACCGACCTCCCCACACTTAGAAGTTGGCACGGTCCTCCGTGCCTTGAGTGAGACGTAGTGGTTGATTGGTTTCCGAGTGTCCATCCACTTCTTCATCGTCATTTTCTTCATTATCGGTGCCGGTGGACGTGGAAATTTCTGGTTCTTCCATAGGTGGTGCTAGCCAACTTAGAAGCTTATTGACAAAAGCGTAACGGCGTTGGTTACGCCGCTCATAACGGTCAAGCTTCTTGTGGAGGTCCTCTAGGCGTTGCATGGATGACTTTGGTGGTGCGGATGAGGTAGAGGGGATGCTCATGGGGACGGGTAGGTGTGGCTCTTCGGTGTCCGTCGGAGGGTAAAGATATCTCCCGTTTGGAACAACATCTCCATCCGCCGGGATCATGGCTCTTCTATCCTTGGTATCTCAGGGAACACTGGCTGCGACGACTAAGTTGGTCACTAGAGCGGGAAAGGGTAGATTCCCCTTAGCGTGGATGCGGCCCATGGATTGGCGAATGAGACGGGGAATATGCACCGGTCTCTCGGTGAGGACACACTAAACCAACAAGGCTAACTCGGCAGTGATAGATGAGCCATGGGTGCTTGGGAGCACATAGTGGGCTAGAATTTGAGTCCATGCTTGAGCCTCTCTAGTGAGAAAACGTGCAGTGATGCCCTTGGGCCGGGATCTCATCCTTCCTCGAATCCAGAATGATTTTAGGGTATAGCAACGACCTTGAGGATAGCATCCCAATCAAACGCACGTTGGCACTGATAAACCCCGATTTTGTGATTTATCTTGTGCTTATTTTGGGGGGTTTTACCACCTTTTTCCACATTTATTCAATGAAATAGCATGGTTTTGTAATTCTCCCTTGAATTGTGCTTAAGTGTAAAAACATGCTTTTTAGGCCCTAATTTGGTGATTTTAATTCACTTTAATTCCATTCGATGCCTTGATGTGTGTGTTAAGTGATTTCAGGTTTATAAGGCAAGTATTGGATGGAAGAAATGAGTAGAAAAGCATACAAAGGGGGAGAATGCATGAAGAAACAAAGATTGGGAATGCATCGAAGGACGAGCACGCGCAAAAGTGGTCTCGCCAATAGACGCGCACGCGTACTTGCCGCGTCCGCGCGGATGGAAAATTTGCCAATTGACGCGCACGCGCACATGGCGCGCACGCGCCAATACTCTTACATGGCCCACTTAAAGGCAAAACGCTGGGGGCAATTTCTGAGCTGCCCAGGCCCAATTCTAACTCGTTTCCAAGTGTATTTCATGCAAAATTAAAGTCCAAGCAAGGGGGGGCAATTAGTTTAGCCAACATGAGCCTTTAGTTAGTTTTCTAGAGAGAGAAGCTCCCTCTTCTCTCTAGAATTAGGTTAGGATTAGGTTAGATTGTTTTAGATTCATGTTTAATTACTTGATTTCATCTTGTTTCTTTTATAATTTCTTATTTCTACACCTTGATTCTCTTAATTGTGATGTTAATTTCTCATTATGCTCTCTTTTGTGATGATGAACTCATGTTAGATTTGGTTTACATTCAATGAGATCGTGATGTTGATGTTTCTTTAATTGATGGATTGAATTGTGATCTTACTTTTCTTGCACTTAGTAGTTGTTAGATTTTATTAATCTTGCAATTTATGATGTTTACCTTTATTGCACTCTATGTGTTTGATGAAATGTTCTCTTTAGTTTTTGAGTAGTTTTGTCAATTCTTGGTCTAAGCCAAGGGAATTGGGTAATCTTGAGTCATTGAGTATGATGGAATTGGTGATTTGAGAACCCATGGTGATCAATTTGATACCCATTGACGCTAACCCACTACTAAGTTAATTAGTAGGTAGGTTAGGACTTAAGGGTTGATGTGATCAAATCTATTTGATGTACTTTAAGCTTAGGAATAAATGTTACGTACTTAAAGCTTTTGGGAAGTAGACTTAATAGGTTGGCTTCTCTTGATTATCAATATTCGGTTTGTTGACAAGGATGGTGATCTCAGTTACCCAAGTCTTAGCCAAGAGTTCTTTATCTTGCTTTCCTTATTTGCTTGCTTAATCTATTTTTATTGCCATCTCATGAACCAAAAACCCCCCATTTTACCCCTTCATAGCCAATAATTAAGCACTACATTGTTTCCTAGGGAGACGACCCAGAGTCCAAATACTCCGGTTGTTTCTTATTTGGGGTTTGTACATGTGACAAAACCATATTTTATTTTGATTTGAGAGTTGTTTGTTGGTTTGGAGCTATGCTTACAACGAAGTAACTCCTTTCTTTAGGAAGAAAATCTAGACCGACGACAATCTTTTGCCTATCAAATTAATGGTGCCGTTGCCGGGGACATAATGGTGCTATGTTATTGGCTATTGTATATATTGTGAATAGTTTGAATTTCGGTTTGTTTGCTAGTTTTTGTTAGTTTAGGATTTTATCTTCTTTGTTTCTTATTAATCTTTGTTTTTATTTTCTCTTTCACCATGAATTCTCATCCTTTTGGATATGAGTTTAGTTCAAACTATGTTGTAGGAAATGAAAGCTCGAATGAAGATATACATCAAGGATTTGGAAATCAAGGATGGGAGGAACCTCAAGCTTATGAACAACTTTCATGGCAACAACCTCCTACAAATTCTTATGGGTATAATCCTGATCCTAATGTGTACCAATCCAATGTGTGTGATGGTCCTCATTGTGGTTGTCAACCACAATCATCATATGCATGTGATCCCACTCCTCAATATAGCCATACACCATACTCACAAGCCTCACACCACCATTCAACCCCATATGACCATAATTCATACACACCATATCAATCACCATATGAACCACATCTAGAACAACCACCATTCTAACACCAATATCCCCAAGAACCATAAATTCCACATACACCACCTCAAGAATTCCACCAATATGAACCACCTTCCAACGTTAACAATCTTCCCTCAAATACTGAACCCTATCTTCCACCACCACCTTTCGACGAAGCCTTCATATTAGAACTGAGAGACCTTGAATCTCGTATCTTAAGGCGACAAGAGGAGGATGAAACTCAATTTAAGGAGCTAAAAGCAAGGATAGCTAGCATGGTAGATGTCGTGAATCACCTAACATCCCACCTAAGCTCATGTACCCTGAGTGCTTCCATTGTTGAATATGGAGAAACTATCAAGGAGCCTAGTGAGGGAGTGAACTTGAAGCTCCATGGTGAGGAAGAAGAGTTGAAGCAAGAGGTGTAACAAGAGAAGAAGATAGAGATTAGCGAACAAAAGGAAGTAGTGAATGGATGTTTGGGATATGTTGAGCACATAAAGGATGTTAAAGAGGAGAGTAAAGTTGCGGAAGTAAACGGAGAGTTGAAGGAAATCGATCAAGAAGTGGATTCCATCACTAGTGATTTTTTGCCCACATTGACCAATTCCCTTGACAATCTTATTAAGCCTTCCCCTAGTGGACTAGAATGTGAGGTTGAGGAGGGTGCGCCACCTCCAAAACCCATTATAAGTGAAGAACTGGAAGAGATGTTCCAAGCAATAAGCCTTCCTATCTATGATGATTCCGCATCAACATATGATCCTTTCGAGTTTGAGGAGTCTCTCCCCAAAATGCTTACACTTGATGATGAGGTAGACTTCACTAGACCTCTGATCTATGATGAGAGTGATGGGGAGGAGATAGAAGAAATTGGTGAGGAAGAATGTGAACTTGAGGAAGCTTAGAAAGAGGAGAAACTTGAAGAACCTTGCCGAGTGGTGCAAACCTCTAGAAGAGGATGGACGGGAGTAGAGCATGCTTTATCAAGACCTTTGGGAACTCCTTCACTTAGTTCACCATCTAATCCTTCACTTGAGTGGGTAAAACTTCTAACTCTCAGCTTTATTATCCCACTTGAGTATGGTATGCTTGAGACGGATGGCCAACTTAGGGCGCTTTGTGGAATTAAGCGAAAAAGGAGGATGTTTAGTGGTTGGCGTTGTAAATCTAGATACATTATAGTTGGAAGCTCAAAATTGAAGAACATGGATTGGTGTAATGCTCAATTAAATGGGTCCAGGAGAGTAGTTTGGTGCTTTCATGAGAATTCCACTTTCTCGTCGCCCGGACAAAGTCAAGGCAATCAACTAGAAGATGGGTGCGAGGACAAGATATGGGATCCTAGATTACCCTGTGAGAGTCAATTTTGGGAGCTCATGTCTTGGAGAGGACCTCACTCAAGCTTAGTGAAGATGGTTGGAACTTCTGACAACCGATTAAAGGACAAGCACTCTTGGAGGTTCAAGGATGGATACAAGCATAAACCACCTTGACAAGAAGCCTCCCAAATGTCCAACTTAAGGACTTAAACTAAAAGTGCTTGGTGGGAGACACCCCACCATGGTAAACTCTTTCTATTCTCTTGTAGATATAATGAATGAATGAATTGAGTTCCATTGTATATAACTTCTTTACTTCTTGGCATATTTTGCATGCTTGCTAAGGTGCTTATATATTCTATGTTTTAATTAGGGATGATTCTCTGAATTAGAGTTTTTGCTAGAATTGCAAGTTTCCTCAATTTGTTTGAAAAATCCCATATATTTCAAAATGTGTTTAATTTTTTCATCTTAGCTAGTTTTAATATTTTAGAGGAGGATGAGAAGGTTATGAGCTCTCTTTGATGCTCATTAAAAAAAAAAACAAACCTAGCCATGTGCAAGCGCAAAGCGCGTGCACGCGTCGGCTATATATTTTTGCTTTCTGGGCCAAGGACCAGAGAGTTGTGCCACTTTTGGGCCAACTCTACGCCTCAGCCCATGCGGACGCACGCTGTACGCGTCCGCGCCACTCCCTGTTTTCTTTACCCACGCGCTGGCGTACTTGGCGCCTCCGCGCCCATTCCTTAAGCTCAAGCCATCCACGCGAACGCGCACAGTGCGCGCGCGCGTCGATGCGTTTTAGCATCACCTAGGCCAAAGGACCCGAGAGTTGTGCCAACTCTGGGCCTCTTTTGTGCCTCTGGCCCAGCACACCTGTGCGGACGCATACTGTACGCGTCAGCGCCGATCCCTAATTCTCCCATCTACGCGTAAGCGCGTATGGCGCTTCTGCGCCAATCCTTAATTACCTCCACCCACGCGGACGTGCACGGTGCACGCATGCGTGGATTCGAATTTTTACTTACCCAGGGACGCGACGCCCTAGTGCATTCGCGCAAAACCCCCTTCGTCCCTTACCCAACGTCTCTCCTTCTCCCTTTCACCCATAACCACCACCTTCATCTCCATAACCAGCCTCCCTTCAGCAACCTCCGGCGCACACCACCGCCGCCATTGCCGCGCGTCCCAGCCCCCTCTTCCTCGCTCTGCCACTCTCTCTCACTCCTCTGCCTCCTCCTCTCTGTTTTCTCTCACTTCACCTCTGCTCCGTCACCGTCCTCGACAGCTGCGACTCCATTGTCGCCGGCGAATACCCTAGTGACATCCCAGGCCACCGTCCTTGCCCTGGCCACTCTTCTTTCCTGTTCTGCTTCCTCTCTGTCTCCCAGGTTTTTGCCCCCGCTGTTCTGCTCCTTTATTTTTTTTACATTAATTTTTGTTAATTTCATTAATTAGTTAGCTTAGTTAGTTAGTTTAGTTTAGTTTAGGTGGTTAGTGAATCTGGGCTGAGTAGTGGATTTAGAATTAACTGAATCTTTGCTGCTTTGTGAAATTGCTATGTTTTCTTGGATTATTCTGTGTTCAAATCTGTGATGCTGCTTGTTTGTGTTTGATTAATGAAAGGAACCGCTACTGTTCTTTGTGCTGTTTAATTTACTTTGCTGCTGCATTATTGGCTGTTTGTTATATCCATGTGAATTCATATATATGGTTTTGTGTTTTCAAGTATTAATGAACTCATATGGAACCTGATTTGCTGTTTAAACTTGGAAATAGCGAATTTGCTGCTGAAATGCTGCCAGATTTTTCCTAACCATGGTCCATGAATTAACAATGCTTTGATTGGTGTAACAAGTTCTAGTTAATGATTTCTGTGTCAATTAGAATTTTGTTACCTAAAAGGTTTTGAAAAATCTTCATGGGCATGTTTACAAGTTTTGGTTATGCATCCCATATTCTTTACTTGCTTGCAATGCTAATTTGCAATATGCATTGTATGATTAAGTAAATTTTCAAATTAACCGTAAACTTGGATTTCATTTAGAGTTAAGCCCAACTTGCTTGCTTTCACAAGATTGATGATTCTTTCTACCTATGTGGCCACTGTGATTCAATTCCTCTATACCCTCTATGCCCTAGGTCACATGGTGCATAAAATTTTCAAATCTCATCTCAATCCTTGTGATTTGCATTTATTGTTGGAATTGGTGTCAAATATGCTTAAATTACTTGTTTTTCAAGGTTTTGCTCTCACCAAAACCAATTCACGTAACTCTAGTGATCCTTGCATTGATTGATGGTTTGTTCCATATCAGTTGTTTTCTAGCTATACCATATTTCATCATCAATGACTTGTTGCATTTCATGATTATGAACGTGCTTACATTCCTATTTTGTGCATTCCTTTCTGAATTGAGCTAATAACCACCATATCACTGATTTTCACACTAATTTCTAACTTTAATCTGTTTAACCAACTAACTTCTTTTGGTTTTCAACCTAACTCTTTTGATCATTATTTTGGATATGGTGTCTCTTAGGCTTGATGAACGAGTAAAGTGCAAATGTGGTTTAAATTCTTGGTTTGAAGTATGATTTGAGTTTTGAATTCTGTTGCTTGCATTCCAAGAAATCTCCTTTCTTTATTCACTTAATGAATATGCTTTGCTTTGAGTGCTTTGTATCTACTTGGCTATCTGCTTATATTGTATCATCTCTATTTTTTAGGATGTCAGATAAAGGAAAGGCTATAGCCACAACTTCTAAAAAGAGGAAGCGCTCTAAGACCTCTACCCCCTCTCCCTATGCAAATTATGCTAAGAATCCGCTGAATGAGGTAGACAAGGAAAATAAGTTGCTACCATCCACTGAGCAAATCAAATTCCCAAACCTCTATTGTGAGCTTCACTTCTTCGACTTCTGGAAGAAAAATCTGAACATTGAGAAGAACTGCTCCTTCCCAATGATGTGAGGCGTGCCATTAACACCCGCATTCTGGAGTTAGGATTAGACTTTATTGACAGAGATTTGGGGAGGGTGAACACTTCATGGGTGAGAAACTTTTTTTGCAACTTCTTCCGAGCCAATCTTGATTCAGTGCAGCTACGGGGTAGAGAGATTATGATCAACTGAGGATGCTATTGGGGATGCACTGCTTTGCCACCATCGTCCTGATGAGACCTGCGCCTATAGGCAGGCAGAGGTAGCTCTCCTCTCCATGACTTTTGACTATGAGGCACTTAAGCGCGTGATTGCCACTCCTGACGCTCCTTGGGTGATGGATTCGAACAACAAGAAGCCCAAGGGGATGCGCTTTGCTTATCTGACGAAGGAGGCCAAGACTTGGCAGCATATCTTCGCCCACTATGTCTTTCCCACCACTCACTTTTCAGAGATTCCGATGGATATGCTGGTTCTGAATGGGTGTGTGCTGGAAGGGAAGGAGATAAACTTCCCCCGACTGATCAGGCATAGCATGTGGAGAGCTCATTGGAGAACTCATATTCGCGGCTTACTACCCTTCCCTACACTGGTCACCAGCATGATTGAGCTGGCAGGTGTCCCGTGGGAGGATGATGATGTGACACTACCACCCCCAGATGACGATGATAAGGAGACTACCATTCCGTGGGCTGGGTGGGTGCACGAGAGGCCCCCGCCCAAACGCCGTTCCCGAGCAAGAGCAATGGAGGAGGTAGCTCAGCCCTCATCGTCAGCAGCAGCAGCAGGACGCCCCTCTACTTCAGCAGCCGTAGCATCCTTACCACCACCACCACCAGCACCTGAGCCGACTTATCTGTTGGTGCAGCACCTGCTTCGCTTCATGGAACGATTCGAGCGTCATGTCATGCGATGTCTCGATCGCATTGACCAGGTGTTTCTATCACAGGGCATCGAGCTACCACCGCTCCCAGACTCCCCCAATTCTAACGAGCAGGATCAGGAGGAGGAGCTGACTCATCAGGATGCACCTCCAGAGACACAGACCACCACTGAGGTCCAGCAGCCTCTTGAGGATCCACAGCCACATCCAGAGCCACAGCCAGTCCCAGTCCCACAGCCCGAGCCTGAGGAGCCCGGCGCGATTGTTGACCCCCATCCCGAGCTTCAGCAGTAGCATCGAGGACGATGCTTGATTCTAAAAGTGTGCGGAGGTCACCGTTCGTGACCGGTGTTTACATTTATGTGGTGAACTTTTGGACATCCATCTTTAGTCTCTGCTACTTTATTTTATTTTGTACTTTATCTTTTAGATCATTTTAGGATGATTGTATATATTTGCTATTGTAGATACTCTTGTTTTGGTTGTTGCATACTTTTAGTGTATATATATATATGTTTTGCATCTTAGTTGTTGATTGTGATTAGAAAATTGTTTTGGATTGATAAATTCTAGTTGACCTTTTTTGTATAAGAATTATGTTTTGATTGGAAAAGGGATAAACTAGGGAAATTTTTTTTAAAATTTTCTAAATCACAACATTGCATTAGAATAAGCTTAGTCAATATGATGAAAATTTTCAAGAAATTCATTTTTTTAGGGTACCACCCAATTGGTTGAAAATTTTTTTCTTTTTTAGAACTTGCTTGAATTATACACTTGTGGATTATGTTTTGAGCAAAGAACACAAGCATGTGAGGTTTGAGCCTAAATGTTTGGTTACATCCTATGACCACTTATTTTCATTTTTGTGTGCATTATTCTCTTTCTATGATTGTAATCTTTGATTTGTTTGATTATTTATGTCTATTATTTTGTGAATACATGCAATTATATGATTGAGGCCATTGTTCAAATAGCTCACTTACCCAAATAACTTACCTTTTATCTTCCATTGTTAGTCAATTTTGAGCCTATGCTTAACCCATTTGTTCATTATTATAGCACATTACAAGCTTAAGTGAAAAACAATAAATGTCCCTTGTTTAGATCTTTGATTAGCTTAGGCTAGTGAGAGTGTTCATTACTTGATTTTGGGAAGATTGGGTAAATTGGTTAGAGATAAAAGCGTATTTATATTTTTGTTGAAAATTTCTCAAGAAATGGGTACATACTCATGTATTAATCATATGTAAACCATATGCATTGATGTTCTTGTATATATTTTAGTAAAAAAAAATTTTAAAAATTTTGCAACAAAAAGGGAACAAAGGGTCCGAAAGTTTAAGGTTTCACAAATTCAATGCATATGTGAGGTATTAAAAAGGAATTGCATGAGTGTGTGAAAAGTGAAGAATGGATAGCTAGGTTTGTTTAGAATTGTTTAGGTTGTCATAGGTTGGGTGGGAAGTTTAAGTAATCAAATATTCAAATTTCAAGCCCACTTGACCATATGCATCCTACCTTGACCCTAGCCCCATTACAACCTATGGGAAGTCCTCTTGATATTTGTATGCATGCATAAAGTAATTGTGGATTGTTAGATGAAAAACAAATCTTGGAAAGCATGATTAGGGGATAAATGAGTGATGCAACCCCATATACTTGAGTGCATAGAGCGGATACACATCCGGCGAGGGTTCAATCACTCAATTACATGTTTCCACCCATGATCATCTTTTCTTGCAAGTTTGTGAACTCTTTCAATGATTCAATCCAATTATGGTTTGCTTTATCGTTAATACCTTAGCCCTTGTGCTTGTATGTGTATTCTTGGAGAATGATTTATTTTGACTAAGCCATTGCATCATGAAAATAGATTGAATTTAGTTAGTTGCATTGAATAAATGTTAATACCCTTTGCTTTTTCTTGATTTTAGCATGAGGACATGCTTAGTTTAAGTGTGGGGAGATTTGATAACCCCGATTTCGTGATTTATCTTGTGCTTATTTTGGGGGGTTTACCACTTTTTTTCACATTTATTCAATGAAATAGCATGATTTTGTAATTCTCCCTTGAATTGTGCTTAAGTGTAAAAATATGCTTTTTAGGCCCTAATTTGGTGATTTTAATTCACTTTAATTCCATTCGATGCCTTGATGTGTGTGTTAAGTGATTTCAGGTTTATAAGGCAAGTATTAGATGGAAGAAATGAGTAGAAAAGCATACAAAGGGGAGAAAGCATGAAGAAACAAAGATTGGGAATGCATCAAAGGACGCGCACGCACACAAGGCGCGCACGCGCAAAAGTGGTCTCGCCAATAGACGCGCACGCGTACATGCCGCGTCCGCGCGGATGGAAAATTTGCCAATTGACGCGCACACGCACATGGCGCGCACGCGCCAATACTCTTACATGGCCCACTTAAAGGCAAAACGCTAGGGGCGATTTCTGAGCTGCCCAGGCCCAATTCCAACTCGTTTGCAAGTGGATTTAATGCAGAATTGAAGTCCAAGCAATGGGGGGCAATTAGTTTAGCCAACATGAGCCTTTAGTTAGTTTTCTAGAGAGAGAAGCTCCCTCTTCTCTCTAGAATTAGGTTAGGATTAGGTTAGATTGTTTTAGATTCATGTTTAATTACTTGATTTCATCTTGTTTCTTTTATAATTTCTCATTTCTACACCTTGATTCTATTAATTGTGATGTTAATTTCTCATTATGCTCTCTTTTGTGACGATGAACTCATGTTAGATTTGGTTTACATTCAATGAGATCTTGATGTTGATGTTTCTTTAATTGATGGATTGAATTGTGATCTTACTTTTCTTACTTTTCTTGGTGTAAAATTCAACCACCCAAGACAAATTTGCCTCCCGTGGCTTCCTCAATAGGAATTCCCATTGCCGCCGTTCGATGCGGGGCATGATGAGTGGTATGACATGAGCCGGAGGGGCTAGAAGGGGCTCCGCATGATAGTTCCTTGGATTGATCAAGGGGTAGACAAGCTCACAATAGCGGTTGGGGAACTTGTTCGGATCCCTTGCCGGATTGTCCTTTTCCGAAACATCAATGTTAGCAACGCTCCTTGTCTTATTAAAGAGGGGCTTGGCTTTAGGTCCTTATTGTGCTTTGCTAGTGGACCGTGAAGGTGCCTTCTTGGGTGCCTTTCCATTGTCCCTTTTGATCACCATCCTAGAAAAGAAAGAGAAGTTGTGAAGTTAAGCTTAAAGAGGCATCAAGAAAGAATAAGCATGCCAGTGATAAGGCATAGAAGATAAGTAGCTTAGACACATGACAGCCGCAACATTGAGACTAAGTCCATAATGAAAATCTTGGCTAATCACTAGCAAGGGATGCATGAGTGGTCTAGGCATGCAAACAAGACGCACGAGAAGCACACACTCATAACATCAATAACAAGGAAGTGAAAAATAGGGGAAGAGCATGGAGAAATGAAACAAGAAATATAGTAAGCTCAATGCACATATACTAAGATAGAAAACACTAAGTTAAAATAACTCCAAGAAGCATGTGGGTCTTTCATCAAACACTTGGTGTGCATCCCTTTTTTGACAAAATTTGAGAGAAGGGTGACAATGTGACAACCCATAAAGCACCATCAATCATCATATCACACCACAAATTACAAAAGAAAGCAAGTAAATCAAACAAGTTCATAAAAGCAAGAGTAAACTCCACTTGAAACACCCATGAGAAAATGAAAAGAAAGAGGGAAAGAAAACTCAACAAACAAAGGAATCATGAATGAAATTACCAAGAGAAAGAGTAAGGGAATGTAACTAAGGAAAGGAGAAAAAAAAGAAACAAAGAAAACTAAACAAAAATAGAAAGAGAAGTACCTTGAGAGGAGGAGGAAGAAAAATGGGGTATGGAGGTGGGAGAGAAGGTAGGGAAGAGTGAGAAAAAGAAGAGGGAAAAAGGGGGTGTAGGATTGCCGGAGGTGGTGGTTGCCGCCGGTGGTGGCGGAGAAGAGGTGGTAGAGATGGTAGAGGAGGGTGGAAGTAAAGAAGAATGGTGGTGGTAAGAAGAAAGAAAGAAAAATAAAGGAAGAAGGCGCGCTCTAATTCAATTAGTTCGCGGAACCGACGCGCGCACACCATGCACGCGTGCACGTGCATGGGCAAAAAGTAGTAAGGGCGCGGACGCGCACGATGCGCGTGTGCGCGAAGTGGCCAAATGCGGGTGTGCGCGCGAGCGCTAGGTGCGGATGAGCGTGCATAGAAGTTGTGCCCTCAGCACAAGTTGGGCACAACTCTGGCCCAACTCTCGGGAAAAAGTACCAGAAAATAGAATTTGGTGATCGACGCGGACGCGCACAGTGCGCTGACGCGTTGATTAGCATGATGGTCGAGGTACGCGTGCGCGCCTGGTGCGAATACACGTGAGGGGAGCTGGGCCAGTAGCATGAAAGTGGCCCAACTCAGGCACAACTCTCGAGAGGAATGGCCTCGGAACGCAAATTGCAGGAGTGACGCGTACGCAGCTAGTGCACGAACGCGTGCTTTTGCACGAATGGCCATATACGCGTGCGCGTACAGTGTGTGCACGCGTGATGCTGGTTATGCCTAGGGCCCAGAATGGGCCCATAATTCGCACAACTCTCTTGAAGATGGCCCAGGAGCTGCAAAGACCGGAGGACGCGTACGTACATGGTGCACGCACGCGTCCCCCCTCCCCCCCTTTTTTTTTTGAATGAAATTGAAAGATGCCTAATTGTCATGAATTAAATGGCCAAACCAGCTAAAGAGGCCAAAAAATACCCAAAATCAATGTAAAACCTAAAGAGGGGTGTTCTTCTACCACACAATCAAATCATTCATGGAAAAATCAATGCAAGGCTTCATGAGTAAAATATCCTAGGTATTTACAATTAACTCTAATCAAATAGGACTGTAGCTAAGAAATCACAAACCAATCAAGAGTTTAAAAACTATATACAAAAGGGTAAAAAGGATAGATCTCACCATGGTGGGGTGTCTCCCACCTAACACTTTTGTTTAATGTCCTTAAGTTGGACTTCCACTAGCTCATTGCTCTTTGGCAAGAGATAAATCTGCCAAAAGGAATACCTCAATCTCTTTGTTGCTCTTTATTTGCTCACCATGATACAACTTGAGACGGTGCCCATTGACCTTGAAGATATCCGAACTTGAGGGATGGCGCAAATGGTAAACCCCATAGGGTTCCGTCGTCACTACTTGATATGGGCCTTCCCATTTTGACCTTAGTTTACTGGGCAACAATCTCAATCTAGAATTGTAAAGAAGGACTAGATCACTGGCTTTAAATTCCTTGCTTCTTATGTTCTTATCATGCACGGCTTTCATTTTCTCCTTGTAAAGTCTAGAGTTCTCATAAGCTTCAAGCCTCAAGCATTCCAACTCCGTTAGTTGCAGCTTCCTCTCTATTTTGGCTCCACCCAAATTTGGATTACACTCCTTGATGGCCCAATATGTCTTGTGCTCTATCTCCACCGGTAAATGGCAAGCTTTGCCATACACCAACCGAAAGGGACTCATGCCAATTGGTGTTTTGTATGCCGTTTGGCAGGCCCATAATGCATCGGTGAGCTTGGCACTCCAATCTTTCCTATTGGGCTTCACAATCCTTTCCAAGATGCGTTTAATCTCCCGATTGGAAACCTCGGCTTGGCCGTTTGTTTGTGGGTGATAGGCCGTAGCTACTTTATGCATGATGCTATACTTCTTCATGAGTCCGTCCATTCTTTTGTTGCAAAAGTGTGAACCTTGGTCGCTCACGATTTCTCGTTGCGACCCAAATCTACAAATGATATTATTTCTCACAAAAGAAAGGACCACGTTAGCATCATCTGTCTGGGTGGGTATTGCTTCCACCCATTTGGACACATAATCAACGGCAAGTAGAATGTAAAGGAAACCATTAGAATTAGGGAATGGCCCCATGAAGTCAATTTCCCACACATCAAAAATCTCACAAAATAGCATGGTTCGTTGGAGAATTTCATCCTTCTTGGAGATGTTACCAAATCTAATGCATTGAGAACAAGATTTACAACAATGAGAAGAGTCCTTGAAAAGAGTTGGCCACCAAAAGCCACAATCTAGGATTTTCCTTGCCGTTCTTTGAGGTCCAAAATGGCCTCCTCCTTCGGAGGAGTGTCAAGCTTCAAAGATTGAATGGAATTCGGTTTGTGGAATGCACCTCCGAATTACTTGATCCGCCCCACATCTCCAAAGGTATGGGTCATCCCACACATAGTATTTGGATTCGCTTTTTAGCTTATCCCTTTGGTGTTTGGAGAGATTAGGAGGGAAGGAGAGAGATACAAAGTAATTGGCAATTGGTGCATACCAAGGAATGGTTTCTGAGATTGCATGCAAGCCCTCAAAGGGAAAAGAATCATTGATAGGGGTGGTATCGCCTTTTGTGTGTTCAAGGTGACTTAAATGATCCGCCACTAGGTTTTTCGTACCACTCCTATCCTTGATTTCCATGTCAAACTCTTGCAACAATAAAACCCATCTAATTAATCTCGGTTTGGATTCCTTCTTAGCCAACAAATACTTTAATGCCGCATGATCCGAATACACTACCACCTTTAAACTGAGAAGATATGCTCGGAACATGTCCAAGGCAAAAACAATGGCCAAGAATTCTTTTTCGGTAGTAGTGTAGTTGGATTGGGCTCCATCTAGTGTTTTTGATGCATAGGCTATGACATATGGATTATTACCCTCGCGTTGTGCTGACGCGGCTCCCACGGTGAAATTTGAAGCATCACACATTATTTCAAATGGCCGACTCCAATCCAGCCCTCGCACAATGCGAGCTTGGGTCAATGCTACCTTGAGCTTGTCAAAAGCCTCCATGCATTCCTTGCTTAAATCAAACTCAACATCTTTTTGTAACAACTTTGAGAGAGGCAATGCTATCTTGCTAAAATCCTTTATGAATCTCCGATAAAATCTAGCATGTCCAAGGAAAGAGCGGACCTCTCTCTCGGAAGAGGTGTAAGGCAAACTAGATATGACATTAATCTTGGCCAGATCTACGGAAATACCATCTTTTGAAACAATATGTCCTAAAACAATGCCTTGCTTGACCATGAAATGAAACTTCTCAAAATTTAAGACAAGGTTGGTTTTAGTACATCTTTCCAAAACTTTTCCAAGATTATCCAAGCAATGATAAAAAGAATCACCATATACCGTGAAATCATCCATGAATACCTCCATGCATTGCTCTAGAAAATCTGCAAAGATGCTCATCATGCACCTTTGGAAAGTTGCCGGTGCATTGCATAAGCCGAATGGCATACGCTTGTAGGCATAAGTTCCAAAAGGGCATGTAAATGTTGTTTTTTCTTGGTCTTCTAGAGCAATGTGTATTTGGAAGCATCCCGAATAGCCATCTAGAAAATAATAATGAGATTTACCGGATAATCGATCGAGCATTTGATCGATAAACGGAAGTGGAAAATTATCTTTTCTATTGGCCAAGTTCAACCTTCGGTAGTCTATGCATACTCGCCAAGAGTTTTGCACCCGTGTTGCTATGAGCTCCCCGCTTTCATTCTTGATTGTGGTTACCCCGGACTTCTTAGGCACAACTTGAACGGGACTTACCCATTCACTATCCGAAATAGGGTAGATGATGTCCTCCTCGAGTAACCGTGTTACCTCTTTCTTGACAACCTCCAAAATAGTAGGATTTAATCTCCTTTGAGGTTGTCTCACGGGTCTAGCTTCTTCTTCCAAAAAGATCTGGTGCTTACACACTTGGGGACTTATTCCCACTAGATCCGCCAAACTCTACCCTATTGCCCTTTTGTTCTTCCTCAAGACACATAGTAACTTCTCTTCTTGTTGAGGATTTAGTTCCCTTGCTATGATCACCGGAAACTTGTGGGCTTCATCAAGGTATGAGTACTTTAGGTGGGGTGGCAATGGCTTCAATTCTAGCTTTTTCTCTTGGCTTGTCACTTGAACTTCTTCACTTGGATCTTCACTATTTCCTTCAATCATATGTTTCTCTTCTAGCTTTGCATAATGCACTTCGGCCACAATGTTGTCAATTAGATCACACCGGAATACGGAATGGTTCTCCGGTGGGTGACTCATTGCCTCTTCTAGGCTAAAACTTAAAACTCTCCCATCTATCTCGAATGAGTAGGTTCCCGAATGGGCATCCAACTTGAACCTAGAGGTCCTTAAAAATGGCCTCCTAAGTAGGATAGATGATGCCCTCTCAGATTCACTTGGTGGCATCTCAATGATATGGAAATCAATTGCAAATATCAAATCCTTTATGTCGACCAACACATCTTCCGCAATACCCGACACGGTTATTATGCTCTTGTCCGCTAAGATAAACCTAGCCGCCGACCGCTTCAACGGTGGGAGCTTCAATAGATGATAAATGGAAAGAGGCATAATGCTAACGCATGCACCAAGGTCGCACATACAATCAATGAATTGGACTCCATCAATGACACAAGAAATTAAGCAAGGACCCGGATCAATACACTTTTCCGGAATGGATCCCATCAAAGCCGAAATGGAACTACCCAATGGAATGGTTTCCAACTCATGAATTCTATCTTTGTTTATACACAAGTCCTTAAGAAATTTCGCATATTTAGGCACTTGATGTATAGCATCAAAGAGGGGAATAGTTACCTCCACTTTCTTGAACATTTTTACCATCGTTGGGTTTAGTTCCACATGCTTTTTAGCCTTTCTTGCCAATGTAGGAAATGGAATTGGTTGAGCCACTTCCTCCAAGATTTGCTCCTTTCTAGGGACTTCACTCCTTGGTAGAGGGTCTTCATCTTCAACTATTATATGTGACTCCTCCTCCTCTTCAATTTCTTCTATCTCAACTCCATCTTCCTCTTGAACAACTTTTATTGGGCTAGATGCCTTTGAATCCCTTTCCTTCAATTGCATTCTGGACCTTAAGGTTACGGCATTCATACCACCCTTGGGGTTGGGTAGAGGTTGAGAGGGTATGGCACTAGAGGTTGAGGCTTGAGGAGTGGGAATAGAAGGTGGCTCCATGCGAGCAATAAGAGCTTGGAGGGTGGAAGTAAGACTATTGAGACTTGAGTTGAGTGTATTTTGGAGTTCTTTTTGTCCTTGGAGTATAAACCGAAATGTGTCATCTTGATTTGGAGATGTGGAAGGGTAGGTAATTTGTGGTGCATGGGATTGGTTGGGTGGAAGTGGTTGTCTATGAGGTGGTATGTAGGTTTGATAGTTCCTTCCTTGACTCGGTTGTTGGTTTGGAGGGTTTTGTGAATAGTGATTTTGTGGAGTGTTGTTGTTCCACCTTTGGTTGCCTCCATTGTCCCTTCCTCCTTGTTGATAATTGTCCCGCCAACTTTGGTTGGAGCTATCCCTCCATCCTTGATTGGAGTTGTTGCTCCCTTGGTTATAGTTGCCTCCTTGTTGGTGGTACCATTGATTATAATTGCTCTTTTGGTTATGGTATCCTTGATTAGAACGTTCATAGTAGAAGCGATCATAAAAGTTGTGGGTAGCCGCTAGAGTGTTATCTTCTTGGAGACTTGGACATTCGTCCGTGTAGTGAGAGTAGCATGAGCAAATGCCACACACTCTTTAGGGACCAATTGTTGACATTATTAGTTTTGAGGAGAAGGTTGTTGTTGAGATGGAGGTTGTTGTTGATTCACTTGGAGTTGCTTTAGAAGGCTTGTCATCTCACACAAGGTCTTAGTAAGGGTAGCGGTCTCACCACTAGAAGAAACTTCATTTACGGCCTTTGGACGGTTGACTCTCTGTCTAGCGTGTTGTGTGGACTCGGCCAAGACGGTAATGAGTTGCCATGCTTTCTCCGCCATCCTATACTTTGACAAAGAACCATTGCTTGAAGCATCCAACAAATTCTTATCTTGCTCCCTCATGCCTTGGCACACATAGCTAAGCAAGACTTGAGTGTCAATCATATGGTTGGGACATGAATCAAGAAGTTTGTGAAACCGTTCCCAATATTCATACAAAGTTTCCATCTCGCCTTGTACAATACATGAGATCTTCTTCCTTAGCTTGTCCGTCATTTCCACGGGCATGAACTTATCAAGGAATTCTCTTCTAAGCATGTCCCAATCGGACACAACATCACTAGGTAAGGTATAGAACCACTCCTTGGCTCTGCCCTCAAGAGAAAAGGGGAAGGCAAACAACCATATAGCCACTTCATCGGATCCTTCCTGCCTAGTAGTCGAGCATACACCATGAAAGTCCTTGAGGTGTCTAATTGGATCTTGTGCGGGAAGTCCCTGGAACTTTGGTAAGAGATTGATGAGAGCTGTCATGAGTTCAAAATTTGCATTCAAGTTGGGATGAAGCACATGTAGAGGTTGGAGAACAAAATTCGGTGCACCCGCTTGCTTGAGAGTAACTCTTCTTGGAGTGGCCATGTTGTCAAAACCTAGATCAAAAGAAAAACTATTAATAGTATGAATGGAAGAGTAATTGGTGCCTTCATTGGATGACGATGATATGGTTGGTGAATTGGTAAAAACCTTTTCACTTTCCTCAAAGACTAACCGCCTCCGAGCTTGCCTAATATGAAGCAAAGTTCTTTCAATTTTTGAATTAAATGGTGCTAAGCTCGGATTTGGTAGTGAATGCGTCATACAATGAAGGAGATAAGAAACTCATGACATCAATTGGTATCTAAGCAAAGACTAATCCTAACTAACAATCAAACAAACAATCAATCAAGAGAGAAATGAAAATATTCACATATCAACATATTCACACTAACCAATAGAATGGCACACATAAGCAAGTCCCCGGCAACGGTGCCATTTTGATGAACGAAAATATTCTTATGCCGGTTAGAAACTAGTAATGAGTTCGATCGTGAGTATAGTCTAACTAACACGCTAATACCGCATCAAACAATTCTAAAATCTATGACCGAGAGTATTGATCCCGGGTCGTTCTCCCTAGGAATTGCTTTAGAATGTGCATCATTGATTAGGAAAGCTTTTATAGTTTTGAGAATTGGTGCAAGAATTCAAGCTAGCAAATCAAACAACAATTAATTGAAATAAAAGCCTTGGCTAAGGGTAAGCATTGGAAGTTCCATCATTATAGTTTCCTTCAATTATGATAAGAATTGATTGTTGCTTCACTTAGTTAACCCCCTAACAATGGAGGAAAGTCAAGTGAGAGTAACTAACTTGAGTAACAAGTTCTAGTTTCACCCTAGGGAAGTCTAGCTTTAGTGCACTCTAAGTCAATTAGCAATTCTCAATTCATAATCTACAATTGATATCCACTATTCACGTGTCTCCAATAACTCAACCCCTAAGCCAAGTAAGAGAAATCTACTCCATAGCTAAGGTTGTCATTATCACAAACAATTGGTAGGCAATTATAGAAAACATGATGCAATTGAAAGAAGAGAATTGAATTTAAACTATCTAATCCAAACAATCATCAACAATCAAATAATTGAATGAAACCTCAATTCATCAATCCACATTCAAAGTAACAAAGTGAACTAAATCTAGATCTAAGAAATTGAACCAAAAGAACATCAATTAAGAGTAGAAGAAGAGTAGATCTACACTTGTATCAAAACAAAAAGTCAATTAGCAATAGGTCTCACCAAGAATTCAAAGGAAACTTGCAATGGAGGATGAAAACCTAGGGAACCCCTTGAAATCGCTGGGCACGTGTTTCATTTAAAAAATCATGTGCGCACATCGATGCATACACGCACTGCACGCGTACGCGTCCCTGGGATCTTCTGCGATTTGCGCGCACGCGTAAGGTGCGCGTGAGCGTCATAAGGGATATGGCCCAGCCATACAGGCGGCTCCTCACTCGGCTCCACTGCGCTGGCTCTGGATGAGCGCATCTACACGTACGCGCACGGTGCGCGTGCGGGTGCATGTCCAAACTTCCATTCTTTAATTTGTTTCTTGCTCCTTCCGTTCATGCATGCTTCCTTCATTCCTCTTGGCCATTTTTGCCCTATAACTTCTGAAATCACTTAACAAATGGATCAAGACATCTAATGGTAATAGAGGAGGATTACAATATCTCAATTTTGATGCAAAAGAAGCATATTTTAATTTATGAGGTAAAATGGGAAAGAGGCACGAAATCATGCAGTTTTATATGAATAAGTGTGGAAGATCATTGATAAAACCCTTAGATTCTATGCTTGATAAACCCTAAAAATGGGGTTTATCAGTGACACAATGTGTCAAATAGTTAATTTACTTAAAAGGAAAACAAAAGAAAAGTGCTTAATCTAGATTATCACCTACTTAATCATTGTCAATCTAAATCAATCCCCGACAACGGTGCCAAAAACTTGATGAGGGAAAAAATAATTCCACACAAACTCACCGGCAAGTGTACCGGGTCGCATCAAGTAGTAATTACTCACAAGAATGAAGGTCGATCCCACAGGGATTGATGGATTGAGCCATTTTAGTGAGTGATTAGTTTAGTCAAGCTAACAGTATTGAGTGAGAATTGATGCAACAGAAGGTAAATTGCAGTGAAAGTAAATTACAGAATGTAAATTTGACAGAAACTTAAATGGCAAGAAAAGTAAATTGCAGGAAATGTAAACAGATTTGGGTGCTGGGAAATTAAAGAGAGCAATAAATTTGAACTTAGAGAACTTGCAGAAGATTAAATTGCAGGAAGAGTAAATCAAATCACAGTAAGCTCAAATCAAAAATTGCAGAAAGTAAAATTGCAGAAGAAGAGATTCAGAAACTGAAATTTCATAAACCAAATTGACAATTGCATAAAGATAAAAGTGTATTAAAGCTTGAAATAATTAACACACGGATCACGGTATCGAATGGTATAAAGGAGAATTAAAATATACTAATTAAAGATCTCTAGGAAGCAAGTTTTCAATCATAAAACAATACTAGGAAGGGATTATAAAATCATGCAAATCATATGAATAAGTGGGTAAAGACTTGATGAAACCACTCAATTAAACACAAGATAAACCATAAAATAGTGGTTTATCATGTATCAAACTATGCTAAGCTCTCTGGAGTCTCTAATCCTCCAAGAGAGATCTGGAGTCTCTAATCCTACAGCCTTTGCTTCCTATTCTAATCCTACTCCTACTATGCACTCCTCTCTTTTTGAAATGAAACTGATGCCTTTATATAGGCTTTACAAAATGAAAATGAAATTTAACCAAATTACAATTCAAATGAAATTCCTAATCTAACTGTTTCTTCTGTCTTCGAGTGATGAAAATGGACTCTGCTTGCTTTGAATTTCACTTGGGCTTGGAATCAGGTAAATCTAATAGAAGTGATGCTTCCATGAGAGCGTAGCGTTCATTTAGAGAACGGAGTGTTCAGGCACCCACGTGTACGCGTCCCTCACGCGTGCGCGTGCTTTTTTGCAATTTTGCCCATCGACGCGTACGCGTCCTTTGCAGCGTTAACTTAGTGAGCGCTACGTTAGCTTAGTGAACGCTACCCCACACGTGTGCGTCATGTACGCGTGCGCGTGGGTAGCAAAAATCTCAATCCAGGCTTTAGCGCCAGCCACGCGTGTGCGTGCTTTGCCCCAGATGCTCCATCGACGCGTGCGCGTCAATCACGCGTGCGCGTCATTTGAAAAACTTTGCCTCCATATTTTAACTTGCTCGAAAGCGTTCACTTTGTTAACGTAGCATTCTCTTTTCAAATGAACGCTACTTACATCCACACGTACACGTCATGCACACATACGCGTGGGTCTTCAAAATTCCTTGCTCAACGCGTGCGTGTCGTGTACGCGTGCACGTCGCTGCATTTTCGCGCCAAGCTTTTTTCTTTGTTTAAATCATGGGCCACGCTTTTAAAAGTGTGGCCTAAGGCTCCAAGCGTGCTCAAACTTCAAAAGTATGTCCAGAGTTCTTCCTTTTAGCTTGTTTTGTGCTTTCTGCTTCTTTTCCTTTATCTTTTCACCTATTGTCAACCAAACAAATGCATTAAAGCCTTGGCATAATCATCAAATCTTACATCATTCATATTATCAACTAAATCTTGCAAGAAATCTAATGAAAATGCATAAAATTACCAATGTTTGATTGAATTAATACAAGCATGAAATTACCACTCAAACAATTACTTATTGCCTAAAAATGCATGAAAACCAAGTAAAAACTAATGAAATAGGCATGTGAAACTAGCCTAAGATGACTTGTCATCACAACACCAAACTTAAATCTTGCTTGTCCCCAAGCAAGTAGTAAAGCATAAGGAAAATTAATGGAAGCAAACAAGTGTTTAAGCCCTTTATTGGAAGACATTGAATATTGATTAATGGGGTTTTCATGCATGGTATCTTAGAGATTTTTATTCTGTGGCTGAGACATCAACATTCCTTTCGATCTTTACTTGTATTACAAAAAAAATGAGACTTGTTATTGTTTGGTCCTTGGTTTTTCTTGCTTTCTTTCTTGGCTGAGATTGATTGCTTAGCTTTGAGGCTTAATGATATGTGTTAAGGCGGCTTTTTTATTGCTTAGTCCTTAGTTTTTCTTATTCTCTTTCTTGGCTGATATTTATTGTTTGCTGAGGCTTAATGCTATGTGGTAAGGCAACTTTTTAGAGTAAGCTTTCAGCCAGCATTCCTGCCCCAGTTGGTTCAAGATGCTAGGTGTTGAAACATCCCTATGGGCTTACGTGCTCAAGCCTCTCCTTAGCACACACACATCACAGGCAATTAGCTTATTTTGTCCTTTGGAAATTGATTCCTAGCACCTCTTTGGGTCACTGAATCCCTACTCTCAAAGTGGCTCTTGATGGTAGACTTTCGGTTGGAAATCCCGGGTTAGTTAACCCAAGTTGCCGGGTGATGAAGCACCCCTTAGAACCTAGTTATCCAAGCTTATCTTTGTACAAGAACATCACAGGCATTTATCCAAATTTCCAGCCATTGGTGCCCAGCCTTGTTTATTTCTTTTTGTTTCTTTCTCTTGCATTTTCTTTCTTTTATTTTGGACCTTTTTCATTTGTCAAGTCTCATGAAATGAAACTCAAGTTCATATCACAGAGTCATGCCAACATTCAGCCTTATTCATGAATCAACTAATAAACCAACACATACCACCACATAACCTTATTCTATCTCATATTAAACCAGACTTTTACTCTTTCTCTGTTTCACAGTAATTTTTCTTTTATTCAAGCATTAGGAACAAAGCATATAATTCAATTAAGATGAAAGTGAATCAAGCACTTAGACTAGCAAGCCATAATAGCCAAAAAACAAACAAACTAATAGACAGTAAATAAATCTAAGAGGTACTAATCAACAGGGGACATTTGCACTTTCAATTAACATGTTAAAGCTAAAGTCAGTCAGAGAATAATACAACCTCTTGGAGTCCATTTATTTCATCTGTGTCATCATCATTGTTGGGTTCCATGTCCTTCCTTTGTCCATGATGATGTATCTTTTCCTCCAAGAGATTGAATTACTTCCTACAAGAGATACTGAAGGTTACTTGTTCCCCAAGCACTTGTGAAATAGTTAGGCATGCATGTATGCTTGTGATTCTCTGAACCTAAGTTTGTGTGGGAACACCAAACTTAGTTTCTTGCCTACTTCTATATGCAGCAGAATAAATACATGCATGAAACATCAAGTACTTTTTATTAAGAAAGAAAACTAGGAACTAGGAAGCAGATATAAACTAGAAAATAAACTAAAAACTAGAAACATAACAATTATTAAGCAGTTTCTCTGATTGTTCGGAGCCGATACTAGTCATGCTGAGGGTGTAATGTGTCCTTAATGAATTTTTTTGGTGGAACACCAAACTTAGCATCCAACATTCACCCCTTAATTATTTTGGTGTGCAACACCAAACTTAGCTCTTTGCAATACAGAAAAATCTACTTAACTCCTTTATTGAAATAACTAAGAAAGGGAAAAACTACTGACCTATAGCTGATGACTTTCTTCTTCTTCTTCCAGTTTGTTAAGAGGAATGATCTCAATGGTAAAGAGGATCCAGTCAGTGCCCCCATTCTTAGCCTCTCCCCAGCAAGCTTCTTTTTGTTAATTACTTGATTGAGCTTTCTTGATGGTGGTCCAGGGGTTGGATTTCATGTGGTTGACCTCTCCTTCTTCCTTGATATGCTTAATGGTAGCTGGGTCACAATCCTCTCTTCGGTGTTGTTGTTGGTTGCCTTCACTTCCTTGATATCAAGACATGGTTGCTGTGTGATTGTTGGAGTATTATCTTCATCAAAAGCCTTTTGAATTGGTGGTTCCATGAGCTCTTCCTCTATGTACTTCTCTGCTTTACTTGAGTGTGAATTCTCATGATTGATTTCCTTACTGTCTTGTTCTTCCACTTCCTCCTTTGCACTCAACATTTGACTTAATAGCACTTTCATGGAGGAGGTTTGTTGTTCTTCACAAAATTTCTTCATCTCCTCTTCATATGTTTTAATCACAGGTTCAAGTGTTGAGAGTTTTTGGTTCAGGGGAGTTTGTGGAGGTTGTGAGTTTTCATGTTCTCTTGTCATCTCAAGTGCAGTTTCAGGTTCAAATTCTACCACCTCATCCTCTATTGGAATTTCACTTGATACAGTAGCCTCTTTGCCTTGCTCTTCCACTTCCTCCTTCACATCCACCAATTGGTCTTCATCTTCCTTGCTTAGTAGTTCTGAGTGTTTCCTTATGTTCTCCAAGTGTTCTCTATCTTTTGAAGGAGAATTTTTTATCTTCTCCAGGATTGTTCTTGCCTTTCCAATAATTCTCTGGACTTTTGAAGGGGATCCTCAGCTACTAGCTCAAAAGATGAAGGCTGAGGGAAATTTTTTGGATATGGATGTATTGTGGTGAGATTATTTTGAGTGGTATGGAATGAATCTTGTGGATTGTGGAATAAATTTTATGGTTGGTGGAATGAGTTGTATGGATCTTGGAGGAGACTTTGTGTTGAGGCATAATCAAGTAATGAAGAATTTTCAAATGAGGAACAGGGAGGTGAGGTTGGACAAGTTTGCATAAATGAATTGAAGGTTTGCTCAAGTGATGATGGATCTTGATAAGTGGAGTATGAACTATCATATGCTTTTTGGTTTTGATCCTCCAAAGCACAACTTAAAGAATTGTTGAATTCATTACAGTATGGATCATCTTGTGACATTGGGGAACAATTTTGCATGAATTTATTGAAATCACACTCCAGTGATGATGTCTCTTGATGAACAAAGTATGGATCATCAAGATCTCTTTGATTTTGACCTTCCCAGTCACTATCTGAGTAGTTGTTATAGCAGTATGAATCATCTTGTGGCTCTGGGAGGTGTTCATTCTCGTTTATTCCTTGTTGATACTCCCATCCACCATTATAATAACATGAATTATTTTGGGGTGTTGGGTAGTATTCCATGGAATTGTCTTGATTAGCATATCCCCATTGGTTAGATTACTCATAATCTGTTGATTCTTGGTGATATTCCCATCCACTATTAGAATAATGACTTGAATCAATTTGTGGTGGTGGACAGTATCCCATATGATTCTCTTGCTCACCTTGTGGTTCTGAAGCATATCTCTATGGATTGGAGTGCTCAGGATCTGTATTTTCTTGGTGATATTCCCAGCCACCATTAGAGATTGGTGATGGTGGGTAATATCCCATAAAGTCTATTTGACTATAAGATAAGTTGAACTCCATTTGAATTTTGTAAAACAAATAACCACTGAAAACTAAAATTCATATCTCAGATGAGAATTTCTTAGTGAGGCAATAACTCAAACACCTTGCTATTAGCTTAGAACAGAAAACAAAAATAAAGAAAATGCTTAATCTAGACTTCTCACCCACTTAATCATTGTCGATCTAAATCAATCCCCGGCAACGGAGCCAAAAACTTGATGGGTGGAAAAACGATTCCACACAAACTCACCAGTAAGTGTCCCGGATTGCATCAAGTAGTAATTACTCACAAGAGTGAGGTCAATCCCACAGGGATTGATGGATCAAGCAACTTTAGTGAGTGATTAGTTTAGTCAAGCTAACAGTATTGAGTGAGAATTGATGCAGCAGAAGGTAAATTGCAGTGAAAGTAAATTGCAGAATGTAAATTTGACAGAAACTTAAATGGAAAGAAAAGTAAATTATAGGAAATGTAAAGGGATTTAGGTGCTGGAAAATTAAAGAAAGCAATAAATCTGAACTTAGAGCACTTGCAAAAGATTAAATTGCAGGAAGAGTAAATCAGATCACAGTAAGCTCAAATGAAAAATTGTAGAAAGTAAAATTGCAGAAGAGAAGATTCATAAACTAAAATTTCATAAACCAAATTGACGATTGAATAAAGATAAAAGTGTATCAAACTTTGCTAAGCTCTCTGGAGTCTCTAATCCTCCAAGAGAGATCTGGAGTCTCTAATCATCCAGCCTTCGCTTCCTATTCTAGTCCTACTCCTACTATGCGCTCCTCTCATTTTGAAATGAAACTGATGCCTTTATATAGGCTTTGCAAAATGAAAATGAAATTGAACCAAATTACAATTCAAATGAAATTCCTAATCTAACTATTTTTTCTGTCTTGGAGTGATGAAAATAGGCTCTGCTTGCTTTGAATTTCACTTGGGCTTGGAATTAGGTAAACCTAACAGAAGTGATGCTTCCAGGAGAGCGTAGCGTTCATTTAGAGAACGGAGCGTTCAGGCACCCACGTGTACGAGTCCCTCACGCATGCGCGTGCTTTTTGCAATTTCGCCCATCGACGCGTACGCATCACCCACGCGTACGCGTCCTTTGCAGCGTTAACTTAGTGAGCGCTATGTTAGCTTATTGAAAGCTACCCCACACGTGCGTGTCATGTACGCGTGCGTGTGGGTAGCAAAAATCTCAATCCAGGCTTTAGCGCCAGCCACGTGTGCGCGTGCTTTGCCCCAGATGCACCATCGATGCGTGCGCGTCAAGCACGCGTGCACGTCGTTTGAAAAACTTTGCCTCCATATTTTAACTTGCTCGAAAGTGTTCACTTTGTTAACGTAGCGTTCTCTTTGCAAATGAACACTACTTACATCCACGTGTACGCGTGGGTCTTCAAAATTCTTGCTCGACGCGTGCGTGTCGTGTATGCGTGCACGTCGCAGCATTTTCGCGCCAAGCTTTTTTTCTTTGTTTAAATTATGGGCCACGCTTTTAAAAGCGTGTTCTAAGGCTCCAAGCGTGCTCAAACTTCAAAAGTATGTCCAGAATTCTTCCTTTGAGCTTATTTTGTGCTTTCTGCTTCTTTTCCTTCTTCTTTTCACCTATTATCAACCAAACAGATACATCAAAGCCTTGGCATAATCATCAAATTCATTGATATTATCAACTAAATCTTGCATGAAATCTAATGAAAATGCATAAAATTACCAATATCACTTCCAATCATCGCAGTGTTCAATAAGAAATAATCACTTAACAATACAACCTTTTGGAGTTTACTTGCTTCACTCCTTAACATCATCATTGTTGGTCTTCACATTCCTCTTTGTCTCTTTGGTTGATCATGTTTAATCCTTCCAAAACAAATTGGATGATTCTCTGCAATGATATTAGAAGTTTCTTGTTCCCTAAGCACTTGAAAAATAGTTAGCATGCATGTATACTTGTGATTTTCGGAACTTAAGTTGGTGTGGGGACACCAAACTTAGTTCCTTGCCTACTTCTATATGCAGCAGAGTTAATACATGCATGAAACATCAAGTACTTTTCTTAAGAAAGTAAACTATGAACTGGAAAAACAAACTAGGGATTAGAAACTAAATGGCTGTTGAGTAGTTTCCCTGATTGTTTGGAGTTGTCAACTAGTCATGCTGATGGTGCAATGTGTTCTTAGTGAAATCTGTGGTGGAACACCAAACTTAGAATCACGCATTCACCCTTAAATTTCTTTGGTGTGCAACACCCCAATTACCCTAAGCATTACCTCTAGCCGTAAGGCAAAGGTTAATTAGAGGTTACAACAATCCTAAGGCTTATACATATTTATAAATAGAAGGAATTAATATAAGCTAGAAGTCTGATGAAGGAGTAAGCTCAAAACAGAATTTGAAAAGTACGAAACACTCACACGAAGCTAACGCACAAGATACAGGATATAGATGAAGGAATAAAACATATATATAGATATAATATTATTATAGTTATATAGAACTAGCCGCAACTTGCGGAGTTTAAGCCGACTAGTTACAAATAGAAAGATACAGAGGTTAAAAATTAAAAAAAAATAGCTTATACAACCTATCTCTCAATTAAGCCTCTAAGGCCATAAAGATAAATATACAAAAGGTGAGAGAATACTATGACGAAAGTAAAACAGAAATAAACAAGGAACGAACCATACTCCGCTCTGTCACCATATCCGCAATCTCACCGAAGTAGATTACGACCTGCATCTGAAAAACAACAAGAAAGTATGGAATGAGAACTGGAGGTTCTCATTATGGTAACAGTGCCCAATGATGTAAGATGTAAGGCTCTGGGACGCCGAAGGCAATCCTAGAACTTCACATCACATACGGATATTCAAGCTTAGGACAAAACAATTAAATATACATATAACGAACTTAAACCATAAATCGGATTATCTAAATGATAAGCAGTTTCTTTGATGGTATATAATTTCCTGAAATGAATGAATTCTCGTTGCAAGTATAGTTCTACACCAACAAACAATCCTCCCAATCAAAAATTTGGTTTTGTCATAAGTATAAATCCTAATGAATATATAACCAAAGTATTTAGACTCCGGGTCGTCTCACAAGAAATTGCAATGAAGTGATCAATTATTAGCTATGAAGATGTAAGGGGGTTTGATTTGGTAATTAGCAAGAAAGTAAATGACAAGAAGGTAAAGAGAGCAATTAAAGAAAGCAATTAATGAAGAGAGACATTCATGGCAAGGTTTGAGATCATAGGCTTTCTATCCTAGTCATTCATCATAATAATACGTAACAAGAATTTATCTTATTTCGTCATCCCCAATGTTGAAAGAAGGTGTAAGTTATCTTCAATTAGAGAAAGTCAAACAAGACTAGTTAATATCAAATCAAAAATTCTAATCAACTCACTAATTGAATTAGCAAAAGATTAGCGTCATTGAAAATGATATTAAGTAAGAACTCTAGATCACCAATCTAAATTGGGTATTAATGACTCAAGATTGCCCAATTACTCTTCCCAAGCCAAGATTGCTCAAAATCTACTCTAAAGCCCAACCAAGAATTTTGTCAAACACTTGGAAGGCATAAAAGGAAAGCATAGTAAAAATGCAAGAATAATAAATCTACTAACTACCAATTGCAAGAAAGTAAATCAACAACTCAAATCATCAATTAAAAGAACATCAAACATTAAATTTCATTCAATGTAAACAAAATCCAACATGAGCATTCATAAACATAAAAGAGATATAAAAGTAAAATTGATGAGAGAACTAAGAAGAATAGAGTAGTAGAAACATGAAATTATTAAGGAAACAGGATGAGAACATGAGAATTGATCTAGATCTAAGATGGAAATATCCTAAGAACCCTAATTCTAGAGAGAAGAGGGAGATTCTCTCTCTAGAAACTAAACTACATGATGCTATACTACAAACAATTGCTCCATCTTGCCCAAGCTTGAATTCTGCATGAAATAGCATCAGAAATGAGTTGGGTTGGGCCCAAAGTGCTTCAGAAATCGCCCCCAGCGATTTCACCTTTAGTGGGCCACGAGCAGCATTGGCACGCATGTGTACAGTGCCCATGTGCGCCCCTAAACGCAAAGAAACTATAGAAAATTTTATATCATTTCGAAGTCCTGGATGTTAGCTTTCCAACACAACTGGAACCGCTTCATTTGAACCTCTGTAGCTCAAGTTATGGTCGTTTGAGTGAAAAGAGGTCAGGCTTGACAACTTTACGGTTCCTTCATTTTTTCATGAGTTCTCACACTTTGCATGCTTTTCTCCTCACTTCTTCCATCCAATACTTGCCCTATGAACCTGAAATCACTCAACAAACATATCAAGGCATTAAATGGAATTAAAGTGAATTGAATTTAGCTATTTTAAGGCCTAAAAAGCATGTTTTTCACATTTAAGCACAAATCAAGGGAGAATTGCAAAACCATGCTATTTTATTGAATAAATGTGGGAAAAGTTGATAAAATCCCCCAAATTAAGCACAAGATAAACCATAAAATTGGGGTTTATCAAATCTCCCCATACTTAAACCAAGCATGTCCTCATGCTAAGAATAAAGAAGGACAAGAAAAGGGTATGAACATTTATTCAATGCAAATAAACTATATGCTCCTATTTACATGCATGCAACTAAATGCAAGATGATTCTATCTACTTGGTCAAAAGCAAATCAATCTCCAAGAGCATGTATGAACAAGTTGGGCTAAGATCATATGATGATTCATGAATCCTACCAATTCAAATATCAAAATAAAGTTCAAATAGACTTGCAAGAAGAAGGCTCATGAAAGCCGGGAACAAGGAATTGAGCATCGAACCCTCACCAAAAATGTATCCGCTCTAGTCGCTCAAGTGTATAGGGTTGATCACTCAATTCTCTTCTACTCATGCTTTCCAAGATTTGTTTTTCATCTAACAATCAATAATTATTCAATGCATGCATACATTCATCATGAGGACTTATTCATAGGTTGTAATGGGGCTAGGGTAAAGGTAAGGATGCATATGGTCAAGTGAGCTTGAAATTTGAATCTTTGATTAGCCTAAGCTCTCACCAAACAGATATAACAACCTATACAATTCTAATACACAACCTAGCTACCCATGATTCCCACTTTTTCACATACTCATGGATTCTTTTTAATTCACATTCCATATGCATTGATTTTTATTGAACTTTACCTTGGGGCATTTTTGTCCCCTTTTTATTTCTTTTTTCTCTTTTTTTTATTTCTTCATATATATATATATATTTTTTTTTTCTTATCATTTTTTCCTTAAAGTATATACAAGCGTATCAATACATGTGGTTTTACATATAGTGCATGAATATGTACCCAATTCCCAAAATTTTCAATCAAAAATACAAAATACACTTTTACCTCAACCAATGTCCCAAGTTTCCCATACCCAAATGATACATACCCTCACTAGCCTAAGCTAATCAAAGATCCAAATCAAGGACATTTATTGTTTTTCACTTAAGGGTAATGATCTGCTAGAATTAAGAACAAAAGGGATTAAATAGGCTCAAAGTTAGCTAACAATAGTTGATGAAAGGTAGGCTATTTGGGTAAATGAGCTAAATGAAATGATGGCCTCAATCATATAAATGCATGTATACATGGAATAATGGACATAAAGAATCAAACAAATCAAATATTACAATCATAGAAAGAGAATAATGCACACAAGAATGAAAATAAGTGGTTATATGATGTAACCACACAATTAGGCTCAAAACTTACATGCTTGTGTTCTTAGCTCAAAAACCATGTTCCAAAATAAATTCTTCAAGAAAGTTCAACACAAAATTTTTTTTCCAAATTAGTAGGGTGCCCTAAAAACAGTTTCTTGGAAAAGAAATCATCACCCTAACCAAGTAGTCCTAACATAAAAAGGAAGTGCTAAAAATATGTACAAATTCTAACTAACATTCAATCTATCATGCAATGCAAAAACTAATCCAACAAAGACAAAAATTAAAAATTGGTGTTGAAAAAGGAAGTTGTTACCCATGGAGGTCGGTCGGACGACCTCCCCACACTTAGAAATTTGCACCGTCCTCGGTGCATGCAAAGGAGATCAAGGTGGGCGGGTTGCTGCAATTGATGACCTCCTTCAAAAGGTTGTGCGGATGAATTTGTTTGTTGCCCCATTTAAAAGTTTTTCCATTCCTTTCCTTCTTGGTGACCAACCTAAAAGGAAAGAAAAGGAAAGAAAATTAATCCTATAACAAAGACATTAAAGCAAATAGAACATAGGCGGGGGCTAATTCCAAATAAGAGTAAGGTTCTCACTACATGTTAGCTACGCATGTAGTGAGAAAGCAATATAGGCAAAGGGCATATCAACTAATACTTGATGCAAGAGTAAAGTCAAAGTATGAAGAGCACTCAAAAGCATCAAGTTCAACTAGAAAGAGTGGGTCATGAAAGACATGCAAGTTCATATCAATGCACAAGGAATATAAGAGTCATACAAGATTAAGCATTGATTTAAAAGTTTCATCACCCAACAATACCAAATAAGTCAAGAAGCACCAAGATTAACCAAGAGATTCTCAACAATTGAGTAAGAGCATTCAACACCATTATTAAAATAAGAAACTCGAAAAAAAAAAGTAAAAACAGGCTATAAAAATAAAATAAAAATGCAAAGAATAAAAGTATGCGAATGCAATGGACAAAAGAAAATGGAAGATGAGAAAAAAAACTCTTTTTTTTACCAGCGCGGACGCGCACAGTACGCCCACGCGCCGATGCGCAGATTGGCATAAGGGACAAGCGACGCGGACACGCACAGTATGCGTACGCGTGCTTGATGAAGTTGGCGACCGATGCGGACGCGTCACGTACGCTCGCGCGTTAGGTCGTGGGCACAGAGTAGGCACAACTTTGGCACAACTCTCTGGTTTTGTACCAAGAGTGTGAGATGCACCACCGACGCACGTGCACAGCACGCACGCGCATGCACGGATTTTTTTTACATGCTTTGAACAAAAATAGGGTACTCTCCTAATCTGCAAGCATTCTAAAACAATCAAAAATCAAATTTAACAAAAAAATCTTTTTGGTTTTTGAAAAATTTTCAAATATACTAAAAACAAAACTTATACTATAAGCAAAACGTAATTCAACAATAACTAAACTAATCAAAACAAACTAAGAAATAACCAAGATATTAAAACAAGAGTATGCAAAGAAGAAAACTACCTAACAATGGCAACTCTAATTACTTATTAACCAAATCTAAAAGAGAGTGGAAAGAGTTTACCATGGTGGGGTGTCTCCCACCTAGCACTTTTAGTTTAAGTCCTCAAGTTGGACATTTGGAAGGCTCCTTGTTATAGTGGCTTATGCTTGTACTCATCTTGAAACCTCCACCAATGCTTGAACTTCAAGTAAGCTCCAAAATTCAAGATCAATGGCACCATGCTTTGATGAAGTTCCACACAAGCTAAGGGCTTCCAAAATTGGTCTTCATATATTCCTGGATCCCAAATCTTGTTTCTACACCCATCTTCAAGTTGATCATCACAATTCCAATTGGGTGAGAAGTGATCCGAATTCTCAAGTAAACACCAAAGCATCTTCCTAGACCCCTTTCGTTGAGAACTATACCAACCATTGCACTTAGACTTTGAGTTTCCAACCATAAGGAACCTTGATTGGCATTTCCACCCACTAATAAATTCTCTTTTGCTCTTAATCAAACCATATTCAAGTGGGAAAGTAAAGATTATAGATAAGAATTTTACCCACTTGAATGTTATGTTGGATGGTGACTTAGGAAGGGACGTCTCCAATGGTCTTCTAAGTTCCATTCCCTTGTGCTCTTCTTTGAATACCTCCACCTCTTGGCAAGCTTCTTCCACCTTCACCTCTTGACAAGACTCTTCATGTCCAATTACATCCTCACCAACCTCTTCTAGCTCTTCTCCATTCTACATATTACAACTTGGAGGTAATGTGGAACATGTCTCAACATCCACCTCAATTTCAAGAGGAGAAGATTCCTCAAATACCAAAGGATCATGTGTTGGTGTGGGCTCATCTCCAAGAGGAAGAATTGTTATTTGCCCATCTTTTTCCAATTCTTCATCATTCATTATATTCTTAGGAGGTTGCGCATTATCCTCCTTAACACCAAATTCAAGCTCATTGGAAGAAGGTTCAACAAATTCCACAAAATCATCAACAATGTCACTTGGTGTGGAAGTGCTCTTAAGTTTGAAATCCACCTCCTGTTCAACTTCCTCTAACTCTTCAACCACTTCTCCTTCTTCAATAATCTCTTCCTCCTCCACTTGTTGCAAGACATACCCCATCTCATTGTCCTCATGTTGAGATTCTAAAATCTCCTTCATACTCCACTCTTCCGTTGATTTCTTACATTCATCCGTGGAGGTGCTTTGCTTGTTGCATGAGTCCCATGAGTCCAAGCTGGGTTTAATTTTGGCAAGGTTAGCCTCGATAGTTTCGTGTCTCTTTTGGGCTTCCTCTTGCTTCTTTTAACGGATTATTGCTTGAAGTTGGTCCATTGCTTCCTTGAGACGATCCATTGGCTCTTGGATGGATGGATATGGGTGTTCTTCCATGGAGGGTTGTGGTGGAAAGGGAAATTCATTATGTGGTTGAAAGTTATCATACATGGGAGGTGATTCATCTTGGTGATAATATGGAGGTGGTGGTTCTTGAGGGTATTGGTGGTAGAATTGGGGTGGTTCTTCATATGGTTCATATGGTTCATAAGGTGGTTGGTATGGTGGATATGGGTTGGGGTCATATGGAGGTGTTTGGTGAAAAGGGGCTTGTGAGTAAGGTGGTGCAAAATTATGTTGAGGAGGTGGTTCATAGGCATATAGTGGTGGTTGTTGACAATCACAATAAGGGTCACTACATCCATTAGATTGATATGCATTAGGATTAGGATTATACCCATAAGAATCCGGAGGTTGTTGTTTCCAAGAAGGTTGATCAATTCCTTGAGGCTCCTCCCATATTTGATTGTTCCATCCTTGATGCACATCCTCATTGTAGCTCCCATTTTCTACAACATAATTTGAACGAAACTCATAGCCAAAGTGGTGAGAATTCATAATAGCAAGAGAAAATAAAAACAAAACTAGTAAGAACTAATAAAAACTAACTCCTAAAACAAGAAAAAACTAGCAAAGAAGCATATTAACATATATACAATAGCCAACAACAAAACACCATTGCAATTCCCCGGCAACGGTGCCATTTTGATGAGCGGTTTCTTTGATGGTATAAAATTTCCTCAAATGAATAAATTCTCGTTGCAAGTATAGTTCTACACCAACAAACAATCCTCCCAATCAAAAATTTGGTTTTGTCACAAGTACAAACCCCAATGAATTTATAACCGAAGTATTTAAACTCCGGGTTGTCTCAAAAGAAATTGCATTGAAGTGATCAATTATTGGCTATGAAGATGTAAGGGGGTTTGATTTGGTAACTAGCAAGAAAGTAAATGACAAGAAGGTAAAGAGAGAAATTAAAGAAAGCAATTAATGAACAGAGACATTCGTGGCAAGATTTGAGATCATAGGCTTTCTATCGTAGTCATTAATCATAACAATACTTAACAAGAATTTATCTTATTTCTTCATCCCCAATGTTGGAAGAAGGTGTAAGTTATCTTCCATTAGAGAAAGTCAAACAAGACTAGTTAATCTCAAATCAAAAATCTTAATCAACTCACTAATTCAATTAGTAAGAGATTAGCGTCATTGAAAATGATATTAACTAACAACTCTCGGTCACCAATCTAAATTGGGTATTAATGACTCAAGATTGCCAATTACTCTTCCCAAGATAAGAATGCTCAAAATCTACTCTAAAGCCCAACCAAGCATTTTGTCAAACACTTGGAAGGCATAAAAGGAAAGCATAGTAAAAATGCAAGAATAATAAATCTACCAACTACCAATTATAAGAAAGTAAATCAACAACTCAAATCATCAATTAAAAGAACATCAAACATTAAATTTCATTCAATATAAACAAAATCCAACATGAGCATTCATAAACATATAACAGATATAAAAGTAAAATTGACAAGAGAACTAAGAAGAATAGAGTAGAAGAAACATGAAATTATGAAAGAAACAAGATGAGAACATGAGAATTGATCTAGATCTAAGATGGAAATATCCTAAGAACCCTAATTCTAGAGAGAAGAGGGAGCTTCTCTCTCTAGAAACTAACCTACATGATGCTACACTATAAACAATTGCTCCCCTCTTGCACAAGCTTGAATTCTGCATGAAATAGCATCAGAAATGAGTTGAGTTGGGCCCAAAGTGCTTCAAAAATCGCCCCCAGCGATTTCACCTTTAGTGGGCCACGAGCAGCATCGGCGCACACGCGTACAGTGCACGTGCGCGCCCCTGAACGCGAAACAACTATGGCACATTTTATATTATTTCGAAGCCCCAGATGTTAGCTTTCCAACTCAACTAGAACCGCCTCATTTGGACCTCTGTGGCTCAAGTTATGGTCGATTGAGTGCAAAGAGGTCAGGCTTGACAGCTTTACGGTTCCTTCATTTCTTCATGAGTTCTCCCACTTTGCATGCTTTTCTCCTCACTTCTTCCATCCAATACTTGGCTTATGAACCTGAAATCACTCAACAAACATATCAAGGCATCGAATGGAATTAAATTGAATTGAATTTAGCTATTTTAAGGCCTAAAAATCATGCTTTCACATTTAAGCACAAATCAAGGGAGAATTGCAAAACCATGCTATTTCATTGAATAAATTTGAGAAAAGTTGATAAAATCCACCAAATTAAGCACAAGATAAACCACAAAATTGGGGTTTATCACTAAACTTAGGGGAATTCTAACTAAAACTAATCACACCGCTGTATCCCACAGCCCTCGCCAACCTAACCTCTGTGAGATTCCATCACCACCGCCTACCTAACCTCCTCAGCACCAGACAATCACAATTAATGCAACCAAGTAAAACACAAGTAGGAGCATATAAAGCAAGTAGTTCAAGTTAGCAAATAGGCATGTTATTCATTTAGGCATACAATTACAAGTCGGCAAAGAATACAAACAGATAGAAAATGCACATGATAAATGCCTATACTATTGGCTCGTGATATCACTTGTCGGTCCATAAATGCCAACCCGACACATCCTTTCGGATGTCGCTTTTCTGCCGCACCCACGAATATAGTGTCGGGCACACTCTATTGACCCACGGATATAGTGTTGGGCACACGCTATTCACCCACGGATATAGTGCCGGGCACACTTGCATGCATAACCCAAGGATATGGTGCTTGGCACACTCTTGCAGCAGAAAAGATTATCAATCATAATTCAATCCCAGGGACATAATACCCTGCACACTATCATGCTTAACCCAAGGATATAGTGCCTGGCACACTCTCATTATTCAACAAGATCATCATTCCTCTTTGAGTCTTCAACTCATCATAACCATCATCAATTCATCACTTCCATTCCGAGCTCATTAGTTCATCAATTTCCTAATTCATTGTCAACAATCACCATATGCACCACTCTTCCTTCCCTCTCAACTAACTCATCTGCAATACACCAGAAACCTAAACCTCTATTTGCTAACTTTTCAAAGGAAAACCCAACTTAAATCCCTAGGACCTTTCCCATATTTCCATACTCAAAAGTAGGCCCAAAAGCCTTAAAATGGTGTTAAAGAAGCTTACAACCTTGTCGGGAAGGTAGAATAGTTGAAAACAAAATAAAATTTGAGAAACAGGGCGTGTGCGATCGCACAGGGGTGTGCCTGCACACGCCCAGGAAGATTTTCAAAGTGTGCGTACGCACAAAGGTGTGCGTACGCACAAGTACTGATCCTTCCCGGCTTGTGCGTGCGCACAGGGCTGTGCGTACGCACAGGTCGTAATTCTTCGTTGATGTGCACGCGCACAAGCTATGCTAACGCTGCAAACAGCACGCCCTTCCCTGCTTGTGCATACGCATAGGTCTGTGCGTCCACACAGATTAACATTTTTGCAGGGTTGTATGTGCGCACAAGGCTGTGCGTGAGCACATATCAGAAATCCTGAAATTCTGCAACCTTGCAGAATTTCAGATTTTCAACACCAACTTTGAATGATCATAACTTTCTCTACAAAATTCCAAATTTTGGAAACTTTATATCAAATCGAAGGGTTTTCAATAATCTTTAATTCTAATCCAAATCCAACAAATGTTGAAAACCAAGGCGAAAGTTATGATCAATTAAAGTTCACTAAAAATCCATTTTTACCCAAACCTCAAATCCTCAAATTTAACCATCTCTCAATTCAAAACCAAACCTAACCATGTTCAACCATCGTAAACCACTACTACATACAATATCTTACCATTTCATATCATCCTCCTCAGTTTCACACCTAAATTACTCAACCATTATGCCATATCTCACTACCAAATCCATAATTTCCTACAAAATCATAAATCCACACTCATAATCACAATCAACCAACAACAACCTCAACTACCAAAATAATTCCTCATAAATTGCAATAATCATTATCAAACCCTATCCACCATTAACCAAATCCATCATAAAGCTCATCAACACCAATAACATTCCCACAACTCATTATCAATCATCAACAACACCAACCACTCTCAATATCCAATAAATTCATCATTTCACAATAATATTTCACATCAATAAATTCTCATACATTGATCCATCACTTACCATCATCATCATCATAATACTCACCCAAAATCAACATTTTCCAACAATCATCATCAACCACAACAATTCAATAACACCAAAAATTAACATCAATTCACATATAATTATTCATACGCCAACAACATTCAATCCTATCTTAGGGTCAACTAGCCTAAGTGTCCAAAAACACTACATATTACACAAAGGAAACTGAAACCATAACTTGGCCATTTCTCAAATGCTCCAAACACCAAAACGAAACCTCCAAACTCGATCCAAAGCCTCGACCAACTCCAACAAACACCAAGGCTCAAACTAACAACACATATAGAACCAAAATCAAAATCTAGAAACCACAACATATAACACCACAAGGTTTTATGAGCACTTTACCTTTTCCAAAGAGGATTGGGATAATTTTCAACAATTACCCGCTACTAGTGATCACCTAAACAAGCAAAACCACAAAACTTACTCAAAACCCCAACCCAAAAATGTGCAGAAACTTAGGGCATAAAACTGGTATATGAAGTGAAATTTCTTACCAGATTTTATTAGGTAGAAAGAAAGAGCTCATCAAGAGCTTCGCGTGGCTGCAAACGGCTCGTCAATCGGAGCTCCGTAGCTCAAGTTATGGCTTCTGGAAGATGGTGATGAATAGTGTCACCCCTTTCTTCTCTCATCTCTCTCAAATCCGCGCCTCCCTCTCTTTTGGAGGTGAAAAATGAGCTGAAAGCTCATTAAACTCACTTATATATGTTGGGACTTGGGTCCGGTTTGGGTCCGGTCCAACCCGTTAGCATTTTTAGCACGTTTGGCCCACTTTGGTCCAAAACCTTTAAGATTAGTGTTCGGTTTTCGATTCTAAAATATTTTTCTCCTTTCAAAATAATAAATCAATTTTTAAAATATTATTTTCCAAAATACGCGGTACTTGACAGTCTAGAGCTGGTACTGCCAGCTTAAGCACCAGTACGCACTTTTACAAAAATATTTTCGAAAGGAATATATTTTCCAACTCAGAAAAATTCACTGAAACCAAATTTCACATTTGTACTTTCAAATTAAAACTTCTAAATTTTGAATCTATTCCGGGCACTAAAATTATTTCATACTAGGTGCTCATCATGCACTCTTAGCAACAATTCCCCTTTTTCAACATCTATCAATGCTCTGCCCGTAGCTAGGAAAGGCCTCCCCAGGATGATGGGAGTGTTAGGGTCCTCTTCCATATCTAAGATAACAAAGTCAGCAGGGAAAAAGAATTTTCCTACTTTTACCAACACATTCTCCACAACTCCAGTGCTTGCTTAATGGATTTGTCTGCCATTTGGAGAGCTATTCGAGTGGATTTCAGCTCAAGAATTTGAAGTTTCCTCATAAGAGATAGAGGCATCAAGTTTATGCTTGCACCAAGGTCACAGAATGATTTCTCAATAGTTACGTTTCCTATGGTACAAGGTATATAAAACCTTTCAGGATCATCTTTCTTCTCTGGTAAAGTTATTTGGAGGATAGCGCTACACTCCATTGTCATCTCAACAATTTGTCCTTCTTTCAAGGATCTTTTCTTTGTTAGCACTTCTTTCATAAATCTGGCATATAATGGCATCAGTTCAAGTACTTCTAAGAAAGGAATATTGATGCTGAGTGTTTTGAATATGTCCAGGAATTTTGAATATTGCTTATCCTCGTTTTCTTTCTTGAACCTTTGAGGGTATGGAAGTTTGAGGACATATGGATTCAGCCCTTCTTTCTTCTCTTGCAGCTGTGGTTTAATGATGTTCTTGTCTCCTTCTGAGCTTTGTGCATTCTTGGTCTTCTGATCCTCTTTACTTCTCTCCTCTGTCTCTTCTTGTGGAACTTCTCTGTGGTGTTTTCTCTGAATGATAGCTTCTTTGTCCATAGTCTTCTCATTTTCCGCTATGATTGCTTTGCACTCCTCTCATTTTGTAGCTCTTCCTTTGTCTCTTGGGCCTTTAGTGGCACAAGGGAAGGTTTTTGCTTGCTTCTCACCCATCTCAGCAATTTGTTTAGCCATTTGTCCCATTTGTCTCTCAAAATTTTTTATTGAAGCTTCTTGATCTTTTCTGGCCATCTCTTGAGTTTTAATGAGTTTTTCAATCAACATTTCTAAGTTGAAAATCCTTTGAGATTCTGGATGGGGCTCTGTGGGTTGTGATGGTTGTTGGTGGAAATTGTTTGAAAAATTGGAGGAGTTGTTTTGTGGATTAAATGGTGGTATGGAGAAGTTATTTTGGGGGGTTTGTGAAGTGTGATGAGGTTGGGTATGTGTGTCTTGTGGTTGTGTGTAGTGGTTGTTGTTAGTAGGGGATTGATTGTGCTTGTTTGTGTTGCCAAAACTATTGGAGTTGAAGTCCCTTTGTCCTTGATTCTAATGCTCACCCTATCTCAAGTTAGAATGAGGTCTCCAGGATGGATTGTGTGCATCACCATGGAAGTCATATTGGGATGAACTTGAGGTGTTATTCATGTATTGTAGGCATTGTTGCTCATAGTTGAGTGTCCCAATACCTCCTTCAGATTGATTCCATCCATGCAGGATTTGAGATTGGCTTTGTGTATTCACTGTAGCAAGTTGAAGTCCATCAATTCTCTTGGCCATCATCTCCATTTGTTGCTGAAGTTGTTGATGCATCTGCTTGTTTTGAGTCATGATTGCATTTACTCCTTCAAGTTCCATCACTCTCCTCTTTGGATTTGTGTCGTGGTGCCTCTCAGATGAGTAAATATATTGATTGTTGGCCACCATATTAATGAGATCTTGTGCTTCTTGGGCAGTTTTCATCATCTAAAGTGAACCTCCAGAGGAGTAATCTAATGCTTTTCTTGATTTCAGGGTCAATCCTTCATAAAAGTTTTGAAGTTTCACCCACTCACTGAACATCTCTGATGAACATTTCCTTATCAGGGCCTTATATCGTTCCCATGCCTCATAGAGTGATTCTCCCTCCTTTTGTATAAAGGTTTGCAAGAAAGTAAAGGAGCTGAAACTTAAATTGCAAGAAAGTTAAATGACTGAAACTTAGAGTGCAAGAAATTTAAATTGCTGAATCTAAATTGCATGGAAACTTAAATTGCATGAAGAATAAAGGGATTTGGGTAATGGAAATCAAAAGAGAGCTAGAAAATGTAAATTACAGAAAACTAAAGAACTCTCGGATAACACAATTTGAAAATATATCAATTCAGTACCAAGACAGAAAAGTAAAATTGCAGAGGAATTAAAAGGAGGTTGAAAACATAGATCTACTTTTGAATCCTAAAAGAAATTGACAATTTTCAATAGAACAACAAAACAGAAAGAAAATTTAGATCTTAAACGCTCTCTTAACAAAACAGAAAATGGAATTTGCAAAAGAAAGTAAAACAAGGGTTTAACTATGATAAGATCTTCAATTCTAAAAAGGAAAAGTAAATGAGATGAAGAAATTTAGCAGAATTTTCCAGTCCGAAGTACAAAGATCCAAAGCAGGAAGTAACAATTGCAGAAATTAGAAAGAAAAACAGAAAGAAAAAATTTAGATCTGATCCCAATTCTAAAATTCTAAAAAAAATGAAAACTAAAAAGAGAGCTCCCTAGGAAATCAAATTCCTAGCTATATATACACTTTCTGTTTCTAGATCTCAGCACTTGGAGTGGGCTTTTTGGCCTTTGAAGAACTGGAGAAAAATACCATTCTGATCCAGCTCCCAGTGGAACGTTGCATTTTCTAAGTGAGCGCAGTGTTCACTTTCCACATGTACGCGTCTCTGGCGTGTGCGCGCCCTTTTTGCATTTTTGCTCATTGACGTGTACGCGTCATGTACGTGTACGTATCACTGATAGCATTAGCTTAGTGAGCGCTACGTTGACTTAGTTAGCGCTGCCCACGCGTGAGGCGTCCTCTGCACATGCGTGTGGGTAGCGAAATATCCATTCCATGCTTCAGCACCAGTCACGCATGCGCGTGCTTCATCACAAATGCACCATCGACGCGTGCGCGTCATGCACGCGTGCGCGTCGATTCCAAAACTTTGCCTCCAACTTTTGAATCTTCGCACAAAAACGTTGGCTTGATGAACGTAGCGCTCTCTTTGAAATGAGCGCCATACACTACCACGCGTACGCGCCATGTGCGTGTACGCGTGGATCTTCGAATTTTGCCCCCTGACGCGTGAGCGTCCCGTGCGCATGCGCGCCACAAGTGAGCATGGCACTCTTTATTTGAATGCAACGCTGCCCTGTGCTGAACCTTTTTCTCTTCATTTTATCACCTAAAATCAGCCAAACAAGCAATCAAAGTCTCACCAAAATCACAAGAATTTGCATCAATCATAATAATCATTTAATTCTTACATAAATCTCATGATTTTGTATAAAATAAATGATATTTGATTGAATCACAATAATCATGAAATTCCACTCCAACCACTTACTTCTTGTGCAGAAAGTGCATACAATCTAATAAAAGCAAGTAGAATGCTAGTAAAACTAGCATAAGATGACTTGTCATCACCCAGTCAGCAAAAATATTACCAAGGGATTTTCTAAACATCTCCTTAAACCTTTCCCAAGCTTCATATAGTGGTTCTCCTTCTTACTATCTGAAGGTCTGAACATCAGTTCTGAGCTAAGTCAATCTCTGAGGTGGAAAGAACTTGTTTAGGAACTTAGTGACCAAGTCCTCTCATGTGGTTATGCTCTCCTTGCGCTGATTTTCTAACCACTGCTTAGCCTGATCCCTTACAGCAAAAGAGAAGAGCAACAGACGATAAACCTCATCCGTGAGACCGTGACGCCATTCGTCTTGACAGTGTCATATATTTGTAGGAAATTGGAGATGAACAGATTAGGATCTTTCTATGCACTTCCACTGAATTGGCAGTTTTGTTGAACCAATGTGACAAGCTGGGGCTTTAATTCAAAATTGTTGGCTTGGACAGTGTGTGTGATGATTGATGAATGGAAAATTGATGGTGTAGAATTTCAGAAATGAAATCTTGTTGCAAGTATAGTTTCTAAACCAACAATAATCCTTTCATACAAAGATTTAGTTGTCACAAGTAACAAACCCCTATAAAAATAACCGAAGTATTCAAACCTCGGGTTGTTCTCCCTAGAAATTTCAATAAAGTGTTCTTGTTATTGGTTATGAAGTATCTTTGAGATTTTTAAGATGAGAAACAAGAAAAGTAAATGGCAATGGAAATCAAATGACAAAAAAAAAAAAGAGGTCTTGGCAAGGTTTGGTGGTCAATGATCTCTATCCTTATCACGAACCACAACATGATAATTGCAAGGATCAATCCCATTAAATCATCCTTTAACAAGAAAAGGAAAGTCAAATGAGCTATATCAATCCAAGTCCATAAGTCCTAGCTATTCACTAATTGAATTAATGAGAGCTAGAGTCGATGGCTACCAACTATCAATCACTTGGACATTAGTAACTCAAGAATTCCTAAGTTACCTTCCCAAGACAAGAACATAAAATTCTACTCTAACATCCTTCCAAGCATTTTGTTAAACACTTGGAAGGCATAAAAGGAAAGTAAAATCAAATTGCAAGAAAAGTAAATCTACACTACTCAACTGCAAGGAATTAAACAACAACAAAGCAATTCAACAATAAAGGAACATGAATCATAAATTGCATTAAAAGAAAAATAGAGGAAACAAAAGTGCAACATAAAAGTAGAGAATTACAAGAATTAAATGCTAAACTAGGGAGAGGAGAGCTAGAGGAACAATAATTTGTAAAGGAAAAGTGAATCAAAGCATGAAATTAACCTAGATCTAAGAAATCCTAATCTAGATCTAACCTAATTCTAAAGAGAAGAGAGAGCTTCTCTCCCTAGAAACTACCTCTAACTAAAACTAGAAACTAAAAGTGTCTAAAAGATGTGAAAAGATGTCAAAAGATGTGAACTCCTTCAATCCTTGGTCCTTTTAAGCTTTTTTCCGCCAAAATTCCACTCAGAATTGGGCCAGGAAACCCTCCAAAATCGCTGGGCACGATTTCATTAAAGAAGTCACGTGCGAGCGTCGACGCGTACGCGTCGCTTGGCAGTTTGCGTTCCACGCGTACGCGTACACACATGCGCGTCTGCTGCACGTGCGCGTGGGGCGAATTTCTCCCAATCCTTGATTTTGCATGATTTCTCCACTTTTTATGCTTTTCTCTTCATTCCTTTGATCCATTCCTAGTCTTTTCAACTTGAAATCACTCAACAAACACCTCAGGACATCTAGTGGAATCAAAGGTGAATTAAAATTAACCAATTAAGGGCCTAAAAGCATGTTTTCACTCTTAAGCGCAAATTAGGGAGAATATATAAAACCATGGTATTCTAGTAAATAAGTGTGAGAAAAGGGTGATAAAATCCCCTAAATTCAGCATAGAATACACCCCCAAATAGCGCTGCATTAATGATGCTACTCCCATAACTATTTGGGTTGGGATTAATGTAAGAGCCAAGAGTCCTCCTAGGTGCATTAGCATCAATATTCTCTGCCATGTGTGGCTCAGAAAATTCTTCTTCAACCACTTCTTCAATCTCTTCTTCAACTCTTTGGTTTCTAGCTTGTTTTCTCTGCTGCTGAAGAGTCCTTTCGATCTCTGGATCAGGGCACAGATATCCTCTAATGGTGACAGGGCACAGATACTCTCTAATGGTGACAGGGCACGGATCCCCTATAATGGTATTAATGCGCAACAGAGAGACTGTGCCCGGATTAGCTACCGGACACATCGGGTTGGCTTGATAACCGACAGATGAGACTCATCAGCCATAGGATAGGCATGCATCATATGCATCTATGTGTTTATTTGGTGTGCTTTGTTTGGAATGCCTAACTGATTGCATAAACTACTTGCTACCTATTTATCTGCTGTATCTGAATCTTGATTGTGATTTTCTTGCACATAATAATTGTGTTTGAAAAAAATGATTCATGTGGTGGTCGGGAGGTTCGGAGAGTTGGAAACGGGAGTATTAGATAGTATGAAGATTCTTAGTTAGTTGCTTAATTCACTTTTGGTTTAGTTATGTTTTTATAAGATTAAATCATATGTCAGAAGTTCTAGGATCGCCTTCAGTTTTTCTGGGACATTATATGTTAGAGATGTAGGCACTGTTACCATGCTGAAAAGCTCTGGTTCTCACCCCATATATATTTTGGTTATGTTTATATATGTAGATACTTATTATCTCTACTACTTATGAATATGATGTATTAACTTCCTCTTAGAGGTTATTTTGGAGAAATAGGTCCTGTAAACTTTGTATTTTGGGCTTATTTTGGGTTCTCTTATATATATATATACATACTTATGTGCTCTGGCCAGTTTGCCTTCGCGAACCGAGTTAGAAGCTTTGTTATTTGTATCTTGCAAACTCTCTTTAGTATATAACCATGTTAGTTTACTCTTATCTTGTTTCTTTACCGCTAACGTTGACGTGAGTGTTGTGCTTTTCTGTTTAATGCTTTTGCTTTAACTTTCCTTCATAGGCTCCTAGATATATATCCTTTTTTCAACTATATTATGTATATAATTTTATTCTTAGAGGTCGTAATACCTCACCACCTCTGTCTTATGACTTAAGCATAAGATTCCGTGTGGTAGGGTGTTACACAACACATACAAACTCATTCATACTTCATTCACAACTCATATACCACTTACACAATTCAATCAACAACTCTTTCAGTTCATTACTATCTTAAAGTTTTCTAGCCTAATTTTTCACGTAATATTATATGTTAACTATGAGAACCAGAACCATACCTTGGCCGATTCCTCCCTAAGCCTGAAACACCATAAAAACCTCTCCTCCACAAGTTCCAAGTCTTCAAATATCAATGCCGCAAGCTCAACCACTAAAATTTCATTCCAAATCACCAATTGGTTTCCAAATCAACATGAAACACAATCTAATTCATACTATATCACTATAATTAACATAGGGTTCACTAATCTAATAATTTTACAAAGGTTTAATAGTTTCTTATCATACCCACAAGTGTATTAGATGAAACCTAGTGATTACCCGCTGCTAGAGTTCACTTAAACCATGAAAATCATTCAATCCCTCAATACCAAAATCCAAAATTTTTGAATTTGTATAAAAGATAGCTGGGTGACTGATAAACCCCAATTTTGTAGTTTATCTTGTGCTTATTTTGAGGGATTTTATCAACTTATCTCACATTTATTCAATGAAATAGCATGATTTTGTAATTCTCCCTAAATTTATGGTTAAGAGTGAAAACATGCTTTATAGGCCATAAAATAACTAAATTTAATTCACTTTAATTCCATTTGATGCCTTGATGTGTTTGTTGAGTGATTTCAGGTTCATAAGGCAAGTATTGGATGGAAGAAGTGAAGAGAAAGGCATACAAAGCGGAGAATTCATGGAAAAACAAGGATTTGGAGTGCTTAGAGCGAGGCACACGTGTGACAGACACGTACGCGTGAAGAGGTGCATCGTCGAAGGTGACGCGTACGCATGAGAAGAAAATGGCAGACGACGCGTGCGCGTAACCCATGCGTACGCGTCATAGCCAGCACGTGACCTCATTAAAGTGAAAACACTAAGAGTGATTTCTGAGCTTCCCATGCCCAAATCCAACTCATTCCTGAGGCTATTTCATGCAGAATTGAAGATTAGACACAGGGGGAGCAATCATAGTGTAGTTTTTCATCATGTTGTAGGTTAGAATTCTAGAAAGAGAAGCTTTCCCTTCTCTCTAGAATTAAGGGTAGTTTAGGCAAAATTTCCTTAGATCCAACTTTTAATTCTTGTTTTGATTTAGTTTTCCCTTTTTAATTCCTTGTTATTACACCTTTGCTCTTCTAGTTCTTGTTGTTAATTTCCTTTTCATGTCAATTTTATGATTGATGCATTCTTGTTGATTTCAATTCCTTTTTAATGTAATTTTATATTTCTATGTCTCTTGATGTTTACCTCACTTGCTATTGTTGATTTCTTGCTTTTGTTAGTTATAGTTTTCATTAATTTTAGCCATTTTGAGATGTTTACTTTTATTGCACACTAGGTGTTTGTTAAAATGCTTTCTCTATCTATTGAGTAGTTTTCTTTACTCTTGGCCTAGGCTGAAGGAATTGAGTGACCTTGAGTCATCGGGTCTCATTGATTTGGTGATTTGAGAATCCTATGTGATCAATTTGATAACCATTGACACTAGCCTAATACTAAGTCAATTAGTAGCTAGGTTAAGACTTATGGATTGATGTTGATCAAGCCTATTTGACTTACTTCAAGCATAGAAGTAGACTTAATGGGTTGGTCCCTCATAATTGTCAATACATGATTTGTAGACAAGGATGGTGATCTCAAATTCCTATGCCAAGCCAAGAGTTCTTTCCCTTTCTTTATTAGTTCTTGTCATTTACTTTCTTGTTATTTACTTTTTATCAAACCCCCTTTGCCCCTTCACAGCCAATAATTTATCACTTCATTGCAATTCCTTGTGAGACGGTCCGAGGTTTGAATACTTCGGTTAATTTTCATTGGAGTTTGTACATGTGACAACCAGTTTATTAAAATTTGATTTGAGCATTACTTGTCGGTTGGGAACTATACTTGCAACGAAGTTATTTCCTCTTTTACCGAGAAGAAATTCTTAGCCAATGGTTTTGCTTTTTCAAATTTTTGGCGCCATTGCAATTTTATCTTCCCACGCGTGAGCGTGGACGACGTGCACCTGTCGTATCTTAATAATGCCACCTCCATTACTAAAACCTGAGAGTTGTGCGGGTACTGTGCGAGTGTTGTGCGATGAGCACAATTGACCTCCACGCGTATGCGTGACTGACGCGTACGCGTCACCATCTAATTTCTACTTCTCACGCGTGTGTGTCACCAATGCATACGCGTCGTCTCCTCATGCTACAATTGTAACGACCCAATTTCTGGTATGTCATGATTATACTAGAAACTGAGCGCTACCAACTTGTCTTCCTAATTATTATCTATTATTTATTAAATGAGACTGACTCGTTGTTAAAGGTGTAGTTATTTTTCGAGGTATTTTTTTTTTGAAAATGTTTGGATTAACAAACAGAATCATTCATAATTAGTTCACAAATAATAACAGATAAAATAGTTATAAACAACCACACATAAATATATCTCAAGCAGTTGATAACATTCCGTGATCCAGCCTTTATTAGAGTATAGACTTTTAGTTAGAACACCATAGATATAGCTAGGTAATAACTATATACATATATATACATACAACATCCCAGGCCCTGACCTATCCAAAAAGTCCCTAAGCTGGCGCCCAGACTAGCCTAGACTCTATACTCAACTAGTCCCTCTAAACTACTAAAGCGAGGGAAAGTATGTTCTAAGTCTTCAAACTCAAGTCAGGTAGAACGTCATCAAAAGGTGAGACATTATCTACTACTCCTCTGCACAATCAGATATTGCCGTATGACGTCTCTCTGGTACCTCATCAAGTAGTCACATAACAGGAGTCTTGTACACAGGTTTTAGTTTAAAGTTCACGTACAAACGGGGTGCAAACGTTGGCTGGTCTCACAGTATACATATAAACAGAGAACGAGATTCACCCTAGACTCAGAAGACTACCTAGAGCGGAATACATTTGCGAACGGTCATCAGTGAACTACGGAAGGGTAATCATGCTTCCATCTGGGGGGGAAGGGAGAGAGAAGGGGTAAGAACTGGGGAGTTCTTAGTAGGGCCAGGGTTATTAGTTAAGTTCATTAATTCTGTGTTGTCTCATAGACGAATAGCAAAATACAGTGAAGTAGTAACAAAAGATACAGATAAATAGAGAAAATAGAGAAAACAGATAGCATAACACAACCAGAAGAATACAAGTAAATAATACAAACACTGGGAATAGAATACAAACGAGGAAATCATACATTCATACAACAATTATAACAGAGGAAATGCACAACCAAGTATGATGCATGTCTGTCCTATGCAGGCCATGAGCTCACGTGTCGGTTTACACCATGCAGCCCGACATTACCCAGAACTAGTCCAAGATATGGCTTATTCTCTGTAGGTGAACTTCGGCCTACAGAAATAGCACTCCTGTAAGTGAACTTCGGCTTACAGGAATAGTCTAAACACAACACAACAACTTTCTGTATGTGAACTTCGGCCTACAAAAATAACACTTCTGTAAGTGAACTTTGGCTTACAAAAATATTTTGAACACAACACAACAATTTTCTGTAGGTGAACTTTGGCCTACAGAAATATCACCTTTGTAAGTGAACTTCGGCTTACAGAAATAGCGCCCCTTTATGTGAACTTCGGCTTACAAGTATCACAACTCTCTGTAGGTGAACTTCGGCTTATAAGAGCAATACCCTGAGATACACAATTGATATTCACTGCAGGTAAGCTTCAACCTACAAGAATAACAACTCACTGTAGGTGAACTTGGGCCTACAGGACCTCTAGGGCCAACTGAAAAGCAGCAGGTGAATATACAATAGAATATCATGCCACAAGGCTTAACTCTTTATTTTTACACTCTTTTCCTCTATTCTCTTTGTTATATTACTCTTTTCTCTTTGTCTCTTTGCTCTGCTCTGGTTACTCTTTTCTCTGTATCTCTTTACTCTGTTCTGATTACTCTGTTTAACATATGTATTTGAAGCTTATGTAAATTTTTATATGAATAGTTAGCCTGTCCCACGTATAGGTTCATTAAGTCTATACTGAAACAGTTTAACTTTTCATATTATACCTAACCTTAGGCGCTCTTCAAGAACTAACTATGTTGCCCTAATTCGTTCGTTAATCTCTGTTTGTTTCTGTCATTAAAACCTTACAGACTTTTTCTTTGATTTTCATTTCTTCTTTAACTTTTTATCTTTCCTTTATCTTTGCCTCACTAATATGTTATTACCACTTCCTAAGTGTTTTATGACGGCCATTATGAGATTCTGCGCTTAAAGTTGTCTTTCTAAAGCTTTTACGAAAAACTGGCTTTTTCGCATTATTTTATTATTTTATCATTAAATTTTTAAGATTTACCTTACCTTTACCTTTTAACCTTTAAAATTTACTTTTTACCCTGGTAACTTTTAATATTTTTACTTTAACCACCCTAACTTTTAATATTTACAAAATAACCCCTCAAACAACAAAATAATTACAACCTTGCCCTTTTTAAGATCTAAAAGGTGTTCTTCATTATTTTTCACCACACTAAAAGTATTCTTCGTAAATTTTTCAGATTCTTTCTCTGTTTTCACCCGTTTTTCAATCTTTTCAGCAACCGATTTTTACCATAATTCATAATAAATTAGCAGCAACCAAAACCCCATATTTTCCCCTTGATTAAAACACAAATTCAACCCCAATTTGATTCCTAGGGTTTATTTTTCCAGCAGCAATGAAGAACACAAATTCAAAGTTGAATATCATCAATTTCATCAAAATTTCACCAAAATTTCAACAAGAATCACTCATATAAACAATCAGTTTCAAGCATAACCAAATCATATCATAATCACACAACTCATACACAATTAATCAAGATTAATTTTACCAAATGCTACCTTGATTTTCTGCTCTAAATCCGGTTACTCTTTGAAGTGTTCTTAAAGCACTTTTTCCTCCTAAAACACATCAAGAACAACTTTGAATCCATAAAATCTCAACTAACCAAACCTTAATAAAAATGTTAGGAAGGTATTCCTCACCTTAAAATTTCTGGTAATTGAAGATTCTTGGCTCACAAGTCAAGCTAAGCAAGAGATCTAAGGAAGAACATCAAGAAAACACATGTTCATGCATGTTTCCTTGAAAACCGAATTCAAAGGGGAAAGGAACAACCATCTCACCTTATTTCAAGCCTTGATAAGTTACATGGTTATGTAGAAGAAGAAGAGAGGATCATTTTGGTGAAATCAGAGCTTTGATTTGAGTTTTAGTTCAGAAGAAATTAAGCTTTGAAGATTAAGTGTTCATGAAGTTTTCTCTCTTTTCTATCCTTTCAATTTCGGCCAAAGTGAGTAAATCACCAGCCTTGGAGTGTTTTGGGAGTGTAAGGTGAGTTGTGATTGGTTGGCTTGGAGGTGGATTAAAATAATATTCAAATATATCAGGTGTATAACTACTAAAACTAGATGTATCGGAACACTTGTAAAAACATCTCTAAAAATTTTTTTTCTGAGCTACTAGCATAAAATGACACTAGTAACATATTTAATATGAGAATAAAACATGTATGATGAGACCTTAGAATTTATAAGGTCATCAGAGAGTGCTGGTGCTAAGCTGCACCAGTAAACTGTGAACCCGGTTAAACCGATTTTCTGTTTTTAACAAAAACTTACCAGGTAATATTATATTATCATTCAAGAAGCTTCTAATACTAATATAATGATAATATTCTACTATTATCTTTCTTATCTTATGAATCGAGTTCGGTTCGTCAAACAGAGACTATTTACGAAAACTAGAATCAAAACTCCTAATCGATACGGTTTAAAAACTAGGTTCTTCATGATTGCATTGTCGAGCTTATCTCAAAAGAGATTCTAGCTTAAAGATGACATAATGACAATGAGGATTGAGATGCTTGATGATACAGCAAAGGTGTTCCCTTTACTGATCTTCCAGAGAAATCCGTGCCTTCAGAAAAGAACTCGCGTACTCGAAAACGAGGTTGCTAGAGCAATCCACGCATGCGCGTGGCCGACGCTTACGTGTCGCTTTTCTTCCCCTTTCTCATTCCTTTATCTTCCTTTCTTCCTCCTTTCTTACTTTCTCCTTCTTTATTTCTTTAACTTCTCATCCTTATTCTTTTTCAGTCTCTTTTACTTATTGCATTTGCATACTTTCAGTCATTGTATTTTAACTTTGTGCATGTTTTTATTTTCCTTTCTAAGTTTGCTATTTTTCCATTGGTGTTAAATTTTCTTACCCACCTGTTGAATATTTTTTTTCCATTGTTTTGGTGCTTTGTGACTTGTTTTATATTGTTGGGTGATATTATTTATAGGTCAATGCTAATCATTTATGACACTTGTATTCCTTTTGCATTGATATGAACTTATATTGTCTTTCATGACCAACTTTCTCTCCCTCATTGTTGCAATACTTGCACTATTGATATACCATTTGCCTATATTGCTCTCTCACTTGCATGTTGTAGCTACCATGTAGTTGAGAACATCACTATTATTTGGAATTATTCTACCCATATTTTATTTGTCTTCATATCTTTGTTTGTGGGTTATTCTTCTTCTTTTTTCTCTTCTTTTAGGAAGGCCACCAAGAAAAAAAACGGAAAACTTATAAATGGGGCGACGAACAAGTAGTGCAGAACAATCTTTGGAGAAAGCGCATCAGTTGTAGCTACACTAGTCCACTTCCACATCTTTGCATGCACCAAGGACGGTGCAATCTTTAAGTGTGGGGAGGTCGATACCGACTTCCGTGGGTAAATACTTCCTGTCTCAACACCAATGTTTATTTTCTTTATTAGATTAGTTAGTTGCTTGCATGTATGTACTACTTGGTTGGAGTGATGAATTCTTTTCCAAGAAACTATTTTATAGCATTTCACTAATTTGAATTAAAAATTTTTGCTTTTGTTGAACTTGCTTGAAGAATTTTATTTTGGAACATGGTTTAGAGCTCGAACACACAAAACCAGTGAGATTTTGAGCCTATTTAATTGGTTGCATTTTATCAACCAATATTCTATTTTTGGTGTGTGTTGTTCTCTCTAAAATTATGATCTTTGTCTTGCTTAATTCTATATTTCTATTGTTTGATGTATGTATGAACCTACGTGATTGAGGCCTTTGTTTCACTATAGCTCACATACCCATATGGCCTTACCCTTTCATTATCCTTTGCAAACCAATGTTGAACCTATTTCACCCCATCTGTTCTTTACTTTAGCACATCATTAACTCTAAGCGAAAAACAATAAATGACATTAATTTGAATCCTTAGTTAGCTTAAACTAGTGAGAGTGCTCATGATTTAAGTGTGGGGAAGTTGGGTTTGGAAATATTTAGTTTGGGAATTGAGTATGCTAGACCTTTTTGTGAAAATGTGAAAAAAATGTTGAGGACATGTTCATGCATTCAATACCTTAATCATATGTATTGAGAAAAACAAAAGAAAAGAAAAAAGAAAAAGAAAAAAAAAGAGAAAAAGAAAATAAAAAGAGCAAATAATAAAAGGGAGAAAATGCCCCAAAGTAAATGGTGGTAGCAATGCATATAAGTTGTACTCAAATTCGGATGCATGAATATCTGGGAAACATAGTTAATAGGTAGTTAGATTTTGTATGTTGATTACATGGATTGTCTTAAGTTAGGTGAGAAATTTAGGTTAATTAAAGATTCAGATTTTAGTCCACTTGACCAAATACAATCCTACCTTGACCCTAACCCCATTACAACCCTTAAAAGACCTCTTGATATGTGTATTCGTGCATTAAATTTTTGTTGATTGGTACAAGAAGAGCAAGCCTTGGAAAGCAAGGTTAGTAGAGAATTGAGAGAATCGAACCTTAAACACTTGAGTGATTAGAGTGTATACACTTCCGGTGAGGGTTCGATGCTCGATTCTTTGTTCCCGGCTTTCACGAGCTTTCTTCTTGCACGTCTACTTGTACTTTATTTTGGAATTTGAATTAGTGGAATTCAGTTCATATTTGTTTTTGGAAGGTTAATTTACTTTTAACACAGTGGGTAAAAGTATTTTGTATTTAGTTGCATTCATATAGATAGGTTGCATTTCATAAATTCTATCATTCCTCTTCACTCCTTTATAGCTTCTCTTGAGCTTAGCATGAGCACATGCTAATCTTTAAGTGTGGGGAGATTGATAAAACACTATTTTATGATTTATTTTGTATTGAATTGAGTGGATTTTATCCATTATTCTCGCACTTATTCATATAATTCGCATGTTTTACATTTTCCTTCCTAATTTTATGCTATGATTGAAAACATGCTTCTTTGGCCTTAAATTTGCTAATTTTAATCCTCTCTTATTATCATTCATTACCGTGATATGTGTGTTAGGTGATTTCAAGTTTTCCAGGGCAGGAACGGCTTAGAGGATGGAAAAGAAACATGCAAAAGTGGAAGGAACACAAGAAATGAAGTATATTAGAATCAGACAATGATTCACACGCATGGACGACGCAGACGCGTGACTGGTGCATTCGGCAGATGACGCGCATGCGTGGCTGACGCCTACGTATGGCCAGTGAAATGTCCAGCGACGCGTATGCATGACAGAGCGTCATGTGGTGCATTAAACAGAAAACGTTGAGGGCGATTTCTGGGCTGCTTTTGACCCAGCTTCAGGCCCGAAAATACAGATTAGAGGTTGCAGAGTGGAGTAGAAAGGGGGGGAATCATTCACTTCTCATTCATACAATTTCATGTTTTAGATGTAGAATTCTAGAGAGAGAGGAGAGGTTTTTAGTCTTGTTCCTTCTCAAATTCAGATTTCTACCTCGCTTTAATTTAGTTTTCTTCTACTTTTATTTGTTCTAGTACCTTAGTTATCTTCTCCTGTTTATTTCTTTCAACTTGTTGCCCTCATGTTATGCACTCTTGCTACTCTTGATTTTATTAATGCAATTCATACTTATATGTTATTAATGCTTTATTTAATTTGTGTTATTGATTCCTTGCAATTATTGGTCTTAGTTTTTACATTCTCTATTTACTTTTCTATGCTTTTATTTTGTGCCTTCCAAGTATTTGATAAAATTCTTGGATGAATTTTAAATTAGATTTTTGTATTCTTAGCTTGGATTGAGTAATTTGGAGACTCTTGAATTGTCAAAGTCTCTTATTGGTTGGTGACTGAAAGTTCCTAGTTGGCTTGAACTTCACTAACTCTAGTCTTTGATTAGGACTTGTGAACTCAAGTTTATTTGCTCACTTAACTTTTCTTCAATTGTTAAAGGTTAACTAAGTGAGAGTAATTTGCAATTACCATCACAATTGACAATGATAATGAGGATAGGAATTCCAAGTCTCAACCCTTTCTAGGACTTTTCTTAGTTGTTAGTTATTTTCTTGTTATCTACGTTCCTTGCTTATTAAACTCAAAACCCAAAAATATACTTTCCCATAACCAATAGTAAGTAGACTTCCCTACAATTCCTTGAGAGATGACCCGAGGTTTAAATACTTCGGTTAATTTTATTGGGTTTGCTTAAGTGACTGATAAACCCATATTTCATGAGTTCTTTTGTGCTTAATTCGAGTGATTTATTCAACTCTTCACCTACTTATTCACATTAATTGCATGGTTTTACCTTCCCTTCCTTATTATGTCATATTGTGAAAAACATGTTTCCTAAGCTTTAAAAATTAATTATTTTAATTACCTTTGTTTCCATTCGATGCCGTGATTAGTGTGTTGAGTAGTTTCAGATTTTCGAAGGCAAAATGACTTAAAGGATGGAAAAGGAAACATACAAAAATGGAAGGAAAAAGCAAAACGGAGCTTTGAAGGAAACTGGTATTCACGCGATCACATGGATGACGCGATCGCATGTCAAGCACGAATCAGCAGCGACGCGGCCGCATGACTGACGCGACCGCGAACCTTAAGCAGAACGCACATGACGCGGTCGCATGACTGACGCGACCGCGTGGCAAGGAAAAGCTCAGAATGACGCGACCGCGTGACCCTCGCGGACGCGTGACAGAGGCCACGCACCAGAAATTACAGAATACGCCCCCAGTGAATTCTGAAGCCCTTTTTGGCCCAGATCCAAGTACAGACAGCATAGACCAGAGGTTATAAAGTGTGGGAATGCTTCCATTCAAGGAGAGCTCGCCAATTTCTAGTTTTCATGATTTAGATTTAGTTTAGAGAGAGATTCTCTCTCTCTCTTAGGATTTAGGACTTCTTCTTGTTTTGGAAGTAACTCTGGATCCAGGTTTTAATGTTCTTTTATTTTAGTTTTACTTTTATTTATTTATTCCAACATTTGAATTGATTATTATAATTTGATTTATGAATTCTTCCATGTCACAGATTGTTCTTTGAATTAATGATATTTGAGGTATTTTCAGTTTATGATTGTTCTCTTTGATTTAAGTTGCCATTGCTTCCCATCTAAGGACGCTTTTATCATTCCAGCAATTTTACTTTTTCCCCTATTGGTTCTGGTTAAGAATTCAGTAACTCAACAGTTATTTAACTCAACATAATTAATAATCGTTATCTTTCTAATTGAGCTGAACTTAAGTAATCCCAACCTTTTCTTAGGAAATAAATAGGATTCGAAGGTCAACTAATTAGTCCCTTGACTCACCTTTGCTTCATAGGTTTACTAAGTGGAATTAAGATAAAACTTTCATTATTGTTGAGAGGGATAACTAAGTTGGACTTATGTAACTACCAACAAGCCCCACCCCATGCATATGAACCATCCTTTCAACATAACCTCGAACCACCACACTCACAAGCTTTTCTTCACCATTCGCCATCATATGATCCTCCCTTACCGCAATACCAATCCAATCGTTCCCAATCATCACCACTTTCCTTTGTATCATGTCCAAGTCCGGCAAACCGCGAAGCAGAGGATCGCCTAAAAGAAACAGTAATTAAATTTCAAACAACTATTCAACAACTGGAGCAAGCACTAATTCAATGGGCCACTAGGCGCTCAAATATACAAGGATCAACCACAGCTCCGTGTGGACAGCCCGATGAAGAACGTAGCATGAAAGAAATACTAGAGACTCCAGTGGACAAGACAGAGAATGAATTCCTACTAGAACAAGTGGAAGAAGCTATCATTGTTCAAGAAGAAGAGTTGGTTGAAGATCTAGGAGATGCTGAACTTCCTTGGGAATCCAGAATTGAGGAAAACTCCATCCAAGATGCTACAGTTGATGCTAAGGAGGATACCGTACAATCTCCAAGGCAAGTCGTTTACGAAGAATCAGACGGAATAATCCAAGAAGCAAATTTCCTTGATGATGATAGTCACAAGTCTAGTTCTCCTAGTGATGAACTTGCGTCCGCAAGTGAATTCTCTGAGATCGAAGAATCTTCCCCAAGTGAATATGAAGATGATGCGGAGGTAGATTTCTCTCAACCTCCAATCTATGACTCGAGTGATGAGGAAGACATAGAAGACTTTGACCAGGATACAGATACAATTGGAGATCTTTTCAAGGAAGTGGAAGAATTCACAGAGGAGCACAAGGAAACAGAACTTGCAGAACCACCAAAGACACCTATCCCCAGGCCATTACCACCTAATACAAGCTTCAAGTGGGTACAATCCTTAACTTATAATTTTACTTATTCACTTGAATATGGTTTGCTTGAAACAGATGGCCAACTTAGAGCTCTCTGCGGCTTTAAGAGTAAGAGGGAATTGGCTCGTACTCAGAACTGGTACACCAGGTTCAATAAGGTTCCACGCCTCACCTCGAAGTACACGGATTGGTATCATGCTCAATTGCATGGATCACGGAGAACGTTTGGTCACCACGGTGAGATTCTACTTTTTAACCCGCCCAAATGGAAACACACAAATCAAAACGGAGGCGAATCTAAAAACACAGCTTGGGATCATGAATTATATTCTGACATTCGTCATCCTGGGAGGCTGAATATCTGTTTGAAGCTGCTCAGAAGCTTCACATGCCTAGTTTGGGACCCCGGAGGCTATTGGCATTCCAAGCACTGGTGGAAATTTTTGGACGAATTTAAACATAAACCACCATAACAGGATACTCTTCCAATGTTCAACTTAAGGACTTTAACTAGAAGTGCTAGGTGGGAGACAACCCACCATGGTATGGTCGCTTCTTTTTCAATTTATTTCTTGTTAATTGCTTTCATTTTTCCTTTTTCATTTAATTTATTAAATCTGGAATCATGCATAAGCATTCATGATAGTTATTGCATTCTGCATTTTTCATGCATAAAAAAAAAGGGGATGCACGACGCGACCGCATGCCCCATGCGATCGCGTCATATCGCGGAAAACACCACCCATGCGACCGCGTGACCCACGCGGCCGCGTGACCCACGCGGCCGCGTGATATATATATCGGCGTAAGGATCCAACGAACAGAAAGTTGGGCTGGAATCGTGCGGCTCTTGTGCGTTTCGCACAAATTAGCCCACGCGATCGAATGCCCCATGCGATCGGGTCACTTACCCAATACCAATCCCACGCGATCGCGTGAGCGACGCGATCGCGTCGCATGGATTGCATACCACCCCAAAAGGAGACAGAGAGTTGCGCTAAAACGGCGCTGGAGTCGTGCGTTTAGCACAAATTCCAGCGACGCGATCCCGCGACCCACGCGATCGCGCGACCCACGCGATCGCGTCACCCTTCTTTCCCCCCTCTCATGCGATCGCGCACCCCACCTGATCGCGTCACTCCCATTTTTGTCCCAACCACGCGACCGCGTGCCCCACGCGGCCGCACGCGCAGCCCCCCAACCCTCTTCTCCCTCTCTGCTCCCTCTCCCTCCAACCACCACCCAGCACCACCCAGCCACCACTGCGCCACCACCCAGACGCCGCCGCCGTCCAAGACACCGCCGCTGCAACCCCCTCCCCTCCCTTCTTCTCCCTTCCTCCTCTCCCCTCTCCTCCACTGCCTCCGCGACCACCGCCCCCACCGCCGGCCACCCAGCCGCGCCCCCCCTCTCTCTCCGCCACCCAACCGCACCCCCCTTCTTCTATCACCAACCAAAATCCCTCGCCGCCACTACCCCCATCAGCAGCCACCGCAACACCGTGCCCCGCCACTGCGCCGGAAGCCGCCGCAGCCACCTTCTTCCCCATTCCACCCCTTCCGCCTACCAGGTTCCGCAAAACGCAACCCCCTTTTATCCGTTCATCGTTTTTCTGTAATTTTTTTTCCGTTTCTGTTCATAATTAGGATAGATAGATTTGCATGTTGTAGTGGAATTTTTAGGTTGTTAGGTAGCTTAGGCTGTGGTTAGTAGATCTAGGTCTGTTTACTTGCACTGTTTTTACTTCTGTTTTATCCTATGTGCAAATCTGTTGCTGCTATAATCATGATTCATATGCTGCTTTCTTGTATGTTGCTGCTGTTTACATTGAGTTTTTATGTTTATTTTATATCTATGTACATGCAGCTTGATTTTTTTAATTCATATGAACTGATATGATTGCTGTTTATTTTCCGGGAGAATCCAATTTTAGCCGGAATGCTGCCCAAATTTTTTGAAAATTGTTTTCATTCTTGTTTTGGTTTGGCAACTCTGTTTTACTCTGCTTCCCCCAAACCATTTCATGAATGCTAGGGCACTTTCTTATCCTCTTTGATTTCCTGGTTCATAACCTGCATTTGTGATTCACTTATTCCAATTTCTGATTTCTTTCTTTCTATTTGAATCAGCATCACCCTGTTTTCTTTATTCGATTATGAGTACTTCTATTCTTACTTGTGAATCCTTGTTATATGGAATTTTTCTATGCCGCTTACTTTCCTAACTCACTAATTTTAATTTACTAATTTCTTTTTACCATACTAACTTTCTTGATCTCTTTTCTGATTACTTTTACTTCCTCTAACTTTCTCACTATGGCATATTGATTTTTTTCTTTCCATTTAACATTAATTCAATCACATTTCAATTGCTCATTTTCCTTATTCTATTTCTCCCTTACCGCTTTGAGTTTCCTTTGTTTAATTGCCTATTTGCTTTCCTATTTTTTTTATCCATTCCTGGTTTTCTGTTTTTCAGGATGTCTGCCTCACAAAGAAAAGGCAAAGGCAAGGCTACTGGCAAGCGCAAGAGAGGAGATTCCTCCCAGTCCATCATTGCTCTAATGCACGATGCCTCATGGCAGGAGAAGAACTTCACACAGCAGGAAAAAGCTAACCAGCTGCTCCCTTCAACTGATCCTATAAAATTTGCAAACCGGTACTGTGAACTGAAGTACCCGACTTTTGCAAACTCCAGAAATCTATACCTGGAACGTACCTTGAAGATTCCAGAAGCCCTCCAAGAATACACCACTGAGCAAATCAAGCAACGGGGCTGGTTCTTTCTGGAGAGACCACTGACAGAGGTCAATGCATCTTGGGTACGGGAATTCTATTGCAACTACTACCTTACTACCTTAGATGCAGTGAACCTGAGGGGAAAGCAAATTCTGGTCACTGAGGAGGCCATAGAGACCATTCTCCAGCTCCCAGCCAAGTCTGATCAGCCAGATGGTTATGCACAGGCTGAGGAGGACATGGGCCAGATGCGATTTGATTGGGATGCTGTGAAGGCACGGATAGCTCTCGACCCTGCTGTTCCTTGGGAGATGCGTCAGGACACCACTATGCCTAGAGGGATCAAGAGAGTGTACTTGAATGATGTGGCTCGGCTATGGCATCAGATCTTGAGCAACTATGTGATGCCGAGTACTCATGAGACTGAGATCCCGGTTGCCATGATTACCCTCCTCTGGTGTGTGTTGGAGGGTAAGGACATGTACTTGCCTCGTTTTATCCGACATTATATGGCCAGGGTCCACGTCCGAGGCACCCTCCCCTTTTCTTACCTGGTTACACGGCTAGGCCGTCAGGCTGATGTGCCTTGGGAGGATGCCGATGAGCGACCACCAGCAGCGGACTGCAGGAAGATCATCCCTCACTGCAGGAACTTCCTTGCTTTGGGCTACAGACCACCACCTGTCACTGCTACTGATGAGACAGCCCCTCCGTCTGCTGGACCCTCTTCATTCACAGCTGCCCCAGCTGCCCCTGCTGCCACCACTGCACCTCCACCCGCCTCTGAGCCGGTTTATCGCCTCGTGCACCGTCTATTCCGCCAGCTTGATCAGATGGAGCGCCGTAACAGGCGCCGGTATGAGAGATTGGAGCGCCGCAGCAGGCGACGCTATTCCCATCTGAAGCTGATGATCAGACAGGGCGCCGACATCCCCTCTGTGCCCGACACACCATCGGAGCCATCAGAGGAGGAGGAGGATGAGCACGAGGAGGAGCCTCATTCCCAGGCGGAGACTCATCAGCAGGCAGGCACAGAGCACGTGGTGCACGAATTGTGAAACACACTTTTCCCAACTCGTACCACTAACCAGCAAGTGCAGTGGGTCGTCCAAGTAATACCTTACGTGAGTAAGGGTCGAATCCCACGGAGATTGTTGGTTTGAAGCAATCTATGGTTATCTTGTAAATCTTAGTCAGGAAATCAAATATGTTTATCAGTTGAATTCCGAATAACCAAGAGAGCATAAATTAAAGGTTACTTGTTATGCAGTAATGGAGAATATGTTGGAGTTTTGGAGATGCTTTGTCTTCCGAATCTCTGCTTTCCTCTGTCTTCTAATTCACGCACGCACGTCCTCCTATGGAAAGCTGTATGTAGGGGGTCACCGTCGTCAATGGCTACATCCCATCCTCTCAGTGAAGAATATGCTCACATGCTCTGTCACAGCACGGCTAATCATCTGTCGGTTCTCGATCATACTGGAATAGGATTCTTCATCCTTTTGTGTTTTTCACTAACGCCCAGCACTCGCGAGTTTGAAGCTCGTCACAGTCATTCGATCATTGAATCCTACTCGGAAAACCACAGACAAGGTTTAGACTTTCCGGATTCTCATGAATGCCGCCATCAGTTCTAGCTTATACCACGGAGATTCTGATTAAGGAATCTAAGAGACACTCATTCATTCGGATATAGAACGATGGTGGTTGTCAGGCACACGTTCATGGTTTGAGGAAGGTGATGAATGTCACGGATCATCACCTTCATCACAGTTAAGCGCGAATGAACATCTTAGATAGGAACAAGCGTGTTTGAATGGAAAACAGAAATACTTGCATTACTTCATTGAGACACAGCAGAGCTCCTCACCCCCAACAATGGAGTTTAGAGACTCATGCCGTCAGAGAATACAAAGTTTTGATCTAAATGTCATGAGATACAAAATAAGTCTCTAAAAGTTGTTTAATTACTAAACTAGTAGCCTAGGTTTACAAAAAATGAGTAAACTATGATGGATGATGCAGAGATCCACTTCTGGGGCCCACTTGGTGTGTGCTGGGGCTGAGATTTAAGCAATTCACATGCAGAGACCATTTGTGGAGTTGAACGCCAGTTTTTGTGGCAGTTTGGGCGTTCAACTCCAGCTTTTGATCCTTTTCTGGCGCTGGACGCCAGAATTGGGCAGAGAACTGGCGTTGAACGCCAGTTTACGTCGTCTATCCTTATGCAAAGTATGAACTATTATATATTACTGGAAAGCCCTAGATGTCTACTTTCCAACGCAATTGGAAGCATGCCATTTCGAGTTCTGTAGCTCCATAAAATCCACTTTGCGTGCAGGGAGGTCAGAATCCAACAGCATCAGCAGTCCTTTTTCAGCCTGAATCAGATTTTTGCTCAGCTCCTTCAATTTCAGCCAGAAAAATACCTGAAATTACAGAAAAACACACAACTCATAATAAAGTCCAGAAATATGAATTTTTCCTAAAAACTAATGAAAATAGACTAAAAACTAACTAGAACATACCCAAAACTATATGAAATTAACCCCAAAAAGCGTATAAAATATCCGCTCATCAGCACGCTACACCACAGCAGGAGGCCCCACATCAGCTTGAGGCTGCAGATCTGGAGATCCCACTCCAGTCAGTCCCTCCTCTACAGCAGCCAGACTCTCACCCCACCACCGCCACAGAGACCCCCGCTACCATCCCTCCCAGTGATGACACTCCTTCACACCCGGCTTGATTGAGCATCGAGGACGATGCTTCCTTTTAAGTGTGGGGAGGTCGCCATCTCTGGCGTTTATTTTGGTGAACTACTACACACTTTTCCTTTTATTTTGGATATTTTTCTGTATTTTTTCTTTTTTTCTTTTATTGTTATTTTCTGAGTACTTATACATTGCTACTTTTGTATTTTACTCTATTTTCTGCATTTTGCATTTTTTTTTCATATTTTAGTTATTTAGTTCATTTTAGTTATTTAGTTTAGTTTGCAATTCTAACTTATTAGTGGATCAATTAGTATAGTTTACCCTTTTTACATAAGATAGCTTAATTATAGCTTAGTTTAAATTGACAAATATAAAAAGAGTAAGCTAGGAACTTGAACATAATAGATTTAGATCCATAAACCCTTGTATATATAGCATTACATGATGTAGTTAAACTGACAATATTTCATCAAGGAGAAACATTAAAACTTCAAAGGCTACCCTAAATTACTTTTTAAGAGAATAATGAGAATTTTTAACTAAACCTGCATGACATACATAAGTGATAAATGATTTTTCAGCTAGAGAACACATAGCCTATGAGTTTTGAGCTTAACTGTATGGTTACATTCAAACCATAATTT
>NC_029786.2:41312630-41320064 GCF_000816755.2 Arachis ipaensis
AAAAAGTGTAAGCTAGGAACTTGAACATAATAGATTTAGATCCATAAAATCTTGTATATATAGCATTACATGATGTAGTTAAACTGACAACATTTCATCAAGGAGAAACATTAAAACTTCAAAGGCTACCCTAAATTACTTTTTAAGAGAATAATGAGAATTTTTAACTAAACCTGCATGACATACATAAGTGATAAATGATTTTTCAGCTAGAGAACACATAGCCTGTGAGTTTTGAGCTTAACTGTATGGTTACATTCAAACCATAATTTTTATTCCTGTGTGTTCCAACCTTCTTTCTTATTCTGGTGTTCTTTACTTTGTTTTAGTCTATATGTCCAATTATAGAATATAGGTACATCTCAAAATAATGATTGAGGCCATCATTTGATTTTAGCTCACTTATCCCAAATTAGCCTACCTTTTACATCACCTTTGTTAGCCCCCTTTGAGCTTTTTAAAACCCCCTTATTCTATTTTAGCCAAATTACTAGCCTTAAGCAGGAAAACAAAGGAAAATCTCAAGTGAATCCTTGGTTAGCTTAAGATAGAAAATTATAAATAGAGTAAAATGTGGGAAACTTATTGGGAACATAGTTGAAAAAGACAAAAGGTAAAAAAATTAAAAAGAATAAAGCAACTCAAAATTTTGGGAAGCAGGCTCATGAAAATTCAAATTAATTAAAATTACCATGTGTATTCAAAAAAAAAATTTTAGTTTTCAAGCATGTAAATAAGGGGATACAAAAAAAAAAGAGAAAAGAACTCCCCAATGCAAAATAAAAAGCAATGCACATGGGATAAAAACAAGAATTGAAACATGAGCATGTGACATCAAAAGTGAGAAAATAGGGAAAATAGGTAAAGAAGCATTGTTTTACTAAGTATGTATGTTAGGTGAGATCTGAGTCTAATTAAGGATTCACTTATTAGCTCACTTAGCCTTATACATATATCCTTACCCTTTGCCTTGACCCCATTACAACCTTAATTAAAGACCTCATGAGTTTTGATATGACTATGTTCTATAATTGTTGATTGGTTAGACGAAAAACAAGGTTATAGAAAGGAAGAATAAAAATAAGAATAGAGTGATTAACCCAATAAACACTGAGTGATTAGAGAGAAAACACAAAATCCAGTGAGGGTTCAAAAGCTCATTAACATTTATCTCTGATTGTCTTGCAAGTTTTTCTCTCATCTCATTTGCAAAAAGTGCTTTATTATTTGAGGGTTAGCTATATATGTATATATATCTCCTTGAGAATGTGAAAGAATTTGACTACATGTAGGCTTTATATATGGGTGGATGAATTAGAATTGCATGACTCATTAGGTAGATGCATTTAGCATAGGTTGCATTTCATAACATTCCATCACTTTAACCTTAATTATTTACCTTGGATTTAGCATGAGGACATGCTAGTGTTTAAGTGTGGGGAGGTTGATAAACCCATATTTCATGAGTTCTTTTGTGCTTAATTAGAGTGATTTATTCAACGCTTCACCTACTTATTCACATTAGTTGCATGGTTTTACCTTCCCTTCCTTAATATGTCGTATTGTGAAAAACATATTTTCTAAGCTTTAAAAATTAATTATTTTAATTACCTTTATTTCCGTTCGATGCCGTGATTAGTGTGTTGAGTAGTTTCAGATTTTCTAAAGCAGAATGACTTAAAGGATGGAAAAGGAAACATACAAAAATGGAAGGAGAAAGCAAAACGGAGCTTTGAAGGAAACTGGTATTCACGCGATCGCATGGATGACGCGATCGCGTGTCAAGCACGAATCAGCAGCGACGCGGTCGCATGACTGACGCGACCGCGTGCCTTAAGCAGAACGCACATGACGCGGTCGCATGACTGACGCGACCACGTGGCAAGGAAAAGCTCCGAATGACGCGACCGCGTGACCCACGCGTCCACAGAGGCCACGCACCAGAAATTACAGAATACGCCCCCAGCGAATTCTGAAGCCCTTTTTGGCCCAGATCCAAGTACAGACAGCAGAGACCAGAGGTTATAAAGTGTGGGAATGCTTCCATTCAAGGAGAGCTCGCCAATTTCTAGTTTTTATGATTTAGATTTAGTTTAGAGAGAGATTCTCTCTCTCTTAGGATTTAGGACTTCTTCTTGTTTTGGGAGTAACTCTGGATCCAGGTTTTAATGTTCTTTTATTTTAGTTTTACTTTTATTTATTTATTCCAACATTTGAATTGATTATTATAATTTGATTTATGAATTCTTCCACGTCACAGATTGTTCTTTGAATTAATGATATTTGAGGTATTTTCAGTTTATGATTGTTCTCTTTGATTTAAGTTGCCATTGCTTCCCATCTAAGGACGCTTTTATCATTCCAGCAATTTTACTTTTTCCCCTTTTGGTTCTGGTTAAGAATTCAGTAACTCAACAGTTATTTAACTCAACATAATTAATAATCGTTATCTTGCTAATTGAGCTGAACTTAAGTAATCCCAACCTTTTCTTAGGAAATAAATAGGATTCGAAGGTCAACTAATTAGTCCCTTGACTCACCTTTGCTTCATAGGTTAACTAAGTGGAATTAAGATAAAACTTTCATTATTGTTGAGAGGGATAACTAAGTTGGACTTCTAATTTCTCTTATCTTGCCAAAAGTTGTTTTACAGTTATTATTTATTTTTAATTGCCATTTAATTCACTCGTCATTTGAATTACTTCCTTCTCACCTTCTAAACCCCGATTACAACCTTTATAACCAATAATAAGAACATACTTCCTCGCAGTTCCTTGAGAAGACGACCCGAGGTTTGAATACTCGGTTAACAATTTTTAAGGGGTTTGTTACTTGTGACACCCAAAACATTTGTACGAAAGGGATTTTTGTCGGTTTAGAAACTATATCTACAACGCGACTATTTTTATGACATTCTTTACTGGCAGAAATCACGATCGTCAGTGATAAACAATTTAAACATTGATCGAGGATAATTTGTTGGTTTAGAACTATACCTGCAACGCGATATTTTTTGTGAAAATTTTTACCGACATTTTTCTTCCGTCAAGTTTTTGGTGATTGATAAACCGCTGTTTTATCCATTATTCTCGCACTTATTCATATAATTCCAATGTTTTATGTTTTCCTTCCTAATTTTATGTTATGATTGAAAACATACTTCTATTGCCCTAAATTTTCTAATTTTGAATCCACTCTTATTACCATTCAATGCCGTGATATGTGTGTTAAGTGATTTCAGGTTTTCCAGGGCAGGAATGGCATAGAGGATGGAAAACAAAATGCTTAGGGTCACGGCCAAGACTCATAAGGTAGTTGTGTTCAAGAATCAACATACTGAACTAGGAGAATCAATAACACTATCTGAGTTCTGAGTTTCTATAGATGCCAATCATTCTGAACTTCAAAGGATAAAGTGAGATGCCAAAACTGTTCAGAAGCAAAAAGCTAATAGCCCCACTCATCTAATTAAGATTAATCTTCATAGATGTTTTTGGAAGTCATTGTATATTCTATTCTTTTTATCCTATTTGATTTTCAGTTGCTTGGGGACAAGCAACAATTTAAGTTTGTTGTTGTGATGAGCGGATAATTTATACGTTTTTTGGCATTGTTTTTAGTATGTTTTCAGTATGTTTTAGTTAGTTTTTATTATGTTTTTATTATTTTTTAAATAAAAATCACATTTCTGGACTTTACTATGAGTTTGTGTGTTTTTCTATGATTTCAGGTATTTTCTGGCTGAAATTGAGGGACTTGAGCAAAAATCTTATTCAGAAGCTGAAAAAGGACAGCAGATGCTGTTGGATTCTGACCTCCCTGCACTTGAAGTGAATTTTCTGGAGCTACAGAAGCTCAATTGGCGCACTCTCAAATGCATTGGAAAGTATACATCCTGGGATTTCCAGCAATATATAATAGTCCATACTTTGCCCGAGATTTGATGGCCCGAACCGGCGTTCCAAGTTAGCATAGAAATTCTGGCGTCAAAACGCCAGAACTGGCATAAAAGCTGGAGTTAAACGCCCAAACTGGCACAAAAGCTGGTGTTTAACTCCAAGAAAAGTCTCTACACATGAAAGCTTCAATGCTCAGCCCAAGCATACACCAAGTGGGCTCGGAAGTGGATTCTGCATCATTTACTCATTTCTGTAAACCCTAGGTTACTAGTTTTCTTCAAATAGGACCTTTTGCTATTGTATTTACACACTTGATCATACTTTTCATCTTAGAAATTGTATGTTCACGCTTTAGTAGGCTGACCATTCGGCCATGCCTAGACCTTTAGTTCTTATGTATTTTCAACGGTAGAGTTTCTACACACCATAGATTAAGGTGTGGAGCTCTGCTGTTCCTCATGAACTAATGCAAAGTACTATTGTTTTTCTATTCAATTCATGCCTAATTATTCTCTAAGATATACACTCGTTCTTCAACCTGATGAAGGTGATGATCCGTGACACCCATCATCATTCTCACCTATGAACACGTGCCTGACAACCACCTCTGTTCTACTTGCAATAGCTTGAGTGCGTATCTCTTAGCCTCCTGATTCATGACGCATGGTTGCCTCGCCTGACAACCGAGCCTTCCATTCCATGAGATTAGAGTCTTCGTGGTATAGGCTAGAATCAATTGGCAGCATTCCTGAGATCCAGAAAGTCTAAACCTTGTCTGTGGTATTTCGAGTAGGATCTGGGAAGGGATGACTGTGACGAGCTTTAAACTCGCGATTGTTGGGCGTAGTGACAGACGCAAAAGGATCAATGGATCCTATTCCAACATGACCGAGAACCAACAGCTGATTAGTCGTGCGGTGATAGCGCATTTGGACCATTTTCACTGAGAGGACGGGAGGTAGCCATTGACAACGGTGAAACCCAACATAAGCTCGCCATGGAAAAGAGTATGAATGACTGGAAGAAGGCAATAGGAAAGCAGAAGTTCAGAAGGAACAAAGCATCTTCATACGCTTATCTGAAATTCCTACCAATGAATTACATAAGTATCTCTATCTTTATTTTATGTTTTATTCATCTTTTAATTATCAATTCTCCATAACTATTTGAATCCGCCTGACTGAGATTTACAAGATGACCATAGCTTGCTTCAAGCCGACAATCTCCGTGGGATCGACCCTTACTCACGTAAGGTTTATTACTTGGACGACCCAGTGCACTTGCTGGTTAGTTGTGCGGAGTTGTGACAAAGTGTTGAGATTACAATTGTGCGTACCATGATGTTGGCGCCATTGATGATCACAATTTCGTGCACCAAGTTTTTGGTGCCGTTGCTGGGGATTGTTCGAGTTTGGACAACTGACGGTTCATCTTGTTGCTCAGATTAGGTAATTTTATTTTATGTTTATGCTTTTTACCTTTTAATTTTCGAAAAATTTCAAAAAAAATATTTTTTATTTCTATTTTGTTCTTCAGAACTTTTAAGAATGAATTCTAGAGTTTCATGATGATTTGTTGAAGTTTGGCTGGCTGTGAAGCCATGTCTAATCTCTTGGACCGAGGTTTCAACTTATCATTACAAAAGCTTGATGATTTCTATCAATTTTGCTGTTGAAAGTAATGATCTGCTAAAGCTTGGCTGGCCATTGGCCATGTCTAGTGTTTTGGACCGAAGCTTTCACTGAAAGCTTGGCTGGCTAGTAAGCCATGTCTAATTCCTGGACCGGAGTTTTAGACTAACATTGCAATGATTCCTGGAATTCTCATTAAAAATTTTGAATCCCTTTATTTTCCTTTCAATATAATTTTTGAAAAGTCACAAAAAATTTTTTATAAAATCATAAAAATCAAAAATATTTTATGTATCTTAGTGTCAATTTTTAAGTTTGGTGTCAATTGCATGTCTTTCTTCTTCTTGCATTTTTTTGAATATATGTAATATGTTCTTTATTGATCTTCAAGCTGTTCTTGATGATTCCATAGCTCTGATCTTTAATTTCTCTTATTTTGTGTCTTTGTTGTTTCTCATATGCATTGTTTATTTGATCTTAGTTGCATCTTTTTTATTATTGTGCCTCATCATTAAAAATTCAAAAAAATTTTAAAATTGTGTCTTTTCAAGTCAATAACACAGAGAATTGATGATTCAGAACATTCAGCAGAGGAATCACACAGAAAAAGCTGGGCGTTCAAAACGCCCAGTGAAGAAGGAAAACTGGCGTTTAAACGCCAACCAGGGTACCTGACTGGGCGTTAAACACCCAAAAAGGTAGCATTTTGGGCGTTAAACGCCAGAATGGATGCCATTCTGGGCGTTTAACGCCAGGAGGACACTAGAAGGAAGATTTTGTTTTTAATTCAAATCTTTTTCAAATTTTCATAATTTTTCAAAATCAAATTTTCTTCAATTCATATCTTTTCAATCATATCTTTTCAAAATCAATTTCTTTTCAATTTTTTTATTTATTACTATTTTCGAAAATCCTTGCTACAATTAGTGATTTAACTCAAAATTTTCAAGTTGTTACTTGCCTATTAAGAAAAGATCAAAAATTTTAATTCTAGAATCATATCTTTTAATTTCCTGTTGGTCAAGTAATCAACTTTAATTTTAAAAATTTCTCTTTTTAATTTGATTCTCAATCATATCTTTTCAATCATATCTTTTTCAAAATTAAGTTTCAATCATATCTTTTTGATTTCTAATTTCAAAATCTTTCTCAAAAATCACTTAATTTCTTTCCCAATCTTAGTTTTTGAAAATCATTTACCAAAATTTCAAAATTTCTCTTAATTATTTCAAAATCTTTTACTTTATTTTTGAAAATTCTTCCCCTCTTCTCACATCCTTCTATTTAAAGGACTAACACCTCTCCATTATCAACAATTCGAACTCTATCTCTCTTGATAAGTTCGAATTCTCTCTTCTCTACCTCATCCTTCTATTTTTATTTTCCTCTGACATCTCAAGGAATCTCTATACTGTGACATAGAGGATTCCATATTTTCTTCTCTTCCCTTTTCATTTGAGCAGGAGCAAGGACAAAGGCATTCTTGTTGAAGCTGATCCTGAACCTGAAAGGACCTTGAAGAGAAAGCTAAGAGAAGCTAAAGTACAACTCTTTATAGAGGACCTAACAGAACTTTTCAAACAAGAAGAAGCCATGGCAGCCGAAAACAACAACAATACCAACAATGCAAGGAAGGTGCTTGGTGACTTTACTGCACCTACTCCTGACTTCTATGGGAGAAGCATCTCAATCCCTGCCATTGGAGCAAACAACTTTAAGCTTAAGCCTCAATTAGTTTCTCTGATGCAACAGAATTGCAAGTTTCATGGACTTCCATTGGAAGATCCTCATCAGTTCTTAGCTGAATTCTTGTTCCCTTTGCTGTAAGAGACAGAGCTAGAACATGGTTGGATTCACAACCTAAGGAAAGCCTGAACTCTTGGGAAAAGCTAGTCAATGCCTTA
>NC_029786.2:41320192-41333450 GCF_000816755.2 Arachis ipaensis
TCTGAAGAAGAAGCTTATGATCCTGAGAACTCAGCAATGGAAGAGGTGAATTACATGGGAGAACCCTATGGAAACACCTATAATCCTTCATGGAGAAATCATCCAAACCTCTCATGGAAGGATCAACAGAGGCCTCAACAAGGCTTCAACAACAATAATGGTGGAAGAAATAGGTTTAGCAATGGCAAACCTTTTCCATCATCTTCTCAGCAATAAACAGAGAATTCCAAGCAGAACCACTTTAAATTAGCAACTGTAGTCTCTGACTTAATTAAAACCACTCAAAGTTTTATGACTGAAACAAGGTCTTCCATTAGAATTTTGGAGGCACAAGTGGGTCAGCTGAGCAAGAAAGTTACTGAACTCCCTCATAGTACTCTTCCAAGCATTACAGAAGAGAATCCCAAAGGAGAGTGCAAGGCTATCAATATAACCCACACGGCCGAACCTGGAGAGGAGGAAGAGGCAGTGATTTCCACTGGGGAAGACCTCAATGGATGTCCACTGGCCTCCAAGGAGTTCCCTAATGAGGAACCATAGGAATCTGAGGTTCACACTGAGACCATAGAGATTCTATTGAATTTACTTCTGCCATTCATGAGCTCTAATGAGTATTCTTCCTCTGAAGAGGATGAAGATGTTACTGAAGAACAAGTTTCTAAGTACCTTGGAGAAGGCTCTGTGTGACCTAGGGTCAAACATAAACCTCATGCCTCTCTCTATAATGGAGAAGCTAGGAACCCTTGAGGTACAAGCTGCAAGAATCTCACTAGAGATGGCAGACAATTCAAGAAAACAGGCTTATGGACTAGTAGAGGATGTCTTGGTAAAGGTTGAAGGCCACTACATCCCTGCTGATTTCATAATCCTAGACACTGGGAAGTGTATGGATGAATCTATCATCCTTGGTAGACCCTTCCGAGCCACAGCAAAAGCTGTGATTGATATTGACAGAGGAAAATTGGTCCTTCAAGTGAATGAGGACTCCCTTATGTTTAAAGCTCAAGGATCTCCCTCTGTAACCATGGAGAAGAAGCATGAAAAGCTTCTCTCAATACACAGTCAAAAAAAACCCCCACATTCAAACTCTAACTTTGGTGTTGGGAGGCCACAACCAAACTCTAAGTTTGGTGTTGAGAGGCCATCATCATGCTCTGAGTATCTATGAGGCTCCATGAGAGCCCACTGTCAAGCTACTGACATTAAAAGAAGCACTTGTTAGGAGGCAACCTAATTTTACTTATCTATGTTATATTTCTATTTTCCATTATTATTTTATATTTTCTATAGGTTGATGATCATGTGAAATCACAAAAACAATTGAAAAACCAAAAATAAACTAAAAAGCAGAATGAAAAATAGCACACCTTGGAGGAGAAGCCTACTGGCGTTTAAACGCCAGTAAGGGCAGTAGAATGGGCGTTAAACGCCCAGTCTGGCACCATTTTGGGCGTTTAACGCCAGAAATGGGTACCAGACTAGCGTTTAACACCAGAAAAGGGCAAGAAGCTGGCGTTAAACGCCAGAAATGGGCAGCAACCTGGCGTTTAACGCCAGGATTAGCAGCAGAAGGCGTTTTGCATGCCTAATTGGTGCAGGGATGAGAAATCCTTGACACCACAGGATCTGTGGACCCCACAGGATCCCCACCAACCTCAACTCACTCTCTCTCTACTTCACACCTTTTTATAATACTCTTTCTCAAATACCCTTCACCTATCAAATCTTACCGTTCATGAGGTTATATCCCTAGAACTCTACAAGGTGGCGGACAAGTCTTCTACTTTGGCAAGGTTAGCCTTCCCTCATCTCATTTTTCATCTCTGCAATTCAACTAGAATTGACATAGAGGAAGACATCCTCATTGATGAGGACAAGCCCATTACTGAGAAAAGGATGGAGCAAACAAGAGATTCCACTCATGGACAAGAGCATGAGGAAATTCCTCATCATGAAATCCCTGAGATGCCTCAAGGGATGCATTTTCCTCCACAAAACTATTGGGAGCAAATAAACACCTCCCTGGTAGAATTAAGTTCCAATATGGGACAACTAAGGGTGGAGCACCAAGAGCATTCCATCCACCTTCATAAAATTAGAGAAAATCAAAGAGTCATGAGAGAGGAGCAACAAAGGCAAGGAAGAGACATTGAGGAGCTCAAGCACTCCATAAGATCTTCAAGAGGAAGAACTAGTCGCCATCACTAAAGTGGACCCGTTCTTTAATTTTCTTGTTCCTTATTTTTCTGTTTTTTCAATTTTGATGCTTTATGTTTATCTATGTTTGTGTCTTTATTACATGATCATTAGTGTCTTAGAGTCTATGTCTTAAAGTTATGAATGTCCTATGAATCCATCACCTTTCTTAAATGAAAAATATTTTTAATTGCAAAAAGAAAAAGAAGTACAAGAATTTTGAATTTTAAAATAGTTTAATTATTTTGATGTGGTGGCAATACTTTTTGTTCTTCTGAATGAATACTTGAACAGTGCATATTTTTGAATTTGTTGTTTATGAATGTTAAAATTGTTGGCTCTTGAAAGAATGATGGAAAAGGAGAAATGTTATTGATGATCTGAAAAATCATAAAAATAATTCTTGAAGCAAGAAAAAACAGTGAATAGAAAAAAATGGCGAAAAAAAAAGAAAAGAAAAGAAAAAAAAGAAGAAAAGCAAGCAGAAAAATCCAATAGCCCTTTAAACCAAAAGGCAAGGGTAAAATAAAAAGGATCCAAGGCTTTGAGCATCAGTGGATAGGAGGGCCCACAAGAATAAAATCCTGGCCTAAGCGGCTAAACCAAGCTGTCCCTAACCATGTGCTTGTGGCGTGAAGCTGTCAAGTAAAAACTTGAGACTGAGCGGTTAAAGTGGTGGTCCAAAGCAAAAAGAGTGTGCTTAAGAGCTCTGGACACCTCTAATTGGGGACTCTAGCAAAGCTGAGTCACAATCTGAAAAGGTTCACCCAGTTATGTGTCTGTGGCATTTATGTATCCGGTGGTAATACTGGAAAACAAAATGCTTATTGTCATGGCCAAGACTCATAAAGTAGCTGTGTTCAAGAATCAACATACTAAACTAGGAGAATCAATAACACTATCTGAATTCTGAGTTCCTATAGATGCCAATCATTCTGAACTTCAAAGGATAAAGTGAGATGCCAAAACTGTTCAGAAGCAAAAAGTTAATAGCCCCGCTCATCTAATTAAGACTAATCTTCATAAATGTTTTTGGAGTTCATTGTATATTCTATTCTTTTTATCTTATTTGATTTTTAGTTGCTTGGGGACAAGCAACAATTTAAGTTTGGTGTTGTGATGAGCGGATAATTTATACGCTTTTTGGCATTGTTTTTAGTATGTTTTCAGTATGTTTTAGTTAGTTTTTATTATGTTTTTATTAGTTTTTAAATAAAAATCACATTTCTAGACTTTACTATGAGTTTGTGTGTTTTCCTGTGATTTCAGGTATTTTCTGGCTGAAATTGAGGGACCTGAGCAAAAATCTGATTCAGAGGCTGAAAAAGGACTGCAGATGCTGTTTGATTCTGACCTCCATGCACTCGAAGTGGATTTTCTGGAGCTACAGAAGCCCAATTTGCACGCTCTTAATTGCGTTGGAAAGTAGACATCTTGGGCTTTCCATAAATATATAATAGTCCATACTTTTCCCGAGATTTGATGGCCCAAACTGGCGTTCCAAGTCAGCATAGAAATTCTGGCATCAAAACGCCAAAACTGGCATAAAAGACGGAGTTAAGCGCCTAAACTGGCACAAAAGCTGGCGTTTAACTCCAAGAAAAGTCTCTAAACGTGAAAGCTCCAATGCTCAGCCCAAGCACACACCAAGTGGGCCCGGAATCAGATTCTGCATCATTTACTCATTTCTGTAAACCCTATGTTACTAGTTTTCTTCAAGGACCTTTTGCTATTGTATTGTACACACTTGATCATACTTTTCATCTTAGAACTTGTATGTTCGCGCTTTAGGAGGCTGGCCATTCGGCCATGCCTAGACCTTTTGTTCTTATGTATTTTCAACGGTAGAGTTTCTACACACTATAGATTAAGGTGTGGAGCTCTGCTGTTCCTCATGAACTAATGTAAAGTACTATTGTTTTTCTATTCAATTCACGCCTACTTCTTCTCTAAGATATACACTCATTCTTCAACCTGATGAAGGTGATAATCCATGACACTCACCATCATTCTCACATATGAACACGTGCCTGACAACCACCTCTGTTCTACTTGCAATAGCTTGAGTGCGTATCTCTTAGCCTCCTAATTCATGACGCAAGGTTGCCTCGCCTGACAACCGAGCCTTCCATTCCATGAGATCAAGGTCTTCGTGGTATAGGCTAGAATCAATTGGAAGCATTCTTGAGATCCAAAAAGTCTAAACCTTATCTGTGGTATTTCGAGTAGGATCTGGGAAGGGATGACTGTGACGAGCTTCAAACTTACGATTGTTGGGCGTAGTGACAGACGCAAAAGGATCAATGGATCCTATTCCAACATGATCGAGAACCAACATAAGCTTGCCATGGAAAGGAGTATGAATGATTGGAAGAAGGCAATAGGAAAGCAGAAGTTCAGAAGGAACAAAGCATCTTCATACGCTTATCTGAAATTCCTACCAATGAATTACATAAGTATCTCTATCTTTATTTTATGTTTTATTCATCTTTTAATTATCAATTCTCCATAATCATTTGAATCCGCCTGACTGAGATTTACAAGATGACCATAGCTTGCTTCAAGCCAACAGTCTCCATGGGATCGACCCTTACTCACGTAAGGTTTATTACTTGGACGACCCAGTGCACTTGCTGGTTAGTTGTGCGGAGTTGTGACAAAGAGTTGAGATTACAATTGTGCTTACCATGATGTTGGCGCCATTGATGATCACAATTTCGTGCACTAACGACGCATACCCGTGACTAGTGCATTCGACAGATGACGCGCACGCGTGGCTGACGCCTACACGTGGCCAGTGAAATGTCCAGTGACGCGTACGCATGGCTGACGCTTACTCGTGATAGAGCGTCCCTTGCTGCTTTAAACAGAAAATGCTGGGGGCGATTTCTGGGCTGCTTTTGGCCCGAAAAATACAGATTAGAGGCTGCAGAGGGGAGTAGGAAGTGCGGAATCATTCACTTCTCATTCATACAATTTTAGATTTTAGATGTAGAATTCTAGAGAGAGAGGAGCCTCTCTCTAAGTTTTAGGGTTTTTAGTCTTATTCCTTCTCAAATTCAGATTTCCACCTCGCTTTAATTTAGTTTTCTTCTACTTTTATTTGTTCTAGTATCTTAGTTATCTTCTCTTATTGATTTCTTTCACCTTGTTGCCATCATGTTATGCACTCTTGCTACTCTTGATTTTTATTAATGCAATTCATATTTTTATGTTATTAATGCTTTTTTTAATTTGTGTTATTGATCCCTTGCAATTGTTGATCTTAGATTTTACATTCTCTATTTACTTTTCTATGCTTTTATTTTGTGTCTTCCAAGTGTTTGATAAAATGCTTGGGTGGATTTTAAATTAGATTTTTGTATTCTTAGCTTGGATTGAGTAATTTGGAGACTCTTGAATTGTCAAATTCTCTTGTTGGTTGGTGATTGAAAGTTGCTAGTTGGCTTGAGCTTCACTAACTCTAGTCTTTGATAAGGACTTGTGAACTCAAGTTGATTTGCTCACTTGACTTTCCTTCAATTGTTAGAGGTTAACTAAGTGAGAGCAATTTGCAATTACCATCACAATTGACAATGATAATAAGGATAGGAATTCCAAGTCTCAACCCTTGCTAGGACTTTTCTTAGTTGTTAGTTATTTTCTTGTTATCTACATTCCTTGCTTATTAAACTCAAAACCCAAAAATATACTTTCCCATAACCAATAGTAAGTACACTTCCCTACAATTCCTTGAGAGACAACCCGAGATTTAAATACTTCGGTTAATTTTATTGGGTTTTCTTAAGTGACAAACAATTTAAACATTGACCAAGGATAATTTGTTGGTTTAGAACTATACCTGCAACGCGATAATTTTTATGAAAATCTTTACCAACATTTTTCCTCTTTCAAGTTTTTGGTGCCATTGTAGGGGAATTGTAATGTGTGCTTGTTATTGGTTATTGTATATACGTGAATATTGTGAACATGTTTTCCTTTTGCTTGATTGATAGTTTTTGCTAGTTTTAGGATTTGGTTTTCTTTGTTTCTTATTAGTTTTTTTTAGTTGCTCTTGCTACCATGAATTCTCACTTTTTTGGCTATGAGTGTGGTTACAACTATGTTGTAGGGTGATGTGCGGAAAACGATCCGACACAAAACTCACCGGCAAGTGCACCGGGTCGCATCAAGTAATAATAACTCACGGGAGTGAGGTCGATCCCACAGGGATTGAAGGATTGAGCAATTTTAGTTTAGTGGTTGATTTAGTCAAGCGAATCAAGATTTGGTTGAGAGATTTGTGATTTGTAGAATTTAAATTGCATAGAAAGTAAAGGGAATGGGTAAATTGCATGAAATTAAAGAGAACTGAAATTTAAAGTGTTGAATCTTAAAGAACAAGAAATTAAATGGCAGAAACTTAGAACGCAAGAAATGTAAATTGCAGAATCTTAAAGTGCAAGAAATGTAAATGGCTTGAATTGTAAAGGGAATTGGGAATTGGATTTGCAGAAATTAAACAAGAAAAAGTAAAATTGCAACAAGCAGAGAAGTAAAGGATGACTTGAATTGAACCGGATCTTAAAATAGAAATGTAAATGAGCTTGAAAGCAGTGAACAGAGAATTAAAAATGGGAAATCCGGATCTCAGGACCCAAGAGACTAGATACCCAAGTCTAGATCTCAATGCCTTCCTAGATCCAACAAGAACAATTGCAAAGGAATTGTAAATTGTAAATTGCAGAGAAAGTAGAAGACAGAAGCAATTAACCAAAATGGAAATTCAATTGTGCAGTAAAATGAAACAGAGAGATCTCAGGATGAGATTGAAACAGATTTCCTTCAATTCTCCAACCCAAGATCCAAGACAATTGTAATTGAAATTGAAAGCAAGAAAACTAAGAGGAAGGGAATTCAATTCTCCTTCCCCGAGACTTAGAAATTAAAATTCACTCCACACCAAAAGCTCTCCGAAATCTCTCTATGAAAACTAAAAGGAAAGCTCCCTAAAAACTTAAATCCTATGCTATTTATACACTTTCTTCAAATGGTCTTCAAGCCTTCAATTGGGCCTTTGCTCTTGATGGAATTGGGTTGATAGAGGCCTTGGTTGATTGCTCTTGGAGTTTGGAGAAGAACCGAAGTGAACCGGATTTGGAATTATGAAAGCTTGAGTAAAAGTTTGAGTAAAAGTTTGAGGCAAACTTTTACTCAAACTTTTCACATCAGCCACCCCATTTTGCTGTTACCAACGTTTGAGCCAAAGTTTGGGGTCAAACTTTTGCTCAAACGTTGGCCTTCCCTTGCACACTCATGGTGCCAACGTTTGCCAAAAAGTTTGAGGCAAACGTTGGCGCAAACTTTTGCTCTCCAGGGTGTGTTGTTCATGGCGCCAACGTTTGCCAAAAAGTTTGAGGCAAATATTGGCGCAAACTTTTGCTCTCCAGGGTGTTGATTTGTGATGCCAACGTTTGCCAAAAAGTTTGAGGCAAACGTTGGCTCAAGCTTTTCTCCCAAAAGTTTGAGCAAAAATTTGAGGCAAACTTTTGCTCAAGCTTTTTGCCCAAAAGTTTGCGCAAAAGTTTGAGGCAAACTTTTGGTCAAGCTTTTTGCTCCCTGGTTCGTTTTCAATTAATCCAAAAGTTTGAGCTACCTCTTTGGGCTACTAAATGCCTTGTAGTTAGGTTTCTCTTGATAGTGGACTTTCAGCTGATGATCCCGGGTTAGTTAACCCAAGACACCAAGTGTTGATGCACTCCAAAGAGCTTAATAATCCAAGCAGATCCTAATACAAAGACACCACAGGCATATATTCTAAGGTTCAAGCTATTGGTGTCCAACTTTGTTTCTTTTTGTTTTTCTTTTGTTCTGCCACTCTTTGGCTATTTCTTTTTCTCCCCTTTTTTCTTTCTTTTTGTTTTTCTTTCTAACCAAGGACTTTTATTTGATTGAGATTCATAGACAGTAAGCCACTTTCTACTTAGAGGGAGATATCCTAGTTCTCTTATTCACTAAAAGTGAGCTATTATGCAATCACACATTCATACCACCACTTACTTTTATTATACTTCTATCTAACAGAGAATTATCTCACTTCACATTCAAACATTTCTTTTATTGAATTAAAGATGCAGGGGACAAAACATGCTTTTGTTCAGTGAAAGTAAACACACAAGCACACACATAGACTAGCTTACTTATTTTAAGAGAAATAAACATGATGCAAGGACTATTAATTATAATAACTACTTAAAGATGCAAGGACAACTTAAAACAGACACAATGCATGCTTTTTCTTTGTAGTGATGAACAAGGAGCAAGTCCACCTTTCATTTGTCATGCTTTTTCTTTCTTCTTTCATACACCTGGTTGCTGGTGTTCCCTGTGTCCATGTCTGTTGTCTGTTGATCCCGCCAGAACCCAGCTTTATTCATCGCCTCCTCTACTCTATCTTCAAGTCTCATAGCATTGCTTACTTCTATCTCACTTCTCTTTTTGAAGAATTCATCGAAAGTTGGAAATGCAGGATCCATGTTGTGCAGATGTTCTCCAATATAGTTCAGTTTGATTTGTCCATTTATGTTGTAATCGGCTTGGACTTCATATCTTGCATCTTGGAGAGTTGCAAACTCTTTGAGAGCTCTCATGGTTTCGGCTTGCATTTGTGCTAACTTTCCAAATGATTCATGAGATTGAAAAGCATGCTCTTCTTGCATCACAAGGAATTTTGACTCAAATTTACTTTGTTTGTTCATCATTCTTAGCTCCCGTTCTTCTTGCTCTTGTTGGTTTTTCATGTATGGTGAATGGTATTCCTCTTGCCTTTCTTCAATTCTCATGTACTGTTGTGATAATCTTCCAATTGCTTCCTGCATCTGAGTCATGTCCAGATTGTTATGTAGGGGAATGTGCGGCTGTTCCTCCTCCTCTTGTGGCTCTTCCTCCTCTTGTAACTCATCTTCCTCCATTGGTTCTTCTCTTTGCCTTCTTCCATGTGGTCTTCGGCCTTGATGTGCTTCAGGAGCCATCATCATTCTTTCAATGGTTATAGGCATGGCCTGGCTCAACCACGTTGGGTTCTCCTCCTCCATTGGTACTTTAGCTTTTGCACACAACCTCCAAATGGTACTTGGATAGTATAACCAAGACCCGGCCGAGTTCTTCTCAGCAAGCTTGTGAATGTCTTTTGCCAGGATTTCATGAACTTTTACCTCTCCTCCCACAATGATGCAATGCAACATAACAGCTCTCTTCCTGTTAACTTCTGAGGTGTTTACTGTGCCCAGAATTGATCTTTTCAACAACTCATACCATCCCTTTGCTTCCGGGGTAAGGTTACCTCTCTTCAGATACTTGTATTTGTTTTTGTCATCACTTTCCCACTCTGAGTTCTCCATACAAATATCTCTAGCAATCCCATCATAATCCGGATCACCATTTACCCTTTGGTGGTATCCTGGTTCACTAAAGCGGACTGATTTTAGTCCCAAGACTTTCTTGATTGGATCCGAGCTAAAGTCTACTTCCACTCCCCGCACATAGCTCTTTTATGTTGGGGCCTCACTCATGTCAAGCCTTGAGACATTGGCATAGAACTCTCTTATGATATTAGCATTGATTCGGGTGATTGGTGATATGAGTTCCTCCCACCTCCTCTTTCGAATTTTGTCCTTCATTTTTTGGCATCCATCATCCGGCAGCAAGAGTGGAACTTCTGGATATATCTTCTTCTCATTCATCAATTCAATTTGCATCTGATGGTACCGAGATTTAAATCTCCATCGGTCATATTCAGGGGTGCTCTCCTCCACCATGGGATCTTTCCCTTTTCTTCGTTTGGTTCTTGAGGAAGAGGCCATGATCACTTGGTTGTTTGAGACTCTTGAGGTTAAAGGGAGTGTGAAGAATGTTGGAGATTTTGATGTGTGTTTGGAGAAAGAAGAAATTTGAGGCCGAGCTTGTTATGATGAGAAATGATTAAGGGAAGTTTAAATGGTTGGAGTGCAAGGGTTCGGTCATATGCATGGCTTGGAGGTGGTATGTTATTTAAATGAACAATGAAGGGCTAGGATGCAATTAGATACTATGTGAATCAAAGGTGTGCATGTAAGGATGAATGAAGACAAAGCTTGCTTCTTCAATTGTCTTTGTCGTGATCATTTCAAGGAGTGGCAGATTCTCTTTTTGAGGCATGTGATGAGATTTTGTCCTCATGCTATGCTTTCCTTTGTCTTGTCTCTTTCATAAAGTGTTCTTTGACCACCTAGTCATCACAACAAGACAACACACATTAGCTTTATCAAACCGTGGCAATGGTGCTTTTTTTCATTAACACTATATGAATCATCATTCCTTATATCCATTTGAACCGTGACTTTTCTTGGAGGACACCAAACTTAATGTTTGGTCATATAGTTGAAAATATGTGTTTCTTCCTCCAACTAGTGAAATTGAAATCCCAATGTCATTCTTGGTCAAATGTTTATAAGAAATGTTTTCATCATAATTTTCCTTTTTCTCTCTTTTTTTTCATGAAGGATCAATTGTGTCCCTAAATCCGTGCATCAAAGTTTGGTGAACACCAAACTTGTATCTTGCTTAAGGGGTAAATGTGAGATGCTAGTAGTAAATCACAATTGATGCCTTCATCACAGAATAGGATTTCTTTTTAATTGAAAAGTCTCAGTAAGAGATAATGTATGATCATTGATGCATGATTTTTTAATTTTCATGAGAAGAGAAACACCAAACTTAGTGTTTGGTCATATGCTAGGCATATAGTATGAAAATGTTTGTAACACTGGTTTGGTGTGCTTGAAGGCACACCAAACTTTAGAAGTCTTAGCATATGTAAAAAAAATTGCATGCATTCATTAAGTACGTCCATGAAAAAAAATTTCATGCTCAGATGATCATAGCTTATTGAATTTAAAATGACATAAATCTTAAATCATGGGTTGCCTCCCATGGAGCGCTCTTTTATTGTCACTAGCTTGACATTGGAGCTTTCTTTTATGGTGGTTGAGGATTGTAGTGCCTCAACTTGTCTCCCCTGACTGTGATCCTCCTCTTTGTTCTCTGGTGTTCAATTTTAGCATGTTCCAACGAGAGTATGTTGCTGACATTGTAATAGTCATCAGTCTGTTGGCTTGCTCCCAGTTGTTGATATATCAATTGCACTTTGTCACCTTTGGAAAACCCCTCTGTTGGAATCTTCCTGTTCTTCCAACCCCTTTTTGTTTGGTTTCTGCGTTTCATCCCCTTTTTTGTTGATCTTTCTTTTCTGGCCGTAGGCTTACCTTGAGGATCTCCCTTTTCAGTGGCTAATGCTCCAATATCCTCTTGGACTTTTTCATCCTTCTGTATAATCTTCTGCCTTGGGATGTTGTTGTGAATCACCTTGTCAATTTTCATATAGTCCCTCCTCTCATTACTAAACTGGGCTTCTAGTAATACCTTCAGAGTGACACTCTTATCATGCATCCTAAGAGTTAGTTCTCCTTGCTCTATGTCTATGATAGCTCTAGCAGTGGCCAAGAATGGCCTTCCCAGTATAATAGAGTCGCCATCATCCCCATCTGAATCTAGAACCACAAAATCTGCAGGGTATATGAAATTGTCCACCTTGACCAGAAGGTTTTCAATCATACCCCTGGGGTATACAGTTGACTTATCTACTAGCTCTAGAGATATCTGTACCGGTTTAACTTCCTCTATACGCAGCTTTTTCACCAAGGAGGATGGTATTAAGTTAATACTTGCTCCTAGATCGCACATTGCTTTAGTGATGGTTAATTCCCCAATGGTGCAAGGCAGCAAGAAGTTCCCTGGATCCTCAAGCTTAGGGGGAAGCCCTTTTTGAATCAAAGCCTTGCATTCCTCAGTAAGCAGTATGGTTTCTTTCTCAATCCAACTTCTTTTCTTGTTGATAAGCTCCTTCAAAAACTTGGCATACAGAGGCATTTGCTCAAGTGCTTCAGCAAAGGGAATATTGATTTCCAGCTTTTTGAAAGTCTCAAGGAACTTATGAAAATGTTGGTCCTTAGTTTCTTTGTTGAACCTCTGGGGATATGGCAGTGGAGGTACAAAGGTCTTTTCTGCTTGTTGCTTTTGATTCTTTGTTGGCTCTTCAATTGCGTCATTCCCCTTTTTTGAAATTTTTTATTGTTCCTTCTTTTCTTGAGTTTGCTTTGAAGCTTGCTCGCTTGCCATTGCATCATCAATATTGGCTTCCTCTTCTAGTGGTCTTTTGCTGCTCTCCAATGTTCTCCCACTCCTTAATTGTATTGCCTTGCATTCTTCCTTAGGATTTGGGATTGTGTCACTCGACAGTGAGCTTGAAGGTCTCTCAACATAAATCTGTTTGGAGATTTGCCCAATTTGCCTCTCTAGGCTCTTTATGGAGGCTTCATAGTTTGGATTCACGCCATTGGACTTGACAGTGTCACAAATCCTTAAGAAGGTAGATAGATGTTGATTTGGATCCTCCAATGGTCCTCCCCTAAACGAGCAGTTGTTTTGGACCAATGTAATGAGTTGTGGCTTCAATTCAAAGTTATTTGCATTGACATTAGGGGTGAGAATGCTGTTTCCACAATGTCTAGCATTTGCAAAGGTATAGGAGGCCAATACTCTCCTCTGCTGTGGGTTATTGTTAACCCCTCCTCCTGGATTAGATGGATCTCCTTCTATTTCGTGATATTCTTCCTCAGATTCTTCCTCTCCAACAATATTTTTCCCTCTTTCAGCTCTTCTCAATCTTCTAAGAGTTCTCTGGTCAGTTTCAGATAAAACAGGAATGGATCTCCCTGTACCTGACATACAAGCAGAACATAAGAAACGCACAAAACCAGTGGCACTTCAATCTATTGCTAGAATGAAGTTCTAGTTAGCTTAAGCAAAAATTCAAACAGTTAGTGGGTTAATTGAAAATTAAAGAACAGAAAAAGTAAAAGTGCTTGATCTAGATCTCCACTTCACTTAATCATTGTCAATCTAATCAATCCCCGGTAACGGCGCCAAAAACTTGAAGTGCGGAAAACGATCCGACAACAAACTCACCGGCAAGTGCACCGGGTCG
>NC_029786.2:41333479-41382639 GCF_000816755.2 Arachis ipaensis
TGAACCGGGTTTGGAATCATGAAAGCTTGAGTAAAAGTTTGAGTAAAAGTTTGAGGTAAACTTTTACTCAAACTTTTCACATCAGCCACCCCATTTTGTTGCTACCAACGTTTGAGCCAAAGTTTGGGGTCAAACTTTTGCTCAAACGTTGGCCTTCCCTTGCACACTCATGGCGCCAACGTTTGCCAAAAAGTTTGAGGCAAACGTTGGCGCAAACTTTTGCTCTCCAGGGTGTGTTGTTCATGGCGCCAACGTTTGCCAAAAAGTTTGAGGCAAACGTTGGCGCAAACTTTTGCTCTCCAGGGTATTGATTTGTGATGCCAACGTTTGCCAAAAAGTTTGAGGCAAATGTTGGCTCAAGCTTTTCTCCCAAAAGTTTGAGCAAAAGTTTGAGGCAAACTTTTGCTCAAGCTTTTTGCCCAAAAGTTTGCGCAAAAGTTTGAGGCAAACTTTTGCTCAACTTTTTGTCCTCTCTTCCTCCTAGCCATTCCTTCTTGCTTCAACCTTTCTCCAAGCTTTCTTCACCTATCATTAATCAACCAAACACATCAAAGCTATGCTCAAAATCATGAGATATTCATTCTTTCATAATATGTGACAATTATAGCATAAAACCTCATGAAATTGCATTAATTCATCTATGGTTGATTAAATCAAAAGAAGCATGAAAATCTACCCAATTGGCTTGCTTATGGCTCAAGAAAGTGCATAATTCAATTGAAAACAAAAGAAAAAGGCTAGTGAAACTAGGCTAAGATGACTTGTCATCATAGGGGATGGAAGCTACAATGACAACATGCTTCAAGGATGGAACAACCAAAGGTGGGAGGAGCCTCAAGCATTTGATCAACCTTCATGGCAACAACCTCCACCAATGTACTATGATCAAGAGCCATGCCGTGATGCATACCAATCTAATGTGTGTGGTAACCCTCATTGTGATTGTCAATCACAATCACCTCATACATATGACCCCTTCCCTCAACATAGCCCTCAACAACCCTACTCACAAGCCCCCTACCACCAAACACCCCCATATGACCCTAATTCTTATCCACCATACCAACCACCATATGAACCATAACTAGAACCACCACATTTCCAACACCAATATTCCCAAGAACCACCTCAATATACACCATCTCCATACCCTTACCAAGATGAACCACCTTCCAATTATGAACCCTTTTTCCCAAACAATGAACCCTCTCTTCCACCCACATCTTTATTGGACCAATCTTTCCAACCCCTAATGCAAGAACAACAAGAACATCTAATTCGTTGCCAAAAGCAAGGGGAAGCCATGGCTACTTTATCTGAAGTGATGAGCCAATTGGCATCGTTGTGCTCAACTGTCCAAGATACCCTTATTGTTAAATGTGGAGGATTAGTTGAGGAGCACAATGAGAAGGAGAATTTGGAGCTTCAAAGTGGAGAAGAGAAGTTGAGGCAAGAAGTGCAACCAAGGGAAGAAGTTGAGATATTTGAGCCAGAAGAAGTGGTTGAATATTTAGGAGATGTTGAGAGTCCATGGGAATGTATAATTGGAGAGCCCTCTCCCAAGAAGCTTGATATTGATGTTGAGCAGGGTGTATAACCTCCAAGGCATATCATGGTTGAAGACTCTGAAGAGGTTGATCAAGAGATAGATTCAATTATCAACGAGTTTCTATCTACAATTGAATCCTCTGCCATTGCACTTGACATAGAGATCATGGAGGAAGACGCACAACCTCCCATGCCCTTGGTAAACAATGAAGAAGATATTGAATTGGAAGAAAGCTACCAAGAGGAAGTGGTTGGAATTGAAAAAGCTTGCAAGGAGGTAGAAGTTGTCAAGGAAGAACAAAAGGGGGTAGAGCTTGCAAGGACATTGGAGACACCTCTCCCCAAGCCATCACCATGGGTAAAATTCTTATCTCTAAGCTTTATTATCCCACTTGAATATGGTTTGCTTGAGACGGATGCTCAACTTAGAGCTCTTTGTGGTTTTAAGAGCAAAAGGGAGATGGTTAGTGGTTGGAAGCGACACTCTAGGTTCATCATGGCTGGAAGCTCAAGATTAGGAGCAATGGTTGGTGTAGAACCAAAATGGATGGGTTTAGGAGGTTGTTTGGGCGCTTAAATGAGAATTCCAAGGCTAAACCACCTGGATGGAATCATGATGATCAACTTGAAGACAGGTGTTAAAACAAAGTGTGGGATCCTAGATTACAAGAGGAGGATCAACTTTGGGAGCTCGTGGTTTGTGAAGAACTCCATCAAAGCTTGGAGCTACTAATTTTGAATGATGGAGCCTATTGGAGATTCAAGCATTGGTGGATGTTCAAGGATGGAGTCAAGCACAAGCCACCTTCATGAGATCTCCCCAATAAGTCCAACTTAGGGACAATAAATAAAAGTGCTAGGCGGGAGACACCCCACCATGGTAACTGATGAGCGGATAATTTATACGCTTTTTGGTATTGTTTTTAGGTAGTTTTTAGTAGGATCTAGCTACTTTTTAGTATATTTTTATTAGTTTTCAAGCAAAATTCACATTTCTGGACTTTACTATGAGTTTGTGTGGTTTCTGTGATTTCAGGTATTTTCTGGCTGAAATTGAGGGACCTGAGCAAAAATCTGATTCAGAAGTTGAAAAAGGACTACTAATGCTGTTGGATTCTGACCTCCCTGCACTCGAAATAGATTTTATGGAGCTACAGAAACCCCATTGGCACGCTCTCAATTTTGTTGGAAAGTAGACATCCTGGGCTTTCCAGCAATATATAATAGTCCATACTTTATCCGAGTTTTGATAACACAAACTGGCGTTTGAATGCCCACTTTCTACCCTATTCTGGCGTTAAAAGCCAGAACTGGCATAAAAGCTGGAGTTAAACGCCCAAACTGGCACCAAAGCTGGCGTTTAACTCCAAGAAGAGTCTCTACACGTGAAAGCTTCAATGCTCAGCCCAAGCACACACCAAGTGGGCCCCAAAAGTGGATTTCTGCACTATCTGCACTTAGTTACTTATTTTCTGTAACCCTAGCTACTGTTTTAGTATAAAAACTACCTTTAGAGATTTATTTTGTATCCAGTTTTCATATTTCGAAGCTGAGACCATTGATCACATTTTGGGGGCTAGCCATTCGGCCATGCCTAGACCATTATCACTTATGTATTTTTAACGGTGGAGTTTCTACACCCCATAGATTAAGGTGTGGAGCTCTACTGTTCCTTATGAATTAATGCAAAGTACTATTGTTTTTCTATTCAACTCAAGCTTATTCTTATTCTAAGATATTCATTCACACCCAAGAACATGATGAATGTGATGATTATGTGACACTCATCACCATTCTCACTTATGAACGCGTGCCTGACAACTACTTCCGTTCTACATGAAAACGAGCTTGAATGCATATCTCTTAGCCTCCTGGTTCACGATCAGAGTCTTCGTGGTATAAGCTAGAATTAATTGGCGGCCATTCCTGAGATCCAGAAAGTCTAAACCTTGTCTGTGGTATTCCAAGTAGGATCTGGGAAAGGGATGTCTGTGACGAGCTTCAAACTTGCGAGTGTTGGGCGTAGTGATAGACACAAAAGGATCAATAAATCCTATTCCAACATGAGTGAGAACCGACAGATGATTAGCCGTGCGGTGACAGCGCATTTGGACCATTTTCACTAAGAGGATGGGCGGTAGCCATTGACAACGGTGATCCCCAACATACAGCTTGCCATAGAAAGGAGTATGAATGATTGAATGAAGGTAGTAGGAAAGTAGAGATTCACAAGGAACAAAGCATCTCCATACGCTTATCTGAAATTCTCACCAATGAATTACATAAGTATTTCTATCTTATTTTATATTTTATTTACATTTTAATTATCAAAACCTTATAACCATTTGAATCTGCCTGACTGAGATTTACAAGATGACCATAGCTTGCTTCAAGCCGACAATCTCCGTGGGATCGACCCTTACTCACGTAAGGTTTATTACTTGGACGACCTAGTGCACTTGCTGGTTAGTTGTGCGGAGTTGTGAAAAAGAGTTGAGATTACAATCGTGCGTACCAAGTTGTTGGTGCCATTAAGATCACAATTCCGTGCACCAAGTTTTTGGTGCCGTTGCCGGGGATTGTTCGAGTTTGGACAACTGACGGTTCTATTAAGTGTATAAACAATAGTAATACTGAGATAACTTGACTAAGCAAGAAAATCTGTTATCAATTAGTTATTGGGCCAGGATTGAGTTCTACATATAGGGTTTATGTGGCCCATTTCTTGTACAATATAAAACTTCTTCTATTTCATTGAATAATGATACAAAAATACCAATTTCATTGTTAATTGCAAAATCTTTTCTGTAACGTTCTTCTTCAATCTTCATCTTCTTCACTCTTGATCTCTGGTACCTAACATGGTATCAGAGCTAGACTCCGATCCAGAAGTAAATTCACCAGAAATCACATCTTCCAAAACCCTAACCATGACCAACAATCTTCCTCTTCTCACAAATAATTCTCAGAAATTCATGCCGATTGGTGACAAGCTTGATGAAGCAAGCTTCTTTACTTGGGAACAACTTGCTTTATTCACAATAGGAGCCAATGATCTTGAAGATCACCTCCAGAAAGAATTGGTCCCCTCCATGTTTGATTCTGAAGCAGATCGTGCATCCAACACAGTTTCAAAGAGCTACAAGCAGTGGAAACAACGTGATAATCTTCTCACTACATGGCTTCTTCAATCCATGGATGAATCTTTCAAAACAAAAATGATTGGTTGTAAATTTGCTTATCAGATGTGGGAAAGAATTCAAGAGCACTTTGAAAAATTTTCGAAAATCAAAATCAAGCAATTGAGGACAGAATTGAAAAGCATCAAGAGAGGAGGAAGTTCAGCTAGTGAGTATCTCAAGAAAATTAGAAAAATTGCTGATTCTTTAGCTGCCATGGGTCATCATTTAACACTTGATGAGCCTTTGAAGCCATTACTGAGGGTTTAAATGAAGAATACAAAGTCTACATCTCGATGATGTCAAAATCAGACTCTATGAGTCTAATAAATGCTGAAGCATTACTGATCTCTCATGAAAGTATGTTGGAAAAATTCAAGAAACCTGATCTTGGAATCATACAATCAAACTTCACTCAAACCAGCTATCAATTCAACAATAGAGGAAATGGTAGAGGTTTTGCAGCAAGAAGATGACGAGGAAGAACCTTTAGAGGTGGCAGATCGAATTGGAATTCCACAAATCATCCTCAATGTCAACTCTGTGAAAGATTTGGACACACTGCAGCTTCATGTTTTCATCGGTTCGACCAGAGTTTTCACACAAATTCAAACAACAATTCCAATTCCTCATCCTCAGTAACACCACCACCAAACTCTTTTCACAACCCCAGAGCCTATTTTACAACACCTAAATCTGATTTTGAATCCTCCTGGTTCCCAGACACGGGAGCCTCACATCATATCACTAATGATCAGACCAATCTTTACTCCTCTTCGGATTTTCAAGGGGCAGAACAGGTAGTGCTAGGTAATGGTTCTCAAACTCCTATTACACACATTGGTCATTCCTATCTCATCTCTTTAGACAATAATCACAGATTTATTTTAAAACAATTACTTCATGCACCAGATATCTCTCATAATCTAATCAGTGTGCATCAATTCACAGTTGACAACAATTGCTATTTTGAATTTCATCCTGATGCATGTTATGTAAAATCACAGGGCACCCACCAGATTCTGCTCCAAGGATCTCCTAAGCAAGGAGTGTATGAATTTGAGAGGGTTGCTATAACTAAATCATCAAAAATTCAATCCAATCCTCTTGCTTTTACTGCTGTTTGTACTGATTTTCAGGTCTGGCATCAAAGATTGGGTCATTATACCCCTAAAATTGTATCTTCAGTACTTAATTCTTGTAATCTTTCTTCGATTCGTATGAATAAAAATGATATTAATCATTCATCTCTATGCAAGTCTTGTTGTATGTCCAAAATGCACTCACTGCCTTTTACCACTGACAATTTTAAATTCAATCATCCATTAGAAATGGACACTGATGTTTGGGGACCCTCATCAGTCATTTCTCATCATGGTTTCTCATATTATGTTTCATTTCTAGATGCATGCACAAGATATCTTTGCATCTACTTGATATCCTCAAAGTCACAAGTGTTCGCTGCTTTTCAGCAATACAAAAATCAGATGGAAAATTTTACTGGTTTAAGAATTAAACAATTACAATCTGATCATGGTCAAGAGTATATGTCTCATTCTTTTAAATTCTTTTTAGCAACAAATGGCATCATACATCGATTTTCATGTCCCTATACTCATCAACAAAATGGTAGAGTTGAGAGGAAACATAGACATTTAGTCGAAGTAGGCCTTTCATTATTAGCTACTGCATCCATGCCTCTTAAACACTGGGATGATGCATTTTTAGCTGCTGCATTCATTATAAATAGATTACCTTCCACTGTGACATCAAATAAATCACCATTTGAACTTTTACATAGACAAGTGCCAGATTATAGTTTTTTTAAAGTGTTTGGATGTGGATGCTATCCTCTACTTACACCTTATAACTCTACTAAATTTCAATTTAAATCTGATTTGTGTGTCTTTATGGGACATGCCCCACATCACAAAGGCTACAAGTGTATGAATTCTCAAGGTAAGATATTTATTACTCGTCATGTGCTTTTTTATGAAACAATTTTTCCATATAGTTCTATGTTTTCAGCACAGTGCAACATGCCAGCCAGAAATCCTACTGTCACTTCTATATTGCCGGTTCCTATATTGACTACCACTACCGATTCTACACCTAATTCAGTTTCTCCTTCACTTATCACTCACACATCTACCACACCAATTCTTAGTACTAGCCCTCCAGCCTCCTCCTCAGATACAATAGCTAATTCCCCAACCCCAGATCCTATCTCTATAGGGGACATTGAAATTCCACCTCCGCCCATTGCCAACTCCAACACCACCAATGTTCATCCTATGGTCACACGCTCAAAGACTGGGTCCCTAAAGCCTAAAGCTTTACAATCCACAGTGAAAGCTCCTCCTGATCTTCTCAATGAAATACCCCCCAATACTAAACTTGCTCTTACAACACCACATTGGACCAAAGCCATGGAGGAGGAGTTGGCTGCTCTGCATCGAAATCAAACTTGGAAAATGGTTGAACCACCAAAAAATAGCACAGTGATAGGTTGCCGTTGGGTCTTTGCTATCAAACGACATCCCGATGGAACAATTCTCAAATATAAAGCACGACTAGTGGCCAAAGGCTTTCATCAACGAGAAGGAATTGACTATGATCAAGTTTTCAGCCCTGTCATCAAGCCAGCAACCATTCGTATCATTTTAACACTTGCAATTTCTCAATCTTGGCCAATTCGACAATTTGATTTCAACAATGCTTTCCTCAATGGTGACCTTCAAGAAACTGTTTACATGCAACAACCTCCCTCTTTTCCCCAAGGCTCCCCAAATCAGGTTAGCAAACTTCATAAGTCAATTTATGGTTTGAAACAGGCCCCTCGAGCCTGGTTTACTAAATTGGCTGCCACTTTATCTCGATTTGGCTTTCAGAATACCAGGTCAGATCCTTCTTTGTTCTTACGATTTACTAAAACTTCTACTATGTATGTTTTAGTGTATGTTGATGATATTCTTGTTACTTGTAATAGTGATTCTGAGATTGTTCAACTTATATCCCAACTTAATTCCATTTTTGCTTTGAAGGACTTGGGAGAATTCAATTTCTTTTTAGGCATAGAAGCAACAAAAACAACATCAGGATCTTACATATTATCACAATCAAAGTATATTAGAGACCTTTTAGTTAGATCTAAGATGCATGAATCTCATCCTTTGCCTACTCCCATGATTACTAGTACTAAACTTTCAGCTCATGGCAGTGATGTATTTGATAATCCAACTCATTACAGATCAATTGTTGGAGCCCTTCAGTATGCCACTCTAACCAGGCCTGACATTGCCTATGCTGTGAATAAAGTTTCTCAGTATATGCATAAACCTCTTCTCCCACACTGGAAGTGTGTTAAGAGAATTTTGAGATATTTAGCAGGTACCATTGATCAAGGACTTTTCTTTCAATCTTGTACTGATTTGACTTTGTTTGCCTTTGCAGATTCAGATTGGGGCTCGGACGTTGATGACCGTCGATCCACTACTGGCTTCTGTGTCTATCTTGGCACCAATCTGGTCTCTTGGGCAAGTAGGAAGCAACATTCTGTCAGCAAGTCCAGTGCTGAGGCTGAGTTCAGGAGCATTGCTGCAGCCGAAACAGATCTTCGGTGGATATTGAACTTGTTCACTGAACTTCGACTCCAATGTTCAAACACTCCTGTGATTTACAGTGATAACATCAGTGCTGTCATGCTCACAGCCAATCCTATCCTCCATAACAAAACCAAACACTTTGACCTTGATCTCCATTCAGTACGGGAGCGAGTAAATCGCAATCAGCTTGTTGTAGTTCACATCCCAGCCACAGACCAAGTTGCAGATCTTTTGACCAAGCCTCTGTCCCTTCCCACCTTTGATCGTTTCAAGAACAAACTCAGGGTCTTGTCTAAAACGACCATGAGTTTGAGGGGGGGGGTGTTAAGTGTATAAACAATAGTAATACTGAGATAACTTGACTAAGCAAGAAAATCTGTTATCAATTAGTTATTGGGCCAGGATTGAGTTCTACATATAGGGTTTATGTGGCCCATTTCTTGTACAATATAAAACTTCTTCTATTTTATTGAATAATGATACAAAAATACCAATTTCATTGTTAATTGCAAAATCTTTTCTGCAACGTTCTTCTTCAATCTTCATCTTCTTCACTCTTGATTTCTGGTACCTAACAAGTTCATCTTGTTGCTCAGATTATGTAATTTTATTTTATTTTATTTTTAAGCTTTTTATTTTCGAAAAATTCAAAAAAAAATAATAATACAAAAATAAAAAAATATATGTTCTTCAGAATTTTTAAGAATGAATTCTAGAGTTTCATGAGATATGTTAAATCCTGGCTGGCTGTTAAGCCATGTCTAATCTTTTGGACCGAGGTTTCACTTATCCTTAGAAGAGCTTCTTTGTCTTTCTCATCAATTTAGCTGTTCTATGTAATGCTCTGCTGAAGCTTGGCTGGCCATTTGGCCATGTCTAATCTTTTGGACCGAAGCTTTCACATAAAGCTTGGCTGGCTATTAAGCCATGTCTAAAATTTTAGACCGAAGCTTTAGACTAACATTGTATGATTCTTGGAATTCTTATTAAAAATTTTGAAATCCTTATTTTTCTTTTTCCAAATAATTTTCAAAAAATCCAAAAAAAAATTAATAAAATCATAAAACCAAAAATATTTTGTGTTTCTTGTTTGAGTTTAGTGTCAAATTTTAAGTTTGGTGTCAATTGCATATTTTTCAAATTTTCTTAAAAATTTTCAAAAATTCATGCATGTGTCCCTCATGATCTTCAAGTTGTTCTTGATGATTTTCTTTATTTGATCTTTGCATTTTCTTGTCTTGTGTCTTTTCTTGTTTTTCATATGCATTTTTGAATTATTAGTGTCTAAAGAATAAAAATTTTTAAGTTTGGCATCTTGCATGTCTTTCTTTTCTTAAAAATTTTCAAAATTATGTTCTTGATGTTCATCATGATCTTCAAATTGTTCTTGGTGTTCATCTTGACATTCAAAGTGTTCTTGCATGCATTATTAGTTTTGATCTTAAACTTTTATGTTTTGCATCACTTTGATGTTTTTCTCTCTCCTCATTAAAAATTCAAAAATAAAAAAAATTTCTTCCCCTTATTCTTCTCATAAATTTCGAAAATTTGGATTGACTTAGCCAAAAAAATTTTAAAATTTAGTTGTTTCTTATTAGTCAAATCAAATTTTCAATTTAAAAATTCTATCTTTTCAAAATCTTTTTCATTTTTACTTTATTTTCGAAAACTTTTAAAAATTGACTTTCAAAATCTTTTCTCATTTTTATTTCATATTTTCGAAATTAATGCTAATATTTAATATGATTGATTCAAAAATCTCAAGTTGTTACTTGCCTATTAAGAAAGATTTAATCTTTAAATTCTAAAATCATATCTTTTAGTTTCTTGTTAGGCAAGTAATCAACTTTAATTTTAAAAATCAAATCTTTTTAAATTTCCTTTTCAAGTCTTTTTCAAAATAAATTTCAAATCATATCCTTTCAAAATAATTTCAAAATCTTTTCCAACTTCTTATCTTTTCAAATTTGGTTTTCAAATCTTTTTCAATTAACTACTTAACTTTTTGTTTGATTTTAAAAGTTTTCTATTTCAATCATATCTTTTCTCTAAAATTTGAAAACTAAATGAATTAGTTACTATTCCATATCTTTTTCAAATTTTATTTTGTTTCTCTTTTTTTTATTTTCGAATTCTAACTAATATTTTTCCTTTTATTTTAATTTAAATTCGAATTCTTCTCTCTCTCATCTCTTTCTAATTATTTATATATTTACTAAAACCTCTCTTCTTCTTAAAAAAATTCGAACCTTCTCCCCCACTCTGTGTTCGAATTATTCTCTCCTATTTTCTTCTACTCACATAAAGGAACCTCTATACTGTGACATAAAGGATTCCTAATCTTTTCTATTCTCTTCTTCTTCATATGAGCAGGAGCAAGGATAAGAATATTCTTGTTGAAGCTGATCCGGAACCTGAAAGAACTCTAAAGAGGAAGCTAAGAGAAGCTAAGGCATAACACTCTGGAGAGGACCTGACAGAATTTTTCGAAAAAGAAGAAGAGATGGCCGAACCCAACAACAACAATGCAAGGAAGGTGCTTGGTGATTTCACTACACCAACTTCCAATTTCTATGGAAGACGTATCTCAATTCCTGCCATTGGAGCAAACAACTTTGAGCTTAAGCCTCAATTAATTTCTCTAATGCAACAAAATTGCAAGTTTCATGGACTTCCATTGGAAGATCCTCACAAGTTCTTAGCTAAATTCTTGCAAATCTGTGACACTGTCAAGACCAATGGAGTTGATCCCGAGGTCTACAGGCTTATGCTTTTCCCTTTTGCTGTAAGAGACAGAGCTAGAACATGGTTGGATTCACAACCTAAGGAAAGTCTGAACTCTTGGGAAAAGCTGGTCAGTGCTTTCCTGGCCAAATTCTTTCCACCTCAAAAGATGAGCAAGCTTAGAGTGGAAATCCAAACCTTCAGACAAAAGGAAGGTGAGTTCCTCTATGAAGCTTGGGAAAGATATAAGTAGTTGATCAAAAGGTGTCCTACTGACATGCTTCCAGAATGAAGCATTATATGTATATTCTATGATGGTCTGTCTGAGTTGTCAAAAATGTCATTGGACCATTCTGCAGGAGGATCTCTTCATTTGAAACCCCTGCAGAAGCTCAGGAACTCATTGAAATGGTTGCAAATAACCAGTTCATGTACACCTCTGAGAGGAATCCTGTGAACAATGGGATTCCTCAGAAGAAGGGAGTTCTTAAAATTGATACTCTGAATGCCATATTGGCTCAGAACAAAATATTGACTCAGCAAGTCAATATGATTTCTCAGAGTCTGAATGGATTGCAGGCTGCATCCAATAGTACTAAAGAAGCATCTTCTGAAAAAGAAGCTTATGATCCTGAGAACCCTGCAATGGCAGAGGTGAATTACATGGAAGAACCCTATGGAAACACCTATAATCCTTCATGGAGAAATCATCCAAATTTCTCATAGAAGGACCAACAGAAGCCTCAACAAGGCTTCAATAATAATGGTGGAAGAAATAGGTTTAGCAATAGCAAGCCTTTTCCATCATCTTTTCACCAACAAATAGAGAATTCTGAACAGAGGCATTCTGGCCTGGCAACTAGAGTCTCTGATCTATCTAAGACCACACTAAGTTTCATGAATGAAACAAGGTCTTCCATTAGAAATTTGGAGGCACAGGTGGGTCAGCTGAGTAAGAAGATTACTGAAACTCCTCCCAGTACTCTCCCAAGTAATACAGAAGAAAATCCCAAGAGAGAGTGCAAGGCCATAACCATGACCAACATGGCTGAACCTGGATAGAGTGAGGAGGACGTGAGTCCCAGTGAGAAAAGCCTCATGGGATGTCCTCTGGATAGGAAGGAGTTTTCCTTTGAGGAACCAAAGGAATCTAAGGCTCATACAGAGACCGTAGAGATTCCATTGAACTTCCTTCTGCCATTCATGAGCTCTGATGAATATTCTTCCTCTGAAGAGGATGAAGACATCACTAAAGAGTAAGTTGCCAAGTATCTAGGAGCAATCATGAAGCTGAATGCCAAGTTGTTTGGTAATGAGACTTGGGAGGATGAACCCCCCTTGTTCACCAAAGAACTGAGTGCATTAATGAGGCAGACATTACCTCAGAAGAAACTGGATCCCGAAAAATTCTTCATACCTTGTACCATAGGCACCATGACCTTTGAGAAAGCTCTGTGTGACCTGGTGTCAGGAATAAACCTCATGCCACTCTCTGTAATGGAAAAACTGGGAATCTTTGAGGTACAAGCTGTAAGAATCTCACTAGAGATGGCAGACAAATCAATGAAACAGGCTTATGGACTAGTAGAGGACGTGCTAGTGAAGGTTGAAGGCCTTTACATCCCTAATGATTTCATAATCCTAGATACTGGGAAAGATGAGGATGAATCCATCATCCTTAGCAGACCCTTCCTAGCCATAGCAAAAGCTATGATTGATGTTGACAGAGGAGAGTTGGTCCTTCAGTTGAATGAAGACTACCTTGTATTCAAGACTCAAGGTTCTTCTTTTGTAACCATAGAGAGGAAGCATGAAAAGCTTCTCTCAATACAGAGTTAAAAAAAACCCCCACATTCAAACTCTAAGTTTGGTGTTGGAAGGCCACAACCAAACTCTAAGTTTGGTGTTGGGAGGCCTTAACCAAACTCTAAGTTTGGTGTTGAGAGGCCCCAACCCTGCTCTGATTATCTGTGAGTCTCCATGAGAGCTCACTGTCAAGCTATTGACATTAAAGAAGCGCTTATTAGGAGGCAACCCAATGTTATTTAATTATATCTATTTATTTTCCATTGTTATTTTATGTTTTCTTTAGGTTGATGATCATGTGAAGTCACAAAAACAACTGAAAAATCAAAAACAGAATGAAAAACATCATTAAAAACAGCTCACCCTGGAGGAAGAGCTTACTGGCGTTTAAACGCCAGTAAGAGTAGAAGAATGGGCGTTAAACACCCAGTCTGGCACCATTCTGGGCATTCAATGCCATAAATAGGCACCAGACTGGTGTTTAACGCTAGAACAGGGCACCAAGTTGCGTTAAACGCCAAGAAAGGGAGAAAAGCTGGCGTTAAACGCCAGAAACAAGTAGCAACCTGGCGTTTAACACCAGAATTGCACTCTAAGGGCAATTTGCATGCCTAAATGGAGCAGGGATGCTAAGTCCTTGACCCCTTAGGATCTGTGGGCCACACAGGATCCCCACTGATGAGCGGATAATTTATACGCTTTTTGGCATTGTTTTTAGGTAGTTTTTAATATGTTTTAGTCACTTTTTATTATATTTTTATTAGTTTTTATTTAAAATTCACATTTTTGGGCTTTACTATGAGTTTGTGTGTTTTTCTATGATTTCAGGTATTTTCTGGCTGAAATTGAGGTACCTGAGCAAAAATCTGATTCAGAGGCTGAAAAAGGACTGCAGATGCTGTTGGATTTTAACCTCCCTGCACTCGAAGTGGATTTTCTGGAGCTACAGAAGCCCAATTGGTGCGCTCTGAATTGCGTTGGAAAGTAGACATTATGGGATTTCCAACAATATATAATAGTTCAGACTTTGCCCGAGATTTGATGGCCCAAACCGGCATTCCAAGTCAGCATAAAAATTCTGGTGTCAAAACGCTAGAACTGACATAAAAGCTGGAGTTAAACGCCCAAACTGGCACCAAAGCTGGCGTTTAACTCCAAGAAATGTCTCTACATGTGAAAGCTTCAACGCTCAGCCCAAGCACACACCAAGTGGGCCCGGAAGTGGATTTCTGCATCATTTACTCATTTTTGTAAACCCTAGGTTACTAGTTCTCTATAAATAGGACCTTTTGCTATTGTATTTTCATCTTGGAATCTTTGATTAGTCTTATGCTATCTTAGACCTTTTAGGGGGCTGGCCATTCGGCCATTCCTAGACCTTTTGTTCTTATGTATTTTCAACGGTGGAGTTTCTACACACCATAGATTAAGGTGTGAAGCTCTGCTGTTCCTCATGAATTAATGCAAAGTACTATTGTTTTTCTATTCAACTCAAGCCTATTTCTTCTCCAAGATATTCATTCGCACTCAAGAACATGATGAATGTGATGATTATGTGAAACTCATCACCATTCTCACCTATGAACGCGTGCCTGACAACCACTTCCGTTCTACATGCAAACAAGCTTGAATGTGTATCTCTTGGGTTTCTAATCTAAAATTGGAACCTTCGTGGTATAGGCTAGAATTATTGGCGGCCATTCCTGAGATCCGAAAAATCTAAACCTTGTCTGTGGTATTCCGAGTAGGATCTGGGAAGGGATGACTGTGACGAGCTTCAAACTCGTGAGTGTTGGGCGTAATGACAGACGCAAAAGGATCAATGGATCCTATGCCAACATGATCGAGAACCGACAGATGATTAGACGTGCGGTGTGTTATATGACAAGTAAAATAAAATAATAATAATAAAATCTCTTGGCAAGGTATAAGAATTGGAATTCCTATCCTAGTTATCCTTATCAGGTATGAAGAGAATTGGGTTTTAATCCCACTTGGTCAGCCTTTATTAAACAACGGAAGGTTAAGTGGACTAATTTGCTTGATTCTCAAGTCCTAGTCAACTCCTATGGAGAGACTAGCTTTTAGAGCAATCCTAGCCCAAGCAGAATCTGCCAATTTCAATCACTTGCTGAGTTTGATAACTCAAGTATTACCAATCACTTGACCAAAGCCAAAAGGGAGAAAAATATCTAAATTAAATTAAAAGCATCAATATAAGCAAAGCAAAATTAAATCTGAAAATACCTCGAATTGCATTAACAAAAGAACTTAAATCTGACATAGACATTCATAAATTAAATTGAGAAAATAAATAAAAAGAACATTGAATCTGGGATCGAGAGTCACTCCTAAAACTAAGAGAAATCATAAATCCTAATCCTAAGAGAGAGGAGAGAACCTCTCTCTCTAAAAACTACATCTACTCCTAAAATTGTGAATGTGAAAGCTTGATGAAGAATGGATGCATTCCCCCACTTTATAGCCTCTAATATGCATTTTCTGGGCCGCAAACTGGGTCAGAAACAGCCCAGAATTCGCTGGTTGCGAATTCAAACATGCTGATTTTCGTCACTGCGACACGGCCGCATGGAGCACGCGATCGCGTCGCCTAGCATCAGGGAAACTATAGCAGATTACATATCAAATCGAAGCCCCGGACGTTAGCTTTCCAACGCAACTGGAACCGCATCGTTTGGACCTCTGTAGCTAAAGTTATAGCCATTTGAGTGCAGAGAGGTCAGGTTGGACAGCTTAGCAATTTCTCCAACTTCTTGTATTCCTTCCACTTTTGCATGCTTCCTTTCCATCCTCTGAGCCATTCCTGCCCTGTAGTCTCTGAAAACACTTAACACACATATCAAGGCATCTAATGGTAATAAGAGAGGATTTAAACATAGGGAACTTAAAGCCAAAGAAGCATGTTTTCAATCAAAGCACATAATTAGGAAGGAAAATGTAAAACCATGCAAATAGTATGAATAAGTGGGTAAAGAGTTGATAAAATCCACTCAATTGAGCACAAGATAAACCATAAAATAGTGATTTATCACGGTGACAGCGCATTTGGACCATTTTCACTGAGAGGACGGGAGGTAGCCATTGACAACGGTGAAACCCAACATACAGCTTGCCATGGAAAGGAGTATGAATGATTGGATGAAAACAATAGGAAAGCAGAAGTTCAGGAGGAACAAAGCATCTTCATGCGCTTATCTGAAATTCTCACCAATGAATTACATAAGTACCTCTTTCTTATTTTATGTTTTATTCATCTTTTAATTATCAATTCTCCATAACCATTTGAATCCGTCTGACTGAGATTTACAAGATGACCATAGCTTGATTCAAGCCGACAATCTCCGTGGGATCGACCCTTACTCACGTAAGGTTTATTACTTGGACGACCCAGTGCACTTGCTGGTTAGTTGTGCGGAGTTGTGACAAAGAGTTGAGATTACAATTGTGCGTACCAAGTTGTTGGCGCCATTGATGATCACAATTTCGTGCACCAAGTTTTTGGCGCCGTTGCCGGGAATTGTTCGAGTTTGGACAACTAACGATTCATCTTGTTGCTTAGATTAGGTTGATGGGTGTTTTTATGGAAAAACAAATTTCCAAAACACCTAAAACTAACCGGCAAGTGTACCGGGTCGCATCAAGTAGTAAAACTCACTTAGAGTGAGGTCGATCCCACAGGGATTGATGGATCAAGCAACTTTAGTGGGTGATTAGTTTAGTCAAGCTAACATTGAGTGAATTGTGTGAAATTGTAGCCAACAGAATGTAAATGACAAGGAATTTAAAAATGCAAAAAGTGAATTGGACAGAAACTTAAAGAGCAAGAAAAGTAAATTGGCAAAATCTTAAATGACAAGAAATGTAAATTGCATAAAATGTAAAGGGGATTGGGTGCAGGAAATTTAAATGAAAGCAGTAAATCAGTAACTTAGAGCAATTGCAGAAAATGTAAAGTTGCAAGAAATGTAATTCAAGCTCACAGCAAGCATCTAATGTAAAGTGTAGAGGAACAAGAAGATTTAAATTGCATGAAAGTAAATTGAAAGCAATGAGAACAGAAGCAATGGAAACCAAAGATCAAAATCAAACTCAATGTAAATTGAATTTTAACTTGCAGCAAAAGGAAATCATAGCAAATTTCAAACAGAAAAGTAAAATTACTTGAAGAAGTAAAACGGAAAGTGACTGATGCTTAATTGCAGCAATTTAAAAGAAGGTTGAAGATCTCAGGAGTGGAAGAGACTAGGAAACAAGTCTAGATCTCAAATCCTTCCTTGATCCAACAAGAACAATTGCAAAGAAATAAGGAAAAGTAAATTGCAGAAGGAGTAGAAGAATGAAACAGTAAACAGAAATTGAAATTCAATTATGCAGAAAACTAAACAAGAAAGAATTCAAGGTGAGATTGAAACAAAATTTCTTCAATTCTCCACCCAAGATCCAAAACAAAGAGTAAAAAGTGTAGAAGCAAGAACAAGGAAGAAGAGAGATCAATTCCCCTTCCCAATTCCCCCTAATACTTTCTAATGGAGCTCCTCAAAGAAATGAAGCAGATACCTTTTTATAGGCTTTTCACAAAATAAAAATGAAAATGAAAAATGAAATTCTAAACAAATTACAATTAAAAATAAATTCCTAAGCTAACTTGTTCTTGTGCCTTGAAGTGATGTCCATGGGCTTTTAAATTTTGGTGCAGGATTGAATTAATTTGATTTTTGGACCATGGGTCACACTCCTAGGGCAAAGCTCTCCCCAAGAGCTTCAAAGCTATTAGAAGCACCCCTTTGTTTTGGAGAGAAACTCCAAGTTCGAACCATGATGGAAGTATTTTGTGAGCCTTTTTTCTTACAATTTCATGAGGAGAGCGCTACTTCCTTGCTTCCCTTGGTCTCCCTCTTCGAATCCTGGTGAAGCCACTTTGATTCATTTTTGCTTGTTTTTGGTTCTTAAAGATGCCTTTCACTCGTACCTCAATTTCATGCCAAATATGGATTGCCATATATCGTTGGAAAGCTCTGAATGTCAGCTTTCTAACGCAACTGGAAGCACATCAATCAGACTTTTGTAGCTCAAGTTATAGCCATTTGAACGAGGCATGGTCATACTGTGAGCGCCCAGATTTTAACTTAGAGAAAATTTGCTTCCAATGCTCATTTTCTCAAGCAACAATTAGAACAATGGCTATGGGGCTAAGATGGATCATGAATGTCTTATACAATGAAATATTAGTAGCACATGTGTTTTAAGCAAGCAAAATTAAAGGTAATAATCAAGGCATAAGAGACAAAGACATTTTGATTGTATAGATAAGAAGGTGTGCACAATACATTGCATAAAAGATAAGTGGCACACCAAACTTAGTGTGACACTTTCACTTGGAATTAATGCAAGTATCTTGTAAGAATTGGAATCAAATTTTGTTGCATAGTAACACCAAACTTAGAATGCAATCATATGTCAATTTATTTGAATTAAAACTAAGTAAATGAAACTGTTATTTGTTAAGTACAATCACCAAGTCAAGAATCTGTCATGAATAAAGCTCTCTTGGTGATGTATTAACAAACACAGTGAATAAGAAAACTAAAATGAAAGCGTTTAAAAACAAAAAAAATGACTAAAGAAAGTAGAATGAAAAAGAGTCAAATTAAAAGAGAAAAATAAAACTGCAGAGGCATTATGATTATGCAGACAAGTAGTGTTGCTTGAATGAATTGCATAGAAAATAAGTGGCACACCAAACTTAGAATCTTGGTGTGTCACTTTCAATTTTTGATTTGATGCAATCATCCAAAAAGATTGAAAACAATTTGTTGCAAGGCAACACCAAACTTAGAATGTAACCATATGCCAATTTATTGAATTTAATCAAAACAAAGAACGAAAACAAAGCAGAGAAGAGAAATTATACCTACGGCTGACATGTTGTTCACTTTCTTCCTCTTCTTCCAGTTTGTTAAGAGGAATGACCTCAAGGGGGGAGAAGATTCAGCTAGTGTCCCTTGTCTTGGCCTTTCCTCAGCAAGTTTCCTTTTGCAAATGGCTTGATTGATCTTGCTTGCTGGATTAGGGACAGAATTGGTGTTCTTGCTAGTTGCCTTCACTTCTTTGGATTCAAGACTTGGTTGCTGTGTGATTATTGGAGTTTTGTATTCATCCAGAGCCTTTTGAATAGGAGGTTCCATGAGCGTTTCTTCTATGTACTTCTCTGCTTCACTTGAGTTTGGAATGACTTCCTCACTTTCTTGCTCCTCCACTCCTTTCTTTGCACCCAACATTTGACTTAATAGCTTTTTCATTGAGGAGGTTTGTTTATCTTCCCAACATTTCTTCATCTCCTCTTCATATTTTTCAATCACAGATTCAATTGTTGAGAGTTTTTGGGTCAGGGACGTTTGTGAGAGTTGTGAGTATTCATGTTCCCTTGTCATCTCAAGTGCAGTTTCATTTTCAACCACCTCATTCTTTATTGAAAGTTCACTTGATGCAGTAGCCTCTTCCTCTTGTTTTTCCTCCTTCTTCGTTGCACTCACCAATTGAGCTAGCTGCACTTCCATGTTTTTGAGGGAGTTTTCTTGTTCTTTCTAAACTTTCGTTGTCTTCTCCTCATATCTTTTGAGCATGGACTCAAGCTTTGAGAACCTTGAGTGGTTCATGGAAGTTTGTGTGGATGGTGAGTTTTGAAAGGGGCTTTCTGTTGAAGCATGGTCAAGTGATGATATCTTTGGATGAATATCATATGGAGCATTAGAATTCCCTTTCCAGCCACCATTAGAATCATGACTTGCATCATTTTGTGGTGGAAGGAAATATCCCATATGGTTTTCTTGCTAATCTTGTGTCTATGAAGCAAATCTCCATGGATTGGAGTGCTTAGAATTTGTATTTTCTTGGTGATATTCCCAGCCACCAATAGAGATTGGTGATGGTGGGTAATATCCCATAAAATTTGTTTGATCATAAGATGAGTTGAACTCCATTTGAATTTTGTAAAACACAACACCAAGGAAAATTGAAATTCATATCTCAGAGATGAATTTCTTAGTGAGGCAATAACTCAAACACCTTGGTTTCAATCTAAAACAGAAAACAAAAATAAAGAAAATGCTTGATCTAGACTTCTCACCCACTTAATCATTGTTGATCTAAATCAATCCCCGGCAACGGCGCCAAAAACTTGATGGGTGTTTTTATGGAAAAACGAATTTCCAAAACACCTAAAACTAACCGGCAAGTGTACCGGGTCGCATCAAGTAGTAAAACTCACTTAGAGTGAGGTCAATCCCATAGGGATTGATGGATCAAGCAACTTTAGTGGGTGATTAGTTTAGTCAAGCTAACATTGAAGTTAAATTTGATGGAATGTAGCCAACAGAAAGTAAATGGCAGTGAATTAAAAGTTGCAGAAAGTAAATGAGCATAAACGTAAAGGGCAAGGAATGTAAATTGGCAAAATCTTAAATGACAAGAAATGTAAATTGCATAAAATGTAAAGGGGATTGGGTGCAGGAAATTTAAATGAAAGTAGTAAATCAGTAACTTAGAGCAATTGCAGAAAATGTAAAGTTGCAAGGAATGTAATTCAAGCCCACAGCAAGCATCTAATGTAAAGTGCAGAGGAACAAGAAGATTTAAATTGCATGAAAGTAAATTGAAAGCAATGAGAACAGAAGCAATGGAAACCAAAGATCAAAAGCAAACTCAATGTAAATTGAATTTTAACTTGCAGCAAAAGGAAATTATAGCAAATTTCAAACAGAAAAGTAAAATTACTTGAAGAAGTAAAACGGAAAGTGACTGATGCTTAATTGCAGCAATTTAAAAGAAGGTTGAAGATCTCAGGAGTGGAAGAGACTAGAAAACAAGTCTAGATCTCAAATCCTTCCTTGATCCAACAAGAACAATTGCAAAGAAATAAGGAAAAGTAAATTGCAGAAGGAGTAGAAGAATGAAACAGTAAACAGAAATTGAAATTCAATTATGCAGAAAACTAAACAAGAAAGAATTCAAGGTGAGATTGAAACAAAATTTCTTCAATTCTCCACCCAAGATCCAAAACAAAGAGTAAAAAGTGTAGAAGCAAGAACAAGGAAGAAGAGAGATCAATTCCCCTTCCCAATTCCCCCTAATACTTTCTAATGGAGCCCCTCTAAGAAATGAAGCTGATGCCTTTTTATAGGCTTTTCACAAAATAAAAATGAAAATGAAAAATAAAATTCTAAACAAATTACAATTAAAAATAAATTCCTAAGCTAACTTGTTCTTGTTCCTTGAAGTGATATCCATGGGCTTTTAAATTTTGGTGCAGGATTGAATTAATTTGATTTTTGGACCATGGGTCACACTCCCAGGGCAAAGCTCTCCCCAAGAGCTTCAAAGCTCTCCGTAAGAGCTCTATTAGAAGCACCCATTTGTTTTGGAGAGAAACTCCAAGTTCGAACCATGATGGAAGCATTTTGTGAGCCCTTTTTCTTACATTTTCATGAGCAGAGCGCTACTTCCTTGCTTCCCTTGGTCTCCCTCTTCGAATCCTGGTGAAGCCACTTTGATTCATTTTTGCTTGTTTTTGGTCCTTAAAGATGCCTTTTACTCGTCCCTCAATTTCATGCCAAATATGAATTACTATATATCGTTGGAAAGCTCTGAATGTCAGCTTTCCAACGCAATTGGAAGCACATCAATCGGACTTTTGTAGCTCAAGTTATAGACCTTTGAAGGAGGCATGGTCATGCTGTGAGCTTCCAGATTTTAACTTAGAGAAAATTTGCTTCCAATGCTCATTTTCCTTGAGGCAAGCCCAAAAAAGCTCTTGGCAAGAGCTTTTAAGCTCTTTGCAAGAGCTTGGCTTTTGATTATTTGAAGTAAAGCTCTCCACAAGAGCTCTAAAGCTCTCGGTAAGAGCTTTGTGCTCTTGCTCCTTGTTTTGAGCTACGCTTTTCTTCCTTTGGGCCACGCTTCTCTTCCTTGATTTGGTCATGGGCCACGCTTTTAAAAGCGTGGCCTAAGCCTCCAAAGTGTGCCCCAAAGCTCTTTTTTCTCCTTTTTAACTTATTTTGTGCTTCTTTGCTTCTTCTTCTTCTTATTTCCTACAAGATTTATAAAATTAAAAGATTAAGGAAATATACCAATTAAGTACAAAAGCATTCAATATTTAAGCACAAATCATCAATTTCTTGTATGAAAAAGCATAGAAAAACATGACATGGTGACATGTCATCATAGGTAACTTTATTTTATTCTTCAGAATTTTTAAGAACGAATTCTAGAGTTTCAGATGATGCTTTTATCATCACAAAAGCTACTTGATTCCTATCAATTTGGCTGTTGTATGTAATGTCTGCTGAAGCTTGCCTAGCCATGTCTAATCGTTTAGACTGAAGCTTTAGACTAACATTGCATGATTCCTGGAATTCTTATTAAAAATTTTGAAATCCTTATTTTTTTTTTCTAAATAATTTTCGAAAAAAATACAAAAAAATTTATAAAAAAATTTATTTTGTGTTTCTTATTTGTGTCTAGTGTCAATTTTTAAGTTTGGTGTCAATTGCATGTCTTTATTCTTCTTGCATTTTTTCGAATATATGCATTATGTTCTTCATTAATCTTCAAGTTGTTCTTGATGATTTCCTTGCTCTGATCTTTAAATTCTCTTGTTTTGTGTGTTTTTTGTTTCTCATATGTATTCTAAATTTCTTAGTGTCTCTAATATGAAAATTTCTAAGTTTGGTGTCTTGCATGCATTGTTTATTTGATCTTAGTTCTTCAAGATTTAGTTTCATTTTGTTATTATTCTCTAAAAATTCAAAAATATTTTCAAAACTATGTCTTTTCAAGTCAATAATACAGAGAATTGAAGATTCAGAACATTCAGCAGAGCAATTACACAGAAAAAGCTGGGCGTTCAAAACGCCCAGTGAGGAAGGAAAACTGGCGTTTAAACGCCAGCCAGGGTACCTGGCTGGGCGTTAAACGCCCAAAATGGTAGTATTTTGGGCGTTAAACGCCATAACAGATACCATTCTGGGCGTTTAACGCCAGGATGGCACAAGAGGGAAGATTTTGTTTTTAATTCAAATCTTCTTCAAATTTTCATACTTTTTCAAAATCAAATCTTTTTCAAATCATATCTTTTCAATCATATCTTTTAAAAATCAAATCCTTTCCATTTTTTTTACTATTTTCGAAAATCCTTGCTAACAATTAGTGATTTGATTCAAAAATTTCATCCTTGTTAAGAAAGGTTCAATAATTGAATTTTAGAATCATATCTTTTAAATTTCTTGTTAGCCAAGACATTAATTTTAAAAATCCAATCTTTTTAATTGTTTGTCAATCATATCTTTTTAAAACCATATTTTCTCAATCATATCTTCTCAATCACATCTTTTTCAAAATAATTTTCAATCATTTTTTTATTTCTGATTTCAAAATCTTTTTCAAAATCACTTAACTACTTTCTCAATTTTAATTTTTGAAAATCATCAACCAATTTTTCAAAATTTCTTTTAATTAATTCAAATTTTTTTTAATTTAATTTCGAAAATTCTTTCCCTCTTCTCACATCCTTCTATTTAATGGACTAACACTCTTCCTCAAGGTGCAATTCGGACCCCCTCTCTCTATAAGTTCGAATTCTCTCCTTTCTACCTCCTCCTTCTATTCTTCTTTTCCTCTGACATCTCAAGGAATCTCTATACTGTGACATAGAGGATTCCATACTTTCTTCTCCTTTTTTTCATATGAGCAGGAGCAAGGACAAAGACATTCTTGTTGAAGCTGATCCTGAACCTGAAAGGACCTTGAAGAGAAAGCTAAGAGAAACTAAAGCACAACTCTCTGGAGAGGACCTAACAGAAATTTTCAAACAAGAAGAAGCCATGGCAGCCGAAAACAACAACAATGCCAACAATGCAGGGAAAGTACTTGGTGACTTTACTGCACCTACTCCCGACTTCTATGGGAGAAGCATCTCAATTCCTACCATTGGAGCAAACAACTTTGAGCTCAAGCCTCAATTAGTTTCTCTGATGCAACAGAATTGCAAGTTTCATGGACTTCCATTGGAAGATCCTCATTAATTTTTGGCTGAATTCTTGCAAATCTGTGACACTGTCAAGACCAATGGGGTTGATCCCGAGGTCTACAGGCTTATGCTTTTTCCCTTTGCTGTAAGAGACAGAGCTAGAGTATGGTTGGATTCACAACCTAAGGAAAGCCTGAACTCTTGGGAAAAGCTGGTCAATGCCTTTCTGGCCAAATTTTTTCCACCTCAAAAATTGAGTAAGCTTAGAGTTGAATTCTAGACCTTCAGACAGAAGAAAGGTGAATCCCTCTATGAAGCTTGGGAAAGATACAAGCAATTGATCAGAAGGTGTCCTTCTGACATGCTTTCTGAATGGAGCATCATAGGTATCTTCTATGATGGTCTGTCTGAACTGTCCAAGATGTCATTGGACAGCTCTGCTGGAGGATCTCTTCATCTGAAGAAGACACCTGTAGAAGCTCAGGAACTCATTGAGATGGTTGCAAATAACCAATTCATGTACACTTCTGAAAGGAATCCTATGAATAATGGGACAAATCAGAAGAAAGGAATTGAGAACAAAATATTGGCTTAGAATAAAATATTGACTCAACAAGTCAATATGATTTCTCAGAGTTTGTCTGGAATGCAAGCAGCAACAGGCAGTATCAAAGAAGCTTCATCTGAAGAAGAAGCTTATGATCCTGAGAACCCAGCAATGGAAGAGGTGAATTACATGGGAGAATCCTATGGAAACACCTATAATCCTTCATGGAGAAATCATCCAAATCTCTCATGGAAGGATCAACAGAAGCCTTAACAAGGCTTCAACAGTAATAATGGTGGAAGAAATAGGTTCAGCAATAGCAAGCCTTTTCCATCATCTTCTCAGCAACAGACAGAGAATTCTAAGCAAAGCCACTATGATTTAGCAACCATATTCTCTGATCTAATTAAAACCACTCAAAGTTTCATGACTGAAACAAGATCATCCATTAGAAATTTGGAGGCACAAATGGGTCAGCTGAGTAAGAAAATTATTGAACTCCCTCCTAGTACTCTCCCAAGCAATACAGAAGAGAACCCAAAAAGAGAGTGCAAGGCCATCAACATAACCCATACGGCCAAACATGGAGAGGAGGAAGAGGCAGTGATTTCCACTGAGGAAGACCTCAATGGATGTCTACTGGCCTCCAAGGAGTCCCCTAATGAGGAACCATGGGAATATGAGGCTCATACAAAGACCATATAGATTCTATTGAATTTACTTCTGCCGTTCATGAGCTCTGATGAGTATTCCTCCTTTGAAGAGGATGAAGATGTTACTGAAGAGCAAGTTGCCAAGTACCTTGGAGCAATCATGAAGCTTAATGCCAAGCTATTTGGTGATGAGACTTGGGAGGATGAACCCTCCTTGCTCACCAAAGAACTGGATGACTTGACTAGGCAGAGATTATCTCAGAAGAGACATGATCCTGGAAAGTTCTCAATACCTTGTACCATAGGCACCATGACCTTTGAGAAGGCTCTGTGTGACCTGGGGTCAAGTATAAACCTCATGCCACTCTCTGTGATGGAGAAGCTAGGGATCCTTGAGGTGCAAGCTGCAAGAATCTCACTAGAGATGGCAGACAATTCAAGGAAACAGGCTTATGGACTTGTAGGGGATGTATTGGTAAAGGTTGAAGGCCACTACATCCCTGCTGATTTCATAATCCTAGACACTGGGAAGTGTATGGATGAATCCATCATCCTTGGCATACCCTTCCTAGCCACAGCAAAAGCTGTGATTGATGTTGATAAAGGAGAATTGGTCTTTCAAGTGAATGAAGACTCCCTTGTGTTTAAATCTCAAGGATCTCCCTCTGTAGTCATGGAGAGTAAGCATGAAATGCTTCTCTCAATGCAGAGTCAAATAGATCCCCCACATTTAAACTCTAAGTTTGGTGTTGGGAGGCCATCATCATGCTCTGAGTATCTGTGAGGCTACATGAGAGCCCATTGTCAAGCTATTGACATTAAAGAAGCGCTTGTTGGGAGGCAACCCAATTTTATTTAATCATATCTATTTATTTTCCATTGTTATTTTATGTTTTCTGTAGGTTAATGATCATGTGAAGCCACAAAAAAAACTGAAAAAACAAAAATAGAATGAAAAACAGTATTAAAAATAGCACACCCTGGAGGAGAAGCTTACTGGCGTTTAAATGCCAGTAAGGGTAGCAGAATGGGTGTTAAACGCCCAGTCTGGCACCATTCTGGGCGTTTAACGCCAGAACGGGAGAAAAGCTGGCGTTAAATGCCAGAAATGGGAAGCAGCCTGGCGTTTAACGCCAGGATTGGCAATCAAGGGGGCGTTTACACGCCACATAGTGCAGGGATGAGAAATCCTTGACACCTCAGGATCTGTGGACCCCACAGGATCCTCACCTACCACATCTCTCTCTCTCCCTTCTTCACACCTCAATACCTCTTCCCCAAAAAATCCCTCACCTATCAAATCCTACCCTCTTCTCCATAATCTCTTCACCAATCCACATCCATCCATCATAAAACCCCACCTACCTTACCATTCAAATTCAAACCACTTTCCCTCCCAAACCCACCTATACATGGCCGAACCCCACCCCTCTCTCCACTCCTATATAAACCAGTCTTTACTCCTTCATTTTCACACATCATACACACTACTTCTCCCCCTTGGCCAAACCACTAAACCCCCTCCATCTCCTCCATTTTCTTTTTCTACTCTTTTCTTTCTTCTTTTGCTCGAGGACGAGCAAACATTCTAAGTTTGGTGTGGTAAAAGCATTGCTTTTTGTTTTTCCATAACCATTTATGGCACCAAAGGCCGGAGAAACCTCTAGAAAGAGGAAAGGGAAGGCAAAAGCTTCCACCTCCGAGTCATGGAAGATGGAGAGATTCATCTCAAGGGTGCATCAAGACCACTTCTATGAAGTTGTGGCCAAGAAGAAGGTGATCCCCGAGGTCCCTTTCAAGCTCAAAAAGGGTGAATATCCGGAGATTCAACATGAGATTCGAAGAAGAGGTTGGGAAATTCTCACAATCCCATTCAACAAGTCGGGATCTTAATCGTTCAAGAGTTCTATGCCAATGCATGGATAACCAAGAACCATGATCAAAGTGTAAACCCGGACCCAAAGAATTGGCTTACAATGGTCCGGGGGAAATGCTTAGATTTCAGTCCGGAAAATGTAAGGTTGGCATTCAACTTGCCCATAATGCAAGGAGATACACGCCCCTACACTAGAAGGGTCAACTTTGATCAAAGGTTGGACCAAGTCCTCATAGACATTTGTTAAGAGGGCGCTCAATGGAAGAAAGATTCAAGAGGGAAGCCGGTTCAACTAAAAAGGCATGACCTCAAGCCCGTGGCTAGAGGATGGTTAGAGTTCATCCAACGCTCAATCATACCCACTAGCAACCGGTCTAAAGTTACTATAGACCGGGCTATCATGATGCATAGCATCATGATTGGAGAGGAAGCAGAAGTTCATGAGGTTATATCCCTGGAACTCTACAAGGTGGCAGACAAGTCCTCTACTTTGGCAAGGTTAGCCTTCCCTGATCTCATTTGTCACCTCTACAATTCAGCTAGAATTGACATAGAGGAAGACATCCTCATTGATGAGGACAAGCCCATCACTGAGAAAAGGTTGGAGCAAACAAGAGAGCCCACTCATGAACCTCACCAAGAGCATGAGGAAATTCCTCATCATGAAATCCCTGAGATGTCTCAAGGGATGCACTTTCCTCCACAAAACTATTGGGAGCAAATCAATACCTCCCTAGGAGAATTAAGTTCCAATATGGGACAACTAAGGGTGGAGCACCAAGAGCATTCTATCCTCCTCCATGAAATTAGAGAAGACCAAAGAGTCATGAGGGAAGAGCAACAAAGGCAAGGAAGAGACATTGAGGAGCTCAAGCACTCCATAAGATCATCAAGAGGAAGAACAAGCTGCCATCACTAAGGTGGACCCGTTCTTTAATTTTCTTGTTCTTATTTTTCTGTTTTTCAAAAATTATGCTTTATGTTTTATTTATGTTTGTGTCTTTATTACATGATCACTAGTGTCTAAGTGTCTATGCCTTAAAGTTATGAATGTCCTATGAATCCATCACCTTTCTTAAAAAGAAAATTAATCTAAAAACAAAAGAACAAGAAGTACATGATTTCGAATTCATCCTTAAAACTAGTTTAATTATTTTGATGTGGTGGCAACACCTTTTGTTTTCTGAATGAATGCTTGAACAGTGCATATTTTTGAATTTGTTGTTCATGAATGTTAAAATTGTTGGCTCTTGAAAGAATGATGAAAAAGGAAAATATTATTGATAATCTGAAAAAACATAAAAATTGATTCTTGAAGCAAGAAAAAGCAGTGAAAAGCATGCAGAAAAAAATATATGCGAAAAAAAGAGAAAAAAAAGAGAAAGAAAAAGCAAGCAGAAAAAGCCAATAGCCCTTTAAACCAAAAGGCAAGGGTAAAATAAAAAGGATCCAAGGATTTGAGCATCAGTGGATAGGAGGGCCCACAGGAATAAAATCCTGGCCTAAGCGGTTAAACCAAGCTGTCCCTAACCATGTGCTTGTGGCGTGAAGGTGTCAAGTGAAAAGCTTGAGACCGAGCAATTAAAGTCGTGGTCCAAAGCAAAAAGAGTGTGCTTAAGAGCTCTGGACACCTCTAATTGGGGACTCTAGCAAAGCTGAGTCACAGTTTGAAAAGGTTCACCCAGTTATGTGTCTGTGGCATTTATGTATCCGGCGGTAATACTGGAAAACAAAATGCTTAGGGTCACGGCCAAGACTCATAAAGTAACTGTGTTCAAGAATCAACATACTAAACTAGAAGAATCAATAAAACTATCTAAATTCTGAGTTCCTATAGATGCCAATCATTCTAAACTTCAAAGGATAAAGTGAGATGCCAAAACTGTTCAAAGGCAAAAAGCTACTAGTCCCGCTCATCTAATTGGAGCTAAATTTCATTGATATTTTGAAATTTTTAGTATATTCTCTTCTTTTTATCCTATTTTATTTTTAGTTGCTTGGGGACAAGCAACAATTTAAGTTTGGTGTTGTGATGAGCGGATAATTTATACGCTTTTTGGCATTGTTTTTAGGTAGTTTTTAATATATTTTAGTCACTTTTTATTATATTTTTATTATTTTTTATTCAAAATTCATATTTATGGGCTTTACTATGAGTTTGTGTGTTTTTCTATGATTTCAGGAATTTTCTGGCTGAAATTGAGGGACCTGAGCAAAAATCTGATTCAGAGGCTGAAAAAGGACTACAGATGCTGTTGTATTCTGACCTCCCTAAACTCGAAGTGGATTTTCTGGATCTACAAAAGCCCAATTGGTGCGCTCTCAATTGCGTTGAAAAGTAGACATCCTGGGCTTTCCAGCAATATATAATAGTTCATACTTTTCCCGAGATTTGATGGCCCAAATCGGCGTTCCACGTCAGCATAAAAATTCTGGCGTCAAAACTCCAGAATTGGCATAAAAGCTGGAGTTAAACGCCCAAACTGGCACCAAAGCTGGCGTTTAACTCCAAGAAATGTCTCTACATGTGAAATCTTCAATGCTCAGCCCAAGCACACACCAAGTGGGCCCGGAAGTGAATTTCTGCATCATTTACTCATTTCTGTAAACCCTAGGTTACTAGTTCTCTATAAATAGGACCTTTTGCTATTGTATTTTCTTCTTGGAATCTTTGATTAGTCTTATGCTATCTTAGACCTATTTGGGGGCTGTCCATTCATCCATGCCTAGACCTTTTGTTCTTATGTATTTTCAACGGTGGAGTTTCTACACACCATAGATTAAGGTGTGAAGCTCTGCTGTTCCTCATGAATTAATGCAAAGTACTATGTTTTTCTATTCAACTCAAGCCTATTTCTTCTCCAAGATATTCATTCGCACTCAAGAACATGATGAATGTGATGATTATGTGAAACTCATCACCATTCTCACCTATGAACGTGTGCCTGACAACCACTTCCGTTCTACATGCAAACAAGCTTGAATGTGTATCTCTTGGGTTTCTAATATAAGATTGGAACCTTCGTGGTATAGGCTAGAATTATTGGCGGTCATTCCTGAGATCCAGAAAGTCTAAACCTTGTCTGTGCTATTCTGAGTAGGATTTGGGAAGGGATGACTGTGACGAGCGTCAAACTCGCGAGTCTTGGGCGTAGTGACAGACGCAAAAGGATCAATGGATCCTATTCCAACATGATCGAGAACCGACAGATGATTAGCCATGCGGTGACAGCATGGTGCACAAAATTGCGATCATCAACAATGGCGCCAAAGACTTAGTGCTCCCAAACGTGAATCACACTTTGTCACAACTTCGCACAACTAACCAGCAAGTGCACTGGGTCGTCCAAGTAATAAACCTTACGTGAGTAAGGGTCGATCCCACGGAGATTGTCGGCTTGAAGCAAGCTATGGTCACCTTGTAAATCTCAGTCAGGCGGATTCAAATGGTTATGGTGAATTGATAATAAAAATATAAGTAAAATATAAACTAGGATAGAGATACTTATGTAATTCATTGGTGAGAATTTCAGATAAGCGTATAGAGATGCTTTCGTTCCTCCTGAACCTCTGCTTTCCTGCTGGCTTCATCCAATCATTCCTACTCCCTTCCATGGCAAGCTGTATGTTGGGCATCACCGTTGTCAATGGCTACATCCCGTCCTCTCTGTGAAAATGGTCCAATGCGCTGTCCCTGCATGGCTAATCATCTGTCGGTTCTCGATCATACTGGAATAGGATTTACTATCCTTTTGCGTCTGTCACTACGCCCAGCACTCGCAAGTTTGAAGCTCGTCACAGCCATCCCTTCCCAGATCCTACTCGGAATACCACAGACAAGGTTTAGACTTTCCAAATCTCAGGAATGGCCGTCCATGGATTCTAACTTATACCACGAAGACTCTAATATCTCAGACTCAGTCCCCTGTATTAGAATATCTAAGAGATACTCATTCTATCTCATCTTCATGTAGAACGGAAGTGGTTATCAGGCACGCGTTCATAGGTAAGAATTGTGATGAGCGTCACATAATCATCACATTCATCATGTTCTTGGGTGCGAATGAATATCTTAGAATAGGAATAAGCTTGAATTGAATAGAAAAATAATAGTACTTTGCATTAATTCATGAGGAACAGCAGAGCTCCACACCTTAATCTATGGTGTGTAGAAACTCTACCATTGAAAATACATAAGAACAAGGTCCAGGCATGGCCAAATGGCCAGCCCCCTGAACATGATCAAAGGATCAAAAGATAATCCAAAGATTCCTAAATACAATAGTAAAAAGTTCTATTTATACTAAACTAGTTACTAGGGTTTACAGAAATGAGTAAATGATGCAGAAATCCACTTCTGGGGCCCACTTGGTGTGTGCTTGGGCTGAGCATTGAGCTTTACACGTGTAGAGGCTTCTCCTGGAGTTGAGCGCCAGTTTGTAACCTGTTTCTGGCGTTTAACTCCACTTTGCAACCTGTTTCTGGCGTTTAACTCCAGAATTCAACATGGAACTGGAGTTGAACGCCAGTTTGCGTCATCTAAACTCGGGCAAAGTATAGACTATTATATATTTCTGGAAATCCCTGGATGTCTACTTTCCAACGCAATTGAGAGCGCTCCATTTCGAGTTCTGTAGCTCCAGAAAATTCACTTTGAGTGCAGGGAGGTCAGAATCCAACAGCATCTGCAATCCTTCCTCAACCTCTGAATCTGATTTTTGCTCAACTCCCTCAATTTCAGCCAGAAAATACCTGAAATCACAGAAAAACACACAAAATCATAGTAAAGTCCAGAAATGTGATTTTTATTTAAAAACTTATAAAAATATACTAAAAACTAACTAAATTATACTAAAAACTATGTAAAAACAATGCCAAAAAGCGTATAAATTATCCGCTCATCACAACACCAAACTTAAATTGTTGCTTGTCCCCAAGCAACTGAAAATCAAATAGGATAAAAAAAAGAGAATATACTATAAATTCTAAAATATCAATGAAACTTAGCTCCAATCAGATGAGCGGGACTAGTAAATTTTTGCCTCTTGAATAGTTTTGGCATCTCACTTTATCTATTGAAGTTCAGAATGATTGGCATCTATAGGAACTTAGAATTCAGATAGTGTTATTGATTCTCCTAGTTCAGTATGTTGATTCTTGAACACAGTTACTTAATGAGTCTTGGCCATGGCCCTAAGTACTTTGTTTTCCAGTATTACCACCTGATACATAAATACCACAGACACATAACTGGGTGAACCTTTTTAGATTGTGACTTAGCTTTGCTGTCCCCAATTAGAGGTGTCCAGTGTTCTTAAGCACACTCTGTTTTTGATTTGGACCTTGACTTTAACCGCTCAGTCTCAAGTTTTCACTTGACACCTTCACGCCACAAGCACATGGTTAGGGACAGCTTGGTTTAGCCGCTTAGGCTAGGATTTTATTCCTTTAGGCCCTCCTATCCACTGATGCTCAAAGCCTTGGATCCCTTTTTATTACCCTTGCCTTTTGGTTTTAAGGGCTATTGGCTTTTTGCTCTTGCCTTTTAGTTTAAAGAGCTTTTGGCTTTTTCTTCTTGCTTTTTCTTTTTTTTTCGCCATTTTTCTTTTCTACAAGCTTTGTTCTTCACTGCTTTTTCTTGCTTCAAGAATAAAGTTTATGATTTTTCAGATCATCAAATAACATTTCTCCTTTTTCATCATTCTTTCAAGAGCCAACATATTTAACATTCATAAACAACAAATTCAAAAGACATATGCACTGTTCAAGCATTCATTCAGAAAACAAAAAGTATTGTCACCACATCAAAATAATTAAACTAGTTTCAAGGATGAATTCGAAACCATGTACTTCTTGTTCTTTTGTTTTTAGAACAGTTTTCATTTAAGAGAGGTGATGGAGTCATAGGACATTCATAGCTTTAAGAGATAGACACTTAAACACTAATGATCATGTAATAAAGACACAAATATAAATAAAACATAATAAACAAAAAATAGGAAAATAAGAACAAGGAGATTAAGGAACGGGTCCACCTTAGTAAGGGTGGCGTCTTCCTTTTCTTGAAGAACCAATGGTGCTCTTGAGCTCCTCTATGTCTCTTCCTTGTCTTTGTTGCTCCTCCCTCATAGCTCTTTGATCTTCTCTAATCTCATGGAGGATGATGGAGTGCTCTTGGTGCTCCATCCTTAGTTGTCCCATGTTGGAACTTAATTCTCCTAGGGAGGTATTGATTTGCTCCCAATAGTTTTGTGGAGGGAAGTGCATCCCCTGAGGCATCTCAGGAATTTCATGGTGAGGAATTTCCTCATGCTCTTGTTGAGGTCCATGATTGGGCTCTCTTGATGTGCAGTCAAATGCTCTACTACTGAGCTATGGACCCTTGAGATGAATCTCTCCATCTCCCATGACTCAGAGGTGGAAGCAATTGCCTTCCCTTTCCTCTTTCTTGAGGTTTCTCTAGCCTTAGGTGCCATAAATGGTTATGGAAAAACAAAAAGCAATACTTTTACCACACCAAACTTAAAAGGTTTGCTCGTCCTCGAGCAAAAGAAGAAAGAAAGGGTGAGAAGGAGAGTTATGAAAAGGTGTGAAGAGGAGAGAAGAAGTGGTGGGGATCCTGTGGGGTCCACAGATCCAGTGGGGCCAAGGACTCAACATCCCTGCTCCAATTAGGCATGTAAAACGCCCTTGCTGTGCAATCCTGGCGTTTAACGCCAGACTGATGCTTGTTTCTGGCGTTAAACGCCCAAATGTAGCCTGTTTCTGGCATTTAACGCCAGGTAGATGGTTGTTTCTGGCGTTAAACGCCAGACAGATGCTTGTTTCTGGCGTTTAAACGCCAGAATGCTCCTCCTCCAGGGTGTGCTGTTTTTAATGCTATTTTTCATTCTGTTTTTTATTTTTCAGTAGTTTTTGTGACTCCACATGATCATCAACCTAATAAAACACGAAATAATAAAAAAATATAAAATAGATATAATTAAATAACATTGGGTTGCCTCCCAAAAAGCGCTTCTTTAATGTCAGTAGCTTGACAGTGAGCTCTCATGGAGCCTCACAGATGTTCAGAGCATTGTTAGGACCTCCCAACACTAAACTTAGAGTTTGAATGTGGGGGTTCAACTCCAAACTTAGAGTTTGGTTGTGGCCTCCCAACACCAAACTTAAAGTTTGAATGTGGGGGCTTTGGTTGACTCTGCAGTGAGAGAAGCTTTTCATGCTTCCTCTCCATGGTTACAGAAGGAGATCCTTGAGTCTTAAATACAAGGTAGTCCTCATTCAGTTGAAGGACCAACTCTCCCCTGTCCACATCAATCACAGCTCTTGCTGTGGCTAGGAAGGGTCTTCCAAGGATGATGGATTCATCCTCATCCTTCCCAGTGTTTAGGATTATGAAATCAGTAGGGATGTAAAGGCCTTCAATCTTTACTAACACGTCCTCTACTAGTCCATAAGCCTGTTTTTGTGAGTTGTCTGCCATCTCTAATGAGATTCTGGCAGCTTGCACCTCAAAGATCCCAATTTTCTCCATTACAGAGAGTGGCATTAAGTTTATTCCTGATCCCAGGTCACACAGAGCCTTCTCAAAGGTCATGGAGCCTATGTTACAGGGAATTAGGAATTTACCAGGATCCTGTTTCTTTTGAGGTAATTTCTGCCTATCCAATGCATTCAGTTCATTGGTGAGCAAGGGAGGTTCATCTTCCCAAGTCTCATTACTAAATAATTTGGCATTCAGCTTCATGATTGCACCATGGTATTAGCAACTTGCTCTTCAGTGACGTCTTCATTCTCTTCAGAAGAAGAATACTCATCAGAGCTCATGAAGGGCAGAAGGATGTTCAATGGAATCTCTATGGTCTCTAGATGAGCCTTAGATTCCTTTGGTTCCTCAAAGGGAAACTCCTTATTGGTAACTGAACATCCCAGGAGGTCTTTCTCACTAGGATTCACGTCCTCCTCCTCCCTTGTAGGTTCGGCTATGATGGTCAAATCAATGGCTTTGCACTCTCTCTTTGGATTTTCTTTTGTATTGCTTGGGAGAGTACTAGGAGGAGTTTCAGTGACCCTTTTACTCAGCTAGCCAACTTGTGCCTCCAAATTTATAATAGAGGACCTTGTTTCATTCATGAAACTTAGAGTGGCCTTAGATAGATCAGAGACTATATTTGCTAAGCTAGATGGATTCTGCTCAGAATTCTCTGTCTGCTGCTGAGTGGATGATGGAAAAGGCTTGCTATTGCTAAACCTGTTTCTTCCACCATTATTAAAGCCTTGTTGAGGCTTTTGTTGATCCTTCAATGAGAAATTTGGATGATTTCTCCATGAGGAATTATAGGTGTTTCCATATGGTTCACCCATGTAATTCACCTCTGCTATTGCAGGGTTCTCAGGATCATATGCTTCTTCTTCAGAAGATGCCTCTATAGTACTGTTGAATGATTCCTTCAATCCATTCAGACTCTGAGAGATCATATTGACTTGTTGAGTCAATATTTTGTTCTGAGCCAATATGGCATTCAAAGTATCAATTTCAAGAACTCCCTTCTTCTCAGGCGTCCCATTACTCACAGGATTCCTTTCAGAAGTGTACATGAACTGGTTATTTGCAACCATGTCAATGAGTTCCTGAGCTTCTGCAGGTATTTTCTTTAAGTGAATGGATCCACCTGCAGAATGGTCCAATGACATCTTTGATAACTCAGACAGACCATCATAGAATATATCCAGGATGGTCCATTCTGAAAGCATGTCAGAAGGACACTTTTTGGTCAGTTGCTTATATCTCTCCCAAGCTTCATAGAAGAATTCACCATCCTTCTGTCTGAAGGTTTGAACATCCACTCTAAGCTTACTAAGCTTTTGAAGAGGAAAGAACTTGGCTAAGAAAGTCGTGACCAGCTTATCCCAAGAGTTCAGGCTATCTTTAGGTTGAGAGTCCAACCATATTCTAGCTCTGTCTCTTACAGCAAATGGGAAAAGCATAAGCCTGTAGACCTCGGGATCAACCCCATTGGTCTTAACAGTATCACAGATCTGTAAGAATTCAATTAAGAACTGAAAAGGATCTTCTGATGGAAGTCCATGAAACTTGCAGTTCTGTTGCATCAGAGAAACTAATTGAGGTTTATGCTCAAAATTGTTTGCTCCAATGGCAGGGATTGAGATGCTTCTTCCATGTAAATTGGAATTTGGTGCAGTAAAGTCACCAAGCGTCTTCCTTGCATTGTTATTACTTTCGGCCATGTCTCCTTCTTTTTCAAAAATTTCTGTCAGATTTTCTCCAGAGAGTTGTGCTTTAGCTTCCCTTAGCTTCCTCTTCAGAGTCCTTCCAGGTTCCGGATCAGCTTCAACAAGAATGTTCTTATCCTTGCTCCTGCTCATGTGAAAAAGAAGAGAACACAAAAGAAAATATGGAATCCTCTATGTCACATTATAGAGATTCCTTATGTAAGTATAAGAAGAGAAGAGTAGCAAAAAGAAAAAGATAAGAATCCAAACACAGGGGAGAGGAATTTTCGAAAATAATTAAAAAGAAAAGAAAAATATTTTTTTAATTTAGAATTAAATTAAAATTCAAAAATTTTAAAAAAATGAAATTAAATTAAAAGTTAAAATAATTAGTTAATTAAAAAGGAATTTTGAAAAAAAAGGAAGGTGATTTTCGAAAATTAGAGAGAGAAAAGTAGTTAGGTAGTTTTAAAAAAGATAAGAATCAAACAAAAATATAAGATTAATTGAAAAAGATTTGAAAAATAATTTTTGAAAAGGTGAGAAGTTAGAAAAGATTTTGAAATTGAATTTGAAAAAGATGTGATTGAAACTTATTTTGAAAAAGATTTGAAAAAGAATTTAAAAAGATTTGATTTTGAAAATTAAAGTTGATTACTTGACTAACAGGAAACAAAAAGATATGATTTTAGAATTTAAAGATTGAACCTTTCTTACTAGGCAAGTAACAAACTTAAAAATTTTTTGAATCAATCACATTAATTGTTAGTACTAATTTCGAAAATATGAAATGGAAATAAGAAAAAGATTTTGAAAATCAAAATTTAAAATTTTAAAAAATATGAAAGAAAAATGAAAAAGATTTGATTTTTGAAAAAGATTTGAAAAAGATAGAATTTTTAAATTGAAAATTTGATTTGACTCATAAGAAACAACTAAATTTAAAAATTTTTTAAAAAGTCAACTCAAATTTTCGAATTTTATTAGAAGAAAAAGGGAAAGATATTTTTTTTATTTTTGAATTTTTAATGATGAAAGAGAAAAACATCAAAAAGACTCAATGCATGAAAATTTTGGATTAAAACAAATGACGCATGCAAGAACACTATGAATGTCAAGATGAATACCAAGAACACTTTGAATGTCAAGATGAACACCAAGAACTTATTTTTGAAAATTTTTAAGAAAAGAAAAACATGCAAGACACCAAACATAGAAATTTTCAATGTTGAGACATTAGTAATTCAAAAATGCATATGAGAAACAAGAAAAGACACTAAACAAGAAAAATTTAAAGATCAAACAAAGAAATTCATCAAGAACAAATGCATGAGTTTTCAAAAAATGCACAAATTTTAAAAACATGCAATTGACACCAAACTCAAAATTTGACACAAGACTCAAACAAGAAACATCAAATTGTTTGTTTTTATGATTTTGTTAAATTTTTTTTGTATTTTTTTCGAAAATTATTTTGGGAAGAACGAAAAAGAAGAAAAAAAAATGTTTTTTTGTATTTTTCGAAAATAAGAAATAAAAAGCTTAAAATTAAAATAAAATTACCTAATCTGAGCAACAAGATGAACCGTCAGTTGTCCAAACTCAAACAATCCCCGGCAACGGCGCCAAAAACTTGGTGCACGAAATTGTGATCATCAACAATGGCGCCAAAGACTTGGTGCTCTCAAACGTGAATCACACTTTGTCACAACTTTGCACAACTAACCAGCAAGTGCATTGGATCCTCCAAGTACTAAACCTTACGTGAGTAAGGGTCGATCTCACGGAGATTGTCGGCCTGAAGCAAGCTATGGTCACCTTGTAAATCTCAGTCAGGCGGATTCAAATGGTTATAGTGAATTGATAATAAAAATATAAATAAAATATAAACTAGGATAGAGATACTTATGTAATTCATTGGTGAGAATTTCAGATAAGCATATAGAGATGCTTTCATTCCTCCTGAACCTCTGCTTTCCTACTGTCTTCATCCAATCATTCCTACTCCCTTCCATGGCAAGCTGTATGTTGGGCATCACCGTTGTCAATGGCTACATCCCGTCCTCTCTGTGAAAATGGTCCAATGCGCTGTCACTGCATGGCTAATCATCTGTCGGTTCTCGATCATACTGGAATAGGATTTACTATCCTTTTGCGTCTGTTACTACGCCCAGCATTCGCGAGTTTGAAGCTCGTCACAGCCATCCCTTCCCAGATCCTACTCGGAATACCACAGACAAGGTTTAGACTTTCCGGATCTCAGGAATGGCCGTCCATGGATTCTAACTTATACCACGAAGACTCTAATATCTCAGACTCAGTCCCCTGTATTAGAATATCTAAGAGATACTCATTCTATCTCATCTTCATGTAGAACGGAAGTGGTTGTCAGGCACGCGTTCATAGGTAAGAATAGTGATGAGCATCACATAATCATCACATTCATCATGTTCTTGGGTGCGAATGAATATCTTAGAATAGGAATAAGCTTGAATTGAATAGAAAAACAATAGTACTTTGCATTAATTTATGAGGAACAGCAGAGCTCCACACCTTAATCTATGGTGTGTAGAAACTCTACCGTTAAAAATATATAAGAACAAGGTCCAGGCATGGCCGAATTGCCAGCCCCCTGAACATGATCAAAGGATCAAAAGATAATCCAAAGATTCCTAAATACAATAGTAAAAAGTTCTATTTATACTAAACTAGTTACTAGGGTTTACAGAAATGAGTAAATGATGCAGAAATCCACTTCTGGGGCCCACTTGGTGTGTGCTTGGGCTGAGCATTGAACTTTACACGTCTAGAGGCTTCTCTTGGAGTTGAACGCCAGTTTGTAACCTGTTTCTGGCGTTTAACTCCACTTTGCAACCTGTTTCTGGCGTTTAACTCTAGAATGCAATATGGAACTGGCATTGAACGCCAGTTTGCATCATCTAAACTCGGGAAAAATATAGACTATTATATATTTCTGGAAAGCCCTGGATGTCTACTTTCGAACGCAATTGAGAGCACTCCATTTCGAGTTCTGTAGCTCTAGAAAATCCACTTTGAGTGCAGGGAGGTCAGAATCCAACAGCATCTGCAGTCCTTCCTCAACCTCTGAATCTGATTTTTGCTCAACTCCCTCAATTTCAGCCAGAAAATACCTGAAATCACAGAAAAACACACAAACTCATAGTAAATTCTAGAAATGTAATTTTTATTTAAAAACTAATAAAAATATGTAAAAACAATGCCAAAAAGCGTATAAATTATCCGCTCATCACAGTGCATTTGGACCATTTTCACTGAGAGGATGGGAGGTAGCCATTGACAATGGTGAAACCCAACATACAGCTTGCCATGGAAAGGAGTATAAATGATTGGATGAAGACAATAGAAAAGCAGAAGTTCAGGAGGAACAAAGCATCTTCATGCGCTTATCTGAAATTCTCACCAATGAATTACATAAGTACCTCTATCTTATTTTATGTTCTATTCATCTTTTAATTATCAATTCTCCATAACCATTTGAATCCGCCTAACTGAGATTTACAAGATGACCATAGCTTGCTTCAAGCCGACAATCTCCGTGGGATCAACCCTTACTCACGTAAGGTTTATTACTTGGACGACCCAGTGCACTTGCTGGTTAGTTGTGCGGAGTTGTGACAAAGAGTTGAGATTACAATTGTGCGTACCAAATTGTTGGTGCCATTGATAATCACAATTTCGTGGACCACCCACCTACCCCACCTCTTCTTCTCTCCTCTTCACACCTTTCCATAACATTCTTCCCCAAATACCCTTCACCAATCACCTCATTCACTCTCCCCCAAAACCCCATCTACCATCAAATTTAAAACCCCATTTCCCTCCCAAACCCAACCCCAAATACACGAACCTAACCCTCCCCCCTCCTATATATACCCCTCATCACTCCTTCAATTTCACACATCACAAACACCTTATTCCCCCTTGGCTGAACTCACCCTCACCCTCCATCTCCTCCATTTTTTTTTCTTCTCCTTCATTCTTTCTTCTTTGCTCGAAGACGAGCAAACCTTTTAAGTTTGGTGTGGTAAAAGACGAGCAAACCATTTATGGCACCAAAGGCCGGAGAAACCTCTAGAAAGAGGAAAGGGAAGGCAAAAGCTTCCACCTCCGAGTCATGGGAGATAGAGAGATTCATCTCAAAGGTCCATCAAGACCACTTCTATGAATTTGTGGCCAAGAAAAGGGTGATCCCTGAGGTCCCTTTCAAGCTCAAAAGGAGTGAGTATCCAGAGATCCGACATGAGATTAGAAGATGAGGATGGGAAGTTATCTCCAATCCTATTCAACAAGTCGGAATCTTAATGGTTCAAGAGTTCTATGAAAATGCATGGATCACTAAGAACCATAATCAAAGTTTGAACCCAAATCCAATGAATTGGCTTACAATGGTTCGGGGGAAATACTTAGATTTCAGTCCAGAAAATGTAAGGTTGGCATTCAAGTTGCCAATGATGCAAGAAAACGCACGCCCCTACACTAGATGGGTCAACTTTGATCAAAGGTTGGACCAAGTCCTCATGGACATATGTGTGGAAGGAGCTCAATGGAAAATTGACTCAAGAGGCAACCTGGTTCATTTGAGAAGACCGGACCTTAAGCCTGTGGCTAGAGGATGGTTGGAGTTTATCCAACGCTCTATCATTCCTACTAGCAACTGATCCGAAGTAACTGTGGATCGGGCCATCATGATCCATAGTATCATGATTTGGGAGGAAGTGGAAGTTCATAAGATTATACCTCAAGAACTCTACAAGGTGGCTGACAAGTCCTCCACTTTGGCAAGGTTAGCCTTTTCTCATCTCATTTGTCACCTCTACAATTTGGCTGGGATTGTCATAGAGAGAGACATCCTCATTGAAGAGGACAAGCCCATCACTAAAAAAGGGATGGAGCAAACAAGAGAGCCCACTCATGGACCTCAACAAGAGCATGAGGAAGTTCTTCATCATGAAATCCCTGAGATGCCTCAAGGGATGTACTTTCCTCCACAAAACTATTGGGAGTAAATTAACACCTCCCTAGGAGAATTAAGTTCCAACATAGGACAACTAAGGGTAGAGCACCAAGAGCATAAGGCTAGAATCAATTGGCGGCCATTCCTAAGTTCCGGAAAGTCTAAACCTTGTCTGTGGTATTCCGAGTAGGATCTGGGAAGGGATGACTGTGACGAGCTTCAAACTTGCGAGTATTGGGCGTAGTGACAGACGCAAAAGGATCAATGGATCCTATTCCAACATGAGTGAGAACCGACAGATGATTAGCTGTGCGGTGACAGCGCATTTGGACCATTTTCACTAAGAGGACGGACGGTAGCCATTGACAACGGTGATCCCCCAACATATAGCTGATGACAAGTCATCTTAGCCTAGTTTCACTAGTCTTTTTCCTTTGTTTTCACTTGAATTGTGCACTTTCTTGAGCTACAAGTAAGCTAATTTGGGTAGACTTTCATGCTTCCTTTGATTGAATCAACCATGTATGAATTCATGCTATTTCATGAGGTTTTATGCTATAATTGTCACATATTATGATAAAATGAATATCTCATGATTTTAAGCATAGCTTTGATGTGTTTGGTTGATTAATGATAGGTGAAGAAAGCTTGGAGAAAGGTTGAAGCAAGAAGGAATGGCTAGGAGTAAAGAGAGGACAATGGAATAAGTGAAAATGAACCAGGAAGCAAAAAGCTGGACCAAAAGTTAGCCTCAAACTTTTGCACAAACTTTTGGGTGAAAAGTTAGCCCCAACGTTAGCCCCCAACTTTTGGGCTAACGTTGGCACATGAAAGTTACTCCCTGGGCACCAAAAGTTTGCGCCAACGTTAGCCCCTAACTTTGTGGCTAACGTTGGCATGAGAAAAACACCCCCTGGCCACCAAAAGTTTGTGCCAACGTTAGCCTCTAACTTTTGGGCTAACGTTGGCGCCATAAGTGCACTAAGGAAGGCCAACGTTGGAGCAAAAGTTAGACCCCTAACTTTTGCCCCAACGTGTATAGCAGCAAAGCATGGAGGCTGATAGTAAAAGTTAGAGTAAAAGTTAGCCTCAAACTTTTACTCTAACTTTTACTCAAACTTTTGCAAAACTTCAACCCGGTTCAATTGGTTCACTTTGGTTCCTCTCCTAACTCCAAGAGCAATCAACCAAGGCCTCTCTCAACCCAATTCCACCAAGAGCAAAGGCCCAACTCAAGGCTTGTAGATCATTTGAAGAAAGTGTATAAATAGGATAGAATTCATGTTCTTAGAGAGCTTTCCTTTTGAGTTTTCATAATAGTTTTCGGAAAGCTTTGGATATTGAGTGCTCTTTAATTTCTTAGTTTCGGGGAAGGAGAATTCCACTCTCTTCCTCTTAGTTTTATTGCTTTCAATTTCAATTGCAATTGTCTTGGATCTTGGGTTGGAGAATTGAAGGAATTCTGTTTCAATCTCATCCGAAGATCTCTCTGTTTCTTCTACTGCTTATTGAATTTAATTTCTGTTAATTGTTCTTCATCTACTTCCTTTGCAATTTACAATTCCTTTGCAATTGTTCTTGTTGGATCTAGGAAGGCATTGAGATCTAGACTTGGTTATCTAGTCTCTTGGGTCCTGAGATCCGGATTCCCCATTTCCCATTCCCTGTTTACTATTTTCATGCTTATTTACAATTCTGTTTTTAGATCCGGTTCAATCCAAGTGTTCTTTTACTTCTCTGTTGGTTGCAATTTACTTTCCCTCATTTAATTTATGCAAATCCAACTCCCAATTCCCTTTACAATTCAAGCTATTTACATTTCTTGCACTTTAAGATTCTGCAATTTCCATTTCTTGCGTTCTAAGTTTCTACCATTTAATTTCTTGTTCTTTAAGATTCAGCATTTAAATTCTTGTTCTCTTTAATTTCATGTCCATTACCCATTCCCTTTACTTTCCATGCAATTTAAATTCTGCAAATCACAAATCACTCAACCAAATCTTGATTCGCTTGACTAAATCAACCACTAAACTAAAATTGCTCAATCCTTCAATCCCACAGGGATTGACCTCACTCCCGTGAGTTATTATTACTTGATGCGACCCGGTGCACTTGCCGGTTAGTTTTGGGTGTTTTGGAGAAATTCGTTTCTCCACAAAAATATCCCATCAAGTTTTTGGCGCCGTTGCCGGAACATTGATGAGCAACAATGACACTACTAAGAAGCAAGTAGAGAGCAGCAAAAGACCAATAGAAGAGGAACAGCCAACACACACAGAGGAAGCCAATGATGATGATGCAATGGCAAGTAAGGAAGCTTCAAAGCAAAGTCAGGCAAAGGAGGAACAATCAAAAATTCCGAAAAAAGGGAATGAAGCAGTTGAAGAACCAACCAAGAATCAAAAGCAGCAAGCAGAGAAAACCTTTATACCTCCACTGCCATATCCCCAGAGGTTCAACAAAGAAATCAAGGACCAACAATTTCATAAGTTCCTTGAGACTTTCAGAAAGCTGGAAATCAATATTCCTTTTGCTGAAGCACTTGAGCAAATGCCTCTGTATGCCAAGTTTTTGAAGGAGCTTATCAACAAGAAAAGAAGTTGGGATGAGAAAGAAACCATACTGCTCACTGAGGAATGCAGGGCTTTGATTCAAAAAGGGTTTCCCCCTAAGCTTGAAGATCCAGGGAGCTTTTTGCTACCTTGCACCATTGGGAAATTAACCATCACTAAAGCAATGTGCGATCTAGGAGCAAGTATCAACTTAATACCATCCTCCTTGGTAAAAAAGCTGCATATAGAGGAAGTTAAACCAGTATAAATATCTCTAGAGCTAGTAGATAAGTCAACAGTATATCCCAGGGGTATGATTGAAAACCTGCTGGTCAAGGTGGATAGTGCACGAATTGTGAATCACACTTTTCACAACGCGTACCACTAACCAGCAAGTGCACTGGGTCGTCCAAGTAATACCTCACGTGAGTAAGGGTCGAATCCCACGGAGATTATTGGTTTGAAGCAATCTATGGTTATCTTGTAAATCTTAGTCAGGAAGTCAATTATGTTTATCAGTTGAATTGTGAATAACCAAGATATGAAATTATCCCCAAAAAGCGTATAAAATATCCGCTCATCACAACACCAAACTTAAACTGTTGCTTGTCCTCAAGCAACTAGACAAATAAAATAGAAGACTAATAGGTTGAGAAGCAATAATATCTCAGAGTTTTTTTTGAATGAAGCTCAGATTCTGATTAGATGAGCGGGGCTAGTAGCTTTTTGCTTCTGAACAGTCTTGGCATCTCACTTTATCCATTGAAGCTCAGAGTGATTGGTATCTATAGGAACTCAGAATTCAGATAGTGTTATTGATTCTCTTAGTTCAGTGTGATGATTCTTGAACACAGCTTCTTTATGAGTCTTGGCCGTGGCCCTAAGCACTTTGTTTTCCAGTATTACCACCGGATACATAAATGCCACAGACACATAACTGGGTGAACCTTTTCAGATTGTGACTCAGCTTTGCTAAAGTCCCCAGTTAGAGGTGTCCAGGGTTCTTAAGCACACTCTTCTTTTTGCTGGGACCTTGACTTTAACCGCTCAGTCTCAAGTTTTCACTTGACACCTTCACGCCACAAGCACATGGTTAGGGACAGCTTGGTTTAGCCGCTTAGACGAGAAATCATAAAATTTTAAATTAGAATGGAAATACGTGTGGGATAACTGGATTTGGCTCCTCCCTGTCCTCCTGGCGTTTGAACGGCCAAACACTGCCTGTTTTGGGCGTTCAGCGCCCAAATGCTGATCTCCTGGGCGTTCAGCGCCCAGTGGATGCCCATTTTGGGCGCTGAACGCCCAAAATGCCCCTTTACTGGCATTTTCTTGCCATTGAGCTCTTTTACTCTGTTTTGTGTGCCGATTCCTTCTGTAACCCTGTAAAATTATACAAATGATTCTGTACCTTAGTGTCAGTGAACTTTATATAAACAAATAAAAATAAAAATAGGGCAAAAAATGCTTAGAGGATTGATGCCCCATGGCTGGGTTGCCTCCCAGCAAGCGCTTCTTTATTGTCTTTAGCTGGACCTTGCTGAGCTTTTAATCTAGCTTCAGCCTTGAGCATTCTTGCTCAATGTTGCCTTCAAGATAATGCTTGATTCTCTATCCATTGACAATGAACTTCTTATCAGAATCAATATCTTGAAGCTCTACATAACCATATGGTTATACACTTGTAATCACGTATGGTCCCCTCCACCGGGATTTTAGTTTCTCGGGGAATAGCCTGAGTCTAGAGTTGAACAGCAGGACCTTCTGTCTTGGTTCAAAGATTCTAGATGACAGCTTTCTGTCATGCCACTTTTTTTATTTTTCTTTATAAAGCTTGGCATTTTCGAAAGCTGTGAATCTGAATTCCTCTAGCTCATTTAGCTGGAGCAATCGTTTTTCTCCTGCTAGTTTGGCATCAAAGTTTAGGAATCTGGTTGCCCAGTAGGCCTTATGCTCCAGTTCCACGGGCAGGTGACATGCCTTACCATATACGAGTTGGTATGGAGAGGTCCCTATAGGGGTCTTGAATGCTGTCCTGTAAGCCCACAGAGCATCATCCAAGCTCCGTGCCCAATCCTTTCTATGGGTATTTACTGTCCGTTCCAGGATTCTCTTTAATTCTCTATTAGAGACTTCAGCTTGCCCATTGGTTTGTGGATGATATGGAGTGACCACCTTGTGGCGAATTCCATACGGAACCATGGCAGAGTAAAGCTGTTTATTGCAGAAGTGAGTGCCCCCATCACTGATTAGTACTCTAGGAACACCAAACCTGCTAAAGATATATTTCTGGAGGAACTTCAGCACTGTTTTAGTATCATTATGAATCACTGTCATGCCTCCCTTTTTTGGGACGACTTGGACAGGGCTCACCCAGGGGCTATCAGAAATAGGATAAATAATCCCAGCCTCTAGTAGTTTGGTGACCTCTTTTTGCACTACTTCTTTCATGGCTGGATTTAGCCGCCTCTGTGGTTGAACCACTGGTTTGGCATTATCCTCCAATAAGATTTTGTGCATGCATCTAGCTGGGCTTATGCCCTTAAGATCACCTATGGACCACCCAAGAGCTGTTTTGTGTGTCCTTAGCACCTAAATAAGTGCCTCCTCTTCCTGTGAATTTAAAGCAGAGCTTATGATCACTGGAAAAGTGTCACCCTCTCCTAGAAACGCATATTTCAAGGATGGTGGTAATGGCTTGAGCTCGGGTTTAGGAGGTTTCTTTTCTTCTAGAAGAAATTTTAGAGGCTCTTTCATGTCCTCTGAATCCTCCAAATCAGGCTGAACATCTTTAAAGATGTTTTCCAACTCTGATTCGAGACTCTCAGCCATGTTGATCTCTTCTACCAAAGAGTCAATGAGATCAACTTTCATGTAGTCTGTTGAGGTGTCTGGATGCTGCATGGCTTTGACAGCGTTCAACTTAAACTCATCATCATTGACTCTCAGGGTTATTTCCCCCTGTTGGACATCAATGAGGGATCGTCCAGTTGCTAGGAAGGGTCTTCCTAGAATGAGAGTAGCACTCTTGTGCTCCTCCATTTCCAGCACAACAAAGTCAGTGGGAAAGGCGAATGGCCCAACTCTGACAATCATGTCTTCAATCATGCCTGATGGGTATTTAGTGGAACCATCAGCAAGTTGGAGACATATCCGGGTTGGTTTAACTTCTTCAGTTAAGCCAAGTTTCCTGATAGTGGATGCAGGTATTAGGTTGATGCTTGCCCCAAGATCGCATAAAGCTGTCTTGGTGTAATCACCTTCTAATGTGCATGGTATCAGAAAACTCCCAGGGTCTTTAAGCTTTTCAGGAAAGCTTTTCAGAATGACTGCACTGCATTCTTCAGTGAGGAAAACTCTTTCTGTTTCTCTCCACTCCTTTTTATGACTCAAGATCTCTTTCATGAACTTGGCATAAGAAGGTATTTGCTCAAGTGCTTCTGCAAATGGAATCTTTATTTCAAGAGTCCTTAGATAATCTGCAAAGCGAGCAAATTGCTTATCCTGCTCCTCTTTCCGGAGTTTTTGAGGATAAGGTATCTTGGCTTTATATTCCTCAACCTTAGTGGCTAAAGAAGCCTTTTTAGAGGGGTTGTTATCAGCACTTGTGTGTGTCTGATCCCTCACTGGCAATTGAGTACCAGAGTCAGAAGCTGGAGTGACGTTAGACGCCAACTCACTGTCTGTTCCTGGCGCCTGAACTCCAGAAATGTGCCCATTTTAAGAACTGGCGTTGAACGCCAGTTTACGTCGTCTATCCTTGTGCAAAGTATGGACTATTATATATTGCTGGAAAGCCCTGGATGTCTACTTTCCAACGCAATTAAAAGCATGCCATTTCGAGTTCTATAGCTCCAGAAAATCCACTTTGAGTGCAGGGAGGTCAGAATCCAACAGCATCAGCAGTCCTTTTTCAGCCTGAATCATATTTTTGCTCAGCTCCTTCAATTTCAGCCAGAAAAATACCTGAAATTATAGAAAAACAAACAACTCATAGTAAAGTCCAGAAACATGAATTTTTCCTAAAAACTACTGGAAATAAACTAAAAACTAACTAAAACATACTCAAAACTATATGAAATTATCCCCAAAAAGCGTATAAAATATCCGCTCATCAGTGGACAACTTCATATACCCTGCAGATTTTGTGGTTCTAGATTCAGAAGGGGATGATGGTGATTTTATTATTCTGGGAGGGCCATTCTTGGCCACTGCTAGGGCTATCATAGACATAGAAGAAGGAGAATTAACTCTTAGAATGCATGATAAGAGTGTCACTCTGAAGGTATTACCAGAGGCACAATTTAGCAAGGAGAAGAAAGACTATATGAAAATTGACAAGGGAGAATCACAGTTGAAGGAAGAAAATGACAAAGAGAGTCACAGCAATGGTACCATCAAATGCAAATTGAATGGATGAACGAGAAAAAGATCTATCCTGAAATTCCACTCTTGTTGCCGGATGATGGATACCAAGAAATGAAGAACAAAATTCGAAAGAGGAGGTGGGAGGAACTTGCATCACTAGCCACCCGAATCAATGCCAATATCATAAGAAAGTTCTATGCAAATGTCTCAAGGCTTGACATGCGTGAGCCCCCAACGTACAAGAGCTATGTGCGGGGGGTGGAAGTAGACTTTAGCTCGGATGCAATCAAGAAAGTGTTGGGACTAAAGTCAGTCCGCTTTAGTGAACCGGGATACCAACAAAGATTGAATGAAGATCAGGATTATGATGAGATTGCGAGAGATATTTGTATGGAGAACTCAGAGTGGGAAGGAGATGACAAGAACAAATATAAGTATCTGAAGAGATGTAACTTCACCCCGGAAGCAAAAGGATGGTATAAGTTGATGAAAAGATCAATTATGGGCACAGTGAACACCTCAGAAGTTAACAGGGAGAGAGCCGTGATGTTGCATTGCATCATTGTGGGAGGAGAGATAAGAGTTCATGAAATCCTTGCAAAAGACATTCAAAAGCTGGCTGAGAAGAATTCGGCCGGATCTTGGTTGTACTATCCGAGTACCATTTGGAGGTTGTGTGCAAAGGCTAAAGTTCCAATGGAAGAGGAGAATCCAATGTGGTTAAGCCAAGGCATGCCTATAACCATTGAAAGAATGATGATGCCCCCTGAAGCACATCAAGGCCGAAGGCCACATGGAAGAAGGCAAAGAGAAAAACCAATGGAAGAAGATGAGCCACACATAGAAGAAGAGCCACAAGAGGATGAGGAACAGCCGCACTTTTTCCCACATGGCAATATGGATATGACTCAAATGCAAGAAGCAATTGGAAGATTGTCACAACAGTACACAAGAATTCAAGAAAGGCAAGAGGAATATCATTCACTATACATGAAAAACCAACAAGCACAAGAAGAAAGAGAGCTAAGAAT
>NC_029786.2:41382840-41383740 GCF_000816755.2 Arachis ipaensis
ATTAGTTAACCCAAGTCACCGAGTGTTGATGCACTCCTAAGAGCTTACTAATCCAAGCAGATCCTAGTACAAAGACATCACAGGCATATATTTTAAAGTTCAAGCTATTGGTGTCCAGCTTTGTTTCTTTTTGTTTCCTTTTATTCTGATCTCTTTTCTTTCCTCCTTTTTATGAGAAACAAACATGATGCAAAGACTATTAATTATAATAACTACTTAAAGATGCAAAGACAACTTAAAACAGACACAATGCATGCTTTTTCTTTGTAGTGATGAACAAGGAGCAAGTCCACCTTTTATTTGTCAGGCTTTTTCTTTCTTCTTTCATACACCTGGTTGCTGGTGTTCCCAGTGTTCATGTCTGTTGTCTGTTGACCCCGCCAGAAGCCAGCCTTATTCATAGCCTCCTCCACTCTATCTTCAAGCCCCATGGCCCTGCTTACTTCTACCTCACTTCTCTTTTTGAAGAATTCATCAAAAGTTGGGAATGCCGGATCCATGTTGTGCAAATGTTCTCCAATATAGTTCAGTTTGATTTGGCTATTGATGTTGTAATCGGCTTGTACTTCATACCTTGCATCTTGGAGTGTTGTGAACTCTTTGAGAGCCCTCAAATTCCTCCACCATGGGATCTTTCCCTTTTCTTCGTTTGGTTCTTGAGGAGGAGGCCATGATCACTTGGTCGGTCAAGTCTTGTGAGGTTAGAAGGAGTGTGAAGAATGTTAGAGAGTTTGATGTGTGTTTGGAGCAAAAAGAAATTGAGACTGAACTTGCTATGACAAGAAATGATGAAGAGAAGTTTAAATGTTTGGAGTTTAAAGTAAGAGAAATGTTGCACAGAGCTTGTTATGTTGAGGAGTGATGAAGGGAATGAAGTTTCCAAGGTTGGAGTGATTCGGC
>NC_029786.2:41383832-41385051 GCF_000816755.2 Arachis ipaensis
AGCAGGGTATATAAAACTGTCCACCTTAACCAAAAGATTTTCAATTACACCCCTGGGGTATACCATTGACCTGTCTACCAGCTCTAGAGACATTTGTACTGGTTTGACCTCCTCTATATGCAGCTTTTTCACCAAGGAGGATGGTATTAAGTTAATACTTGCTCCGAGATCGCACATTGCTTTAGTGATAGTCAATTCCCCAATGGTGCAAGGCAACAGGAAGCTCCCTGGGTCCTCAAGCTTGGGAGGAAGCCCCTTTTGAATCAAGGCCCTGCATTCCTCAGTAATCATTATGGTTTCTTTCTCATCCCAGCTTCTTTTCTTGTTGACAAGCTCCTTCAAGAATTTGGCATACAGAGGCATTTGCTCAAGTGCTTCAGCCAAGGGGATATTGATTTCCAGCTTCTTAAAAATCTCAAGGAATTTGTGAAAATTCTGGTCTTTAACCTCTTTGTTAAACCTCTGGGGATATGGCAGTGGAGGTGTGATGCTCTTTCCTATTTGCTGCTGTCCCTGAGCTACTTCCTTTGAGCTATGTGGCTGATTGTCCTTCTCTTTAAGTTTCTCAGTGCCTTTGTTTGGCATCACAACTTGCTCCTTAGCCTCATCTGCCTTTGTTTGATTCTCATCCTCCGTTGGTTCTTTGATGTTCTCTGCTTGCTTCTTTGTAGTGTCATTGTTGCTTATCAATGTTCTCCCACTCCTTAATTGTATTGCCTTGCATTCCTCCTTGGGATTTGGAATTGTGTCACTGGGCAGTGAGTTTGAAGGTCTCTCAACAGATACTTGCTTGGAGAGTTGCCCCATCTGTCTCTCTAGGCTCTTCAGGGAGGCTTCTTGATTCTTGGTTACCATTTCCTGGTGTTTCAACATTTTGTCTATCATGGCCTCCAAGTGAGTAATTCTTTGGGCTTCAGGTGATACTTGAGGTGGGTTATGAGATGTGGGTGGTGGATGGTAGGCATTTTGGTTGGTGGGTTGGTTATTAGATTGGTATTGGTTGAGGTTGGGGTAGTTGTTTTGAGGTTTTCTATAGGGGTTTTGGCTAGTCTGCTGCTGGTTGTGGTTTTGGTTGCTTCTTGGGTTGTGTTGGTTTGAGTTCCTCTGCCATGGTTGTTGGTTTTGGGTATGGTTATCTCCCCATCTGAGGTTTGGGTGGTTCTTCCAGGATGGATTGTATGTATCGCCATACACTTCATTTGGTCCTTGGTTGTGCATA
>NC_029786.2:41385748-41404267 GCF_000816755.2 Arachis ipaensis
AATGGCATGAATTCATACATGGTTGATTCAATCAAGGGAAACATGAAAATCTACTCAATTAGCTTGCTTATGGTTCAAGAAAGTGCATAATTCTAATGAAAACAAAAGGAAAAGACCAGTTAAAACAGGCTAGGATGACTTGTCATCATGCATCAACACTCGGTGACTTGGGTTAACTAACCCGGGATCATCAGCTGAAAGTCCACTATCAAGAGCAACCTAACTACAAGGCACTTAGTAGCCCAAATAGGTGCTGGGCATCAATGTTCTAAGAAGGAATGTGAGTCAAGTGTCTATAGTGAATAATGTGTCAAGTATAAAGAAAAGGAAATGAACTTGACTCCCTGGGCACCAAAAGTTTGCGCCAACGTTAGCCCCTAACTTTATGGCTAACGTTGGCATGAGAAAAACACTCCCTGGGCACCAAAAGTTTGCGCCAACGTTAGCCCCTAACTTTGTGGCTAACGTTTGCATGAGAAAAACACCCCCTGGCCACCAAAAGTTTGTGCCAACGTTAGCCTCTAACTTTTGGGCTAACATTGGCACATGAACAATACAAAGGGGGAGCAAAAGTTTGCGCCAACGTTAGCCTCTAACTTTTGGGCTAACGTTGGCGCCATAAGTACACATAAGGAGGCCAACGTTGGAGCAAAAGTTAGACCCCTAACTTTTGCCCCAACGTGGATAGCAGCAAAGCATGGAGGCTGATAGTAAAAGTTAGAGTAAAAGTTAGCCTCAAACTTTTACTCTAACTTTTACTCAAACTTTTGCAAAACTTCAACCCGGTTCAATTGGTTCACTTTGGTTCCTCTCCAAACTCCAAGAGCAATCAACCAAGGCCTCTCTCAACCCAATTCCACCAAGAGCAAAGGCCCAACTCAAGGCTTGAAGATCATTTGAAGAAAGTGTATAAATAGGGTAGAATTCAAGTTCTTAGAGAGCTTTCCTTTTGAGTTTTCATAATAGTTTTCGGAAAGCTTTGGATATTGAGTGCTCTTTAATTTCTTAGTTTCGGGGAAGGAGAATTCCACTCTCTTCCTCTTAGTTTTATTGCTTTCAATATCAATTGCAATTGTCATGGATCTTGGGTTGGAGAATTGAAGGAATTCTGTTTCAATCTCATCCGAAGATCTCTCTGTTTCTTCTACTGCTTATTGAATTTAATTTCTGTTAATTGTTCTTCATCTACTTCCTTTGCAATTTACAATTCCTTTGCAATTGTTCTTGTTGGATCTAGGAAGGCATTTTGGGCTGGAATTGTGCCTTTAGCACAAAATCCATCCACGCGTACGCGTCACCCCACGCGTACGCATCGCCTCTCTTATTTTTCCATCATGCGTACGCGTGACCTACACGTACGCGTCGCACCCATTTCACCTCATCACGCTTACGCGTCACTCCACGCGTACGCATGGACTGCCCTGTTTTATCCACTTTCTTTTCTCTTCTTCTCTACATTCATTCCCTTCTTCTCTCTTCTCTTCTTTTCTTTCCACCCTTCCACCATCATCCAACACTACCAATCACCATATATCACCATTTCTTTTAGTTAGTTCATTAGTTAGCATACATGTAGATAGATTACATATAGGTAGTTTACTTTCAATAAATATTGATACCCCTTTCTTATATCTTTCTTGAGTTTAGCATGATAACATGCTATTGTTTAAGTTTGGGGAGAATGATAAACCACAATTTTATGGTTTATTTTTTATTGAATTTGGTGGATTTCATCGACTTTTCCTACACTTATTCACTAAAATAGCATGGTTTTGTGAATTCTTCCTAAATTGTGCTTAAGATTAAAAACATATTTTTTTGGACATTAATTTGCTAATTTTGATTCACTTTAATTCTATTTGATGCCTTGATATGTTTGATGAAGTGATTTCAGGTTTTCAACGTAAGTATGGATTGAAGGAGTGAGGAGAAAGCATGCAAAAATTGAGAATTCATGAAGAAATGAAGTTTGGAGTGTTTTACAACCATGCATACGCACAAGCGTTCATGCGTACGCATGGTGAGGCATGCGTATGCACGAATGCAATCACGTGCCTCGTTAATGAGAAGATGCTGGGGGCAATTTCTAGACCCGTCAAAGCCCAATCCAACTCATTTCTTAAGCTATTTGAAGCCAAATTCAAGAAGGATGAAGGAAGAGCAATTAAGTTTAGTTTAGAAACATGTTTTAGGTTATATTCTAAAGAGAGAAGCTCTCTCTTTTCTCTAGAATTTAGGGTAGATTAGTTAAATTTCTCTTAGGTTTATGTTTTAATTCTTGTCTTGATTTAGTTTTTCTTGCTTGTTATTGTTCTAGCACTTTAATTCTTGGAGTTTTATTTGTTATTTCCTTAATTTTGTTGTTTTTATGCTTATGAACTTTTGTTACTTTTGATTTTCATTTAATACAATTTGATGTTTTTTGTTTATTAATGTTTGTTTGAGTTGTTATTATTGTTATCTTAAATTTGGTTGTCATATATTTTATTAATTCTTGCTATTTATTATATTTTTCTTTTATGCCTTCCAAGTGTTTGATAAAATGCTTGGTTGGGTTTTAGAGCAGATTTTTATACTCTTGGCTTGAGATTGAGGAATGATAAACCCCAATTTTATGGTTTATCTTGTGCTTAATATGGGGGATTTTATCACCTTTTCTCACATTTATTCAATGAAATAGCATGGTTTTGCAATTCTCTCTGAATTTGTGCTTAAGTGTTTAAACATGCTTTTTAGGCCTTAAAATAGTTAAATTTAACTCACTTTAATTCCATTCTATGCCTTGATGTGTTTGTTGAGTGATTTCAGGTTCATAAGGCAAGTATTGGATGGAAGAAGTGAGGAGAAAAGCATGCAAAGTGGGAGAACTCATGAAGAAATGAAGGAACCGTAAAGCTGTCAAGCCTGACCTCTTTGCACTCAATCGACGATAACTTGAGCTACAGAGGTCTAAATGAGGCGGTTCAAGTAGCATTGGAAAGCTAACATCCGGGGCTTCGAAATGATAAAAAATGTTCCATAGTTACCTGACGTATAGAGGTGCGCACGTGCACTGTACGCGTGCACGTCGATGGAGCACATGGTTCACTAAAGTGAAATCGTGGCCAGCGATTTGCAACTCATTTTAGGCCCAATCCAACTCATTTCTGATGCTATTTCATGCTGAATTCAAGCTTGGGCAAGAGGGGAGCAATTGTTTGGTAGTATAGCATTATGTAGGTTAGTTTCTAGAGAGAGAAGCTCCCTCTTCTCTCTAGAATTAGGGTTCTTAGGATATTTTCATCTTAGATCTAGGTCAATTCTCATGTTCTCATCTTGTTTCTTCTACAATTTCATGTTTCTACTACTCTATTCTTCTTAGTTCTCTTGTCAATTTTACTTTTGTATCTCTTTTATGTTTATGAATGCTCATGTTGGATTTTGTTTACATTGAATGAAATTTAATGTTTGATGTTCTTTTATTGATGATTTGAGTTGTTGATTTACTTTTCTTACAATTGGTAGTTGGTAGATTTATTATTCTTGCATTGTTACTATGATTTCCTTTCATGCCTTCCAAGTGTTTGATAAAATGCTTGGTTGGACTTTAGAGTAGATTTTGAGCATTCTTTGTTTGGGAAGAGTAATTGGGCAATCTTGAATCATAAATACCCAATTTATATTGGTGATCTAGAGTTGTTAGTTAATATCATTTTCAATGACGTTAATCTCTTGCTAATTCAATTAGTGAGTTGATTAGGATTTTTGATTTGAGATTAACTAGTCTTGTTTGACTTTCTCTAATGGAAGATAACTGACACCTTCTTCCAACATTGGGGATGACGAAATAAGATAAATTCTTGTTAATTATTGTTATGATTAGTGACTAGGATGGAAAGCCTATGATCTCAATCCTTGCCATGAATGTCTTTCTTTATTAATTGTATTCTTTAATTGCTCTCGTTACTTTTCTTGTCATTTATTTTATTGCCCCTTCTATCAACCAAACCCACTTTGTTCCTTCATAGTCAATAATTGAGCACCTCATTGCAATTCCTTATGAGATGACCCGGAGTCTAAATACTTCGGTTAATTTTCATTGGGGTTTGTATATATGACAAAACCAAATTTAATTTGATTTGAGGATTGACTATTGGTTTGGACTATACTAACAAAGGGATTATTTTGTGGAATTCCGAACTGGTATAAATCCTCTCAATCAAATTAATGGTGCCGTTGCTGGCGAGTTGCAATGGTGTTATATTATTGGCTATTGTGAATATTGTGAATATGTTTGCCTTTTGCTTATTTGTTAGTTTTTGTTAGCTTTAGGACTTTGTTGCTTATTTTTGTTAGCTTTTGTTTTTATTTGCTATTATGAATTCTCATCCTCACTTTGGCTATGAGTTTGGTTCAAACTATATTGTAGGAAATAGAAGCTTCAATGAGGATATGCATCAAGGATTTGGAGATCAAAGGTGGGAGGAGCCCCAAGCTTATGGACAACCTTCTTGGAAACAACAACCTCCGGACTCTTATGGGTATAATTCTAATTCTAATGCATATCAATCTAATGGATGTGGTGACCCTTATTGTGATTGTCAATAACCACCACCATATGCCTATGAACCACCTCCTCAACATAATTTTGAACCACCTTACTTACAATTCCCTTACTACCAAACACCTCCATATGACCCTAATCCTCACCCACCATACCAACCACCTTGTGAACCATATGAACCATATGAAGAACCACCCCAATTTAACCCTCAATACCCTCAAGAACCACCACCTCCATGTTATTACCAAGATGAGCCACCTCCAATGTATGAGAACTCTCAACCACAAGATGAATCACCTCCCACATTTGAAAAAATCATGGCTCAGTTTGCTAACATTACCGCTATCTTGGAATCATTGGACTCATGCAACAAGCAAAGCACCTCCATGGATGAATGTGAGAAATCAACCGAAGAAATGAGCATGAAGGAGATTTTAGAATCTCAACATGAGGATAAGGAAATGGGATATATCTTGCAACAAGTGGAGAGTGAAGAGATTGTTGATGAAGAAGAAGTGGTTGAAGAGCTAGGCAAAGTTGAGCAAGAGGTGAATTTCAAGCTTGAGAGCACTTCCACACCAAGTGATGTTGTTGATGAATTTGTGGAAGTTGTTGAACTTTCTTCCATTGAACTTGAAGATGATGTGAAGGAGGGTGCACAACCTCCTAAGCATATAATGAATGATGAAGAATTGGAAGAAGGTGAGCAAACAACAAATCTTCCTCTTAAAGATGAGCCCACACCAACACATGATCCTTTGGTATTTGAGGAATCTTCTCCTATTGAAATTGAGGTAGATGTTGAGATAAGTCCCACATTACATCCAAGTTGTGACGTGAAGAGTGGGGAAGAGCTAGAAGAAGTTGGTGAAGAGGTAGTTGAATGTGAAGAACTTTGTCAAGAGGAAGAGGTTGAAGTTGAAGAAGCATGCCAAGAGGTGGAGGTAGTCAAGAAAGAGCACAAGGGAGTAGACTGATAAACCACTATTTTATGGTTTATATTGTGTTTAAATTGTGTGGTTTTATCATGATCTTTGCCCACTTATTCATTGAATAAGCATGCATTTGTATTTCCTTCCTAAAGATGCTTTATGGTTGAAAACTTGCTTCCTAGGGACTTTTAATCATGTATTTTATTTCTCCCTTATTCCATTCGATGTCGTGATTTGTGTGTTAAGTGTTTCAGGCTTTATAGGGCATGAATGAGTTGGAGATTGGTAGGGAAGCCTGCAAAAATGGAAGGAACACAAGAAATTGAGGAGATGACCAGCGAGAAGCGACGCAGCCGCATGGATGACGTGACCGCGCGGAAGAGAGCAATTTGAAGCGACGCGGCCGCATGGATGACGCGACCGCACGGCATGGAACAGCACGAGTGACGCGGCCGCATGGACGACGCGTCTGTGTGGCAAAGCAGAAACGTGAATGACGCGTCCGCATGAGCGACGCGATCACGTGACGTGCGCGATCTACATAATTTGCAGATTCGCTGGGGGCAATTTTGAGCCCTATTTTGACCCAGTTTTTGGCCCGGAATAGCAGACTAGAGCCAGAGAACATGCAGAAACCAAAAACAACATTCATTCTACACATTTTTTAGTTTTTAGATCTAGTTTTACTCCTCCTCTAGGTTTTCTCTCTACACATTCATAGTTCTTAGGATTTGAGTTTCTTTAGCTTTTTGCATTGGGATATTCAGAAGAGTTATCACCTCATCAAGACTTCGTCATTCTAGTTCGTTTTCTTTACTTGGCTTACTCTTCCATGTTCCTTGCTTTGTTTAATTTTACCATTGGAATATTTTTAGGATTATTTAATACAAGGATCATTTTTATTTTTAATTGATTATTTTCAATTTTTATTTATAATGTCTTTCTCTAATTCCTTTTCATATGCTACGAATTTTACCTTTACAATGAGTGAGTAGTTCCCTAACTTGATGGGGAATTGATTGAAAGGAACCCTTGAGTTGGAAGGTTCAAGAGAAAGATTACAATTGGGTTATTGTTGGATTGCTCTCTAATTCCTAACACCAATCCTCCCTAGAGTGGATTGGGACTTGTGAATAGAACAGCATTCCAACTTGTTTTACCTCCCTTTACTTAGTAAAGGATAACTAAACGAAATAACTCTCAATTGTCAATTAACCTTAAGAGTGTTCCATCAAGAATAGGGCTTCCATGTAATCAACTCCCAGTCAAGGCTTTTATTTACATTATTCAATTTCATCAATTTAATTTCCTGTTTACTCAACTCAACCCTTTTCAAAAACATCTGATTAATAAAATAGCACCCTTTCCTGCAACTCATTGGGAGACGACCTGTGATTCATACTCCCAGTATTTTAAATTTCAATTTTATGTGACACCTTTCTAAATTGATAGGTGGATCCCTGGCGAGTTAAGAACTATACTTGCAACGTACATATTTCAACAATTTTTAATTCACCAATTTCTGCCTGCATCAATTTTTGGCGCCGTTGCCGGGGAGTTGCACTAGAGTGCTAAAGTTATTAATTAGAATTTATTTATTTGCATTTTATATTATTTTACTACTATGAGCTGCCTATTTCTTTCGTCAAATGACACGTTCACTTCCTAGTCTGCGCTTGCTAATATTCGATCCTGAAATTGAAAGGACTATTTCACGAATAAGGCGAGCTCGGCGTCGGTTAGTCCGCTCTGAGGGCGGATCTGAAAGTGAACTTGAGGAAAAAACCAGCTCCCGTTCTACTGATTCGGTTGATTCACGTGCAGACAACATGGCAGAACCTAGGAGAGTTACCATTCAGGAGGAAGGAGCCCCTAATTTTACAATGCAACCATTTCAAGCGCATCACCCAACAGTGGCTACAGATTTCGAAATAATGCTGAAAGCTTTCCCGTTTTCTCTTGAGGGAAAAGCAAGAGAGTGGTACTACACTCAACCCCTAGCAAATGTATCCAACTGGGATATGCTCAGAAAAGAGTTTTTGGAGAAATTCTTTCCATCTGAAGTTACTGATAAACTAAGGAAAGACATCTCCACGATTGTTCAAGATGACAACGAGACTCTCTTTGAATATTGGGAGCGCTTCAATAATCTTCTGGAAGCATGCCCCCACCACATAATTGACAAGATAGTGTTAATCAGTTATGTCACACAGGGCATGAGGCCCCAAGATAAGACCACATTGGAAAGTGCTAGCAATGGGTTTATGAAGAAGTACAAGACCACTGATGAGGCATGGCAATTGATCAGCGACTTAGCTGAATCCATTAGGAACCACAGACAGAAGCAAGGTCGCTCAAAAGCCGTTGTAGAAGTATCCTCTAGCAGAGAGACTGCTGCTCTAACTCAGAGTATCTATGAGATGACCAACTTGCTGAAGCAGATGCAATTGAATCAACAACAAGTTCAGCAAGCTCAACCTTCTTCAGCACAGCAAAGCCAACAGCTAGTCCCATAAAGAGTTTGCAGAATTTGTGCTGATTATAGCCATTATACTGATGAATACCCGCAACTCCAACAGAAAGACAACATGGTGGCATCCACTCATAACTTCTATGACCGCCCCAACCAAGGGTACAATCAAGGTGGAAATAATAACCATGGATGGCAGGACAATTCTAACCAGAATTGGAGGGACAACAATAACAGAGGAGGCAGAGATAATCAAGGAAATCAGAGGTGGAATAATAATAACAACAGGCAGTAGAACCAACCTTACAGAGCACCTCACCTGAGACAATTCCAAGGACCACAGAATACCCAACAGCAAACCTCTCAATTTACTCACCCTTCTTTATCTCCTAATGAAGAGTTACTAAAATTTTTTGAGCGAAGTCAACAGACCATGGAAAATAATATTAATGCCAGTCTGAATGGTCTGAGCGCTACCCTGCAAGCTCTTGTCTCATAGATTGGATCAATGCAAAATTCCAGTAACCAACCTTTAAGCTCCACCGGAATCCCCTCTCAACCATTACCCAATCCAAAGGGAGGCATTAATGCCATCACCCTGAGGTCCGGAACCATACTGCAGGAGAGGAATCAGGAGGAGCCAAGCTCACCAGACCACGCCTCAGCTGAAGAGGTAGTAGAAATAGAAGATGTCGAAGAAGAAGAAGACATACAGGACATAGCTGAAGAAGAAAAAGTGCAACCACAAGAGGAAGCACCAAAAGGCGCAGACACTGCAGAAAATACTACTCCCATTCCCTTTCCACAACTTGCAAGGAAGCCCAGGAAGCAACTGGAACCCGATCCCAAAATGGTAGAAATATTCAAAAAAGTTGAGGTAACTGTTCCTCTTTTTGATGTTATTCAATAAGTACCTAAATATGCAAAGTTTCTAAAAGATTTATGTATACACAAGGACAAAATTCATGAATTAGAAACTATTCCTTTAGGTAGTTCCATATCTGCTTTAATGGGAGGATTACTTGAAAAATATAGTGACCCAGGTCCTTGTATAGTTAGTTGTACTATTGGTGGTGTAGTAATTTATGATTGCATGTGTGATTTAGGAGCATGTGTTAGTATAATGCCTTTGTCTATATATGATATTTTGAGGCTCCGTCCCTTAAAAAGGTCGGCAGCTCGTTTTGGTGAATATTAAAGGGCTTACATTTCCCACTGATTTTTATATCTTGGAGATGCCCATAATGAGTCAGATAAGCCATCATCAATCCTACTTGGAAGATCATTCCAGAAGACATCAAAATTCAAATTGGATGCTTTTTCAGGAACATACTCTTTTGAAATAGATGGCCGAATAGTAATCTTCAATCTGAATGGAGTCATAAACAACCCTCCAGAAGATCATTCTATCTTCCAGTGTGATGTCATAGATGAAACTGTAGCTGCAGTTCACAAGGAAGAATTAGAAGAGAGGCACACTGGACAAGGTCCAAGTGTGGGGACCCTCTTAACTGACAATGAGGGCATTTCGCCATTTTCACAAGCTCCAGATAATCCAGAGCCTACCCATGATTAGAAGTTAGAATTGAAACCCCTTCCTCCACATCTCAAATATGCTTATCTTGAAGATGAGCAGAAGTTTCTGGTTATCATTGCAAGGGAACTTACTTCTCAACAAGAAGAGCAGTTACTTGATGTACTGAGGAGGCACAAGAAAGCAATTGGGTGGAGTTTGGCAGACATAGTAGGCATTAACCCTCAAGTATGTGAGCACAGAATATTTTTAGAAGAGGGAGCAAGACCTGTCCGTCAACCCCAAAGAAGATTGAACCCCACTATCTTGGAAGTTGTCAAAAAGGAAGTGACCAGACTATTGGAAGCAGGTATCATCTATCCCATTTCAGACAGTGAATGGGTTAGCCCAGTACAAGTGGTGCCCAAGAAGTTTGGAGTCACTACAGTGAAGAATGAGCACGGAGAGCTCATAGCAACTAGAGTTCAGAACGCTTGGAGAATCTGCATTGATTACAGTCGTCTCAACCAAGCTACCCGTAAGGATCACTACCCACTTCCATTCATTGATCAAATGCTGGATCGCCTGTTAGGTAAATCCCATTATTGCTTTTTAGATGGTTACACAGGTTATTTCTAGATTCATATAGCTCCTGAGGATCAGGAAAAGACCACTTTTACATGTCCTTTTGGGACTTATGCTTACAGGAGAATGCCCTTTGGGTTGTGTAATGCACCAGCTACTTTCCAAAGGTGTATGATGAGTCTTTTCTCTGATCTTATTGAGGACTGTATGGAGGTTTTTATGGATGATTTTAGTGTTTATGGTGATTCTTTTAGCCTTTTCTTGGATGGATTATCTAGAGTATTAGATAGATGTGTTAATACAAACCTTGTATTAAATTTTGAAAAATGTCATTTTATGGTGAAACAAGGGATTGTATTAGGACATGTGGTATCTAATACTGGCATTTCTGTAGACCCAGCAAAGGTGAATGTTATTTCTAGTTTACCTTACCCCTCTTCTGTGAGGGCAGTCCGTTCGTTCCTTGGCCATGCAGGTTTTTACAGGAGATTTATTAAGAACTTTAGTAAGGTAGCAATTCCCTTATCCAGATTACTGCAGAAGGATATTGAGTTCGAGGTTAGTGATGATTGCAAACAAGCGTTTGATAAGCTGAAGACTGCCCTAACTCAAGCTCCAATTGTGAGAGGACCAGACTGGAGCCAGCCATTTAAAATCATGTGCGATTCTTCCAACCATGCAGTAGGAGCAGCGCTGGCTCAGCGCGAAGGTAAGGATCCTTTTGTTATTGCTTATGCGTCTAAGACTTTAGACACTGCCCAGTCCAATTATACTACTACTGAGAAAGAGCTTTTCGCTATTGTTTTCGCTCTGGATAAATTCCGAGCTTATTTACTTGGTACTAGAGTAGTAGTGTATTCGGATCATGCAGCTTTAAAGTATCTATTAGCTAAAAAGGAGTCCAAACCAAGGCTTATACGTTAGATACTGCTATTACAAGAATTTGATTTAGAAATAAAGGATAGGAGTGGTAACCAGAATTTAGTGGCAAACCATTTGAGTCGCCTTGAGCACATTAAGGATGATTCTACTCCTATAGATGATATTTTTCCTTTTGATAACCTGCAAGCAGTATCTGAGGTATCCCCTTGGTATGCACCTGTAGCTAATTATCTAGTTAGCCGCACATTTCCTCCAAACATTTCTAAGCATCAAAGAGACAAGCTGAAAAGCGAGTCCAAATATTATATATGGGATGACCCATATTTATGGAGATATGGCGCTGATCAGGTAATTAGACGATGTGTGCCTCAATTAGAATTCCAGTCCATCTTAGAGGCCTGTCACTCATCTGAGAGTGGAGGACATTTTGGCCCCCAAAGAACTGCTAGAAAAATCTTAGACTGTGGATTCTGGTGGCCTACTCTTTTTAGAGACGCTGCTGAATTTTGTAAATCTTGCCTCCCATGACAAAAATTTGGTAATATATCTAAGAGCGATGAGATGCCTCGACAATATATGCTTTTCTGTGAAATCTTTGATGTTTGGGGCATTGACTTCATGGGTCCATTTCCAAATTCTAATGGTTATTTTTATATATTGTTAGTTGTGGATTACGTTTCCAAATGGGTGGAAGCAATTCCTACCCACACTGATGATGCTAACACTGTTGTTTCCTTTGTGAGAAACCATATTATCTGTCGCTTTGGATCCCCACGAGCAATCGTGAGCGATCAAGGCACCCATTTTTGTAACAGGAGACTAACAGGACTAATGAAGAAGCATGGGATAATTCATAAGGTTGCAACAGCATACCATCCTCAGACCAATGGGCAAGCCGAGGTATCAAATAGAGAGATAAAGCGTATCTTGCAAAAGATAGTAAATCCCCATAGAAGAGACTAGAGCACCAGGCTACAAGATGCACTCTGGGCATACAGAACAGCATACAAAACACCCATTAGGATGAGTCCTTTTCGCTTAGTTTATGGAAAAGCTTGTCATCTCCCGGTAGAAATAGAGCACAAAGCTTTTGGGCAGTCAAGGAGTGCAATATGGGAATTGAGAAAGCCGGAGCTGAAAGGAAGTTACAACTGCAAGAACTGGGGAGCGTTCGCCTAGAAGCTTATGATAACTCAAGGCTACACAAGGAGAAGATGAAGGTTGTACATGACCAGAACATCAAGAGGAAAGAGTTCCAACCTGGGGACTCTGATAAACCCATATTTCATAAGTTATTTTGTGCTTAGCTTGAGTGATTTATTGAATCCTTCACCCACTTATTCATATTAATTGCATGGTTTTACTTTCCCTTCCTTATTATGTGATGTACGTGAAAAATATGTTTCCTAAGCTTTAAAATTAATTATTTTAATTACCTTTATTTCCATTCGATGCCGTGATTAGTGTGTTGAGTAGTTTCAGATTTTCTAAGATAGTATGACTTAAAGAATGGAAAAGGAAACGTACAAAAAATGGAAGGAAAGTGCGAAACGGAGTTTTGAAGAAACTGGCATCCATGCAATCGCATAGACGATGCGATCGCGTGCCAGTTGCGAAGAAGCAGTGACGCGGCCGCATGACTGACGCAGCCGCGTGACTTGAGCATAGCGCATTCGATGCGGACGCGTGACCGACGCGACCGCGCCACAAGAAAAACTCCAGATGACGCGACCACGTGACCCACACGGACGCGTGAGAGAGGCCACGTATCAGAATTTACAGAATACGCCCCCAGCGATTTTTGAAGCCCTTTTGGCCCAGATCCAGGTACAGAACACACAGACTAGAGGCTATAAAGTGGGAGAATGCATCCATTCAAAAGAGGCTCGCCAATTTTTACTTCCCATGATTTAGATTTAGTCTTGAGAGAGGTTTTCTCCTCTCTCTCTCTTAGGATTTAGGACTTCTCTTAGTTTGTAAGAGTGACTCTCGATCCAGGTTTAATGTTTTTTTGTTTTAGCTTCCCTTTCACTTTTAATTATTCCAGCACTTGAGTTGATTATTTACTTTTATAATTGAATTTATGAATTATTCCATGTTACAGATTATTATTTGAATTAATGATATTTGAGGTATTTTCAGTTTATGATTGCTCTTTTTAATTTATGTTATCATTGTTTCCGATCTGAAGATATTTTATTCCAGCAATTTACTTTTTCCCCTTTTGGTCCTGGTTAAGAAATCAGTAACTCAACAGTTATCAACCTCAGCATAATTGATAATCGTTATCTTGCTAATTAAACTGAACTTCAATAATCCCAACTTTTTCTTAGGAAATAAATAGGATTCGAAGGTCAAACTAATTAGTCCCTTGATTTCTTTTGCTTTAGTAAGGGTTAACTAAGTGGAATTTAGATTCAACTTTCATTATTGTTGAGAGAGATAACTAAGTTGGACTTTTAATTTCTCTTACCTTGCCAAAAGTTGCTTTACAGTATTTATTTATTTTAGTTGCCATTTACTTTACTTGTCATTCAAATCACTTGCTTCTCACCTTCTAAACCCCGATTACAACCTTTATAGCCAATAATAAGAACATAGTTCCTTGCAGTTCCTTGAGAAGACGACCCGAGGTTTGAATACTCGGTTAACAATTTTTAAGGGGTTTGTTACTTGTGACAACCAAACATTTATACGAAGGGATTTTTGTTGGTTTAGAGACTATATCTACAACGCAACTGTTCTTATGAAATTCTTTACTGGCAAAAATCCCAACGTCAAAATGGCGCCGTTGCCGGGGAGCTGCTAACATGTGCCTTATTATTGGTTATTGTAAATATTTTTCTTTTGCTTGTTTCTTTATTTTTGTTTTTCCTTTTTATCTTTATTTGCTACGATGAACTCTCACCCCTCTCGCTTTGAGTTTGGTTCTAATATTGTTAAAGGAAATAGAAGTAACATCAGGAATGTGCATCAAGGTCAGACCAATCAAGGATGGATGGAGCCAAGAGGATCTAATCAACCCTTTAGGCAGAAACACCCTCCGAGATATCCTGGACAAAGACCATTCTACCGTGCATACCCAGCTGAAAGATATAGTGGACAACCTTGTAACTACCAACAAGCCCCACCCCGGCCCGTGCATATAAACCATCCTTTTAACATAACCTCGAACCACCACACTCACAAGCTTCTCTTCACCATTCGCCACCATATGATCCTTCCTTACCCCAGTACCAATCCAATCACTCCCAATCACCGCCACTTTCCTATGTATCATGTCCAAATCCGGCAACCCGAGAAGCAGAGGTTCGCCTAAAGGAAACAGTAAATAAACTTCAAACAACCATTCGACATCTGGAGCAAGCAGTAATTCAATGGGTTTCTAGGCGCTCAAATACACAAGGATCAGCCACAGCCCCATGTGAACAGTCTAACGAAGAGCGTAGCATGAAGGGAGACCAGAAGAACAGTCTAACGAAGAGCGTAGCATGAAGGAGATACCAGAAACTTCAGTAGACAAGACAGAGAATGAATTCGTACTAGAACAAGTAGAAGAAGCTGTCATTGTTCAAGAAGAAGAGTTGGTTGAAGATCTAGGAGATGCTGAACCTCCATGGGAATCCAGAACTGAGGAGAACTCCGTCAAGGATGCTACAGTTGATGCTAAGGAGGATATTGTACAATCTCCAAGGCAAGTTGTTTATGAAGAATCAGACGGAATAACCCAGGACACAAATTCCCTTGATGATGATAGTCACAAGTCGAATTCTCTTAGAAATGAACTGGCATCCGCAAGTGAATTCTCTGAGGTCGAAGAATCTTTCCCAAGTGAATATGAAGACGATACGGAGGTAGATTTCTCTCAACCTCCAATCTATGACTCAAGTGATGAGGAAGACATAGAAGACTTTGATCAGGACACAGATACAATTGTAGAACCTTGCAAAGAAGTGGAGGAATTCACAGAAGAGCACAAGGGAGTAGAACTTATAAAACCACCGGAAACACCTATCCCAAGGCCATTACCACCTAATACAAGCTTCAAGTGGGTACAATCCTTAACCTATAACGTTACCTATTCACTTGAATATGGTTTGCTTGAAACCGATGGCCAGCTTAGAGCTCTTTGCGGCTTTAAGAGTAAGAGGAAAATGGCTCGTACTCAGAGTTAGTGCACAAGGTTCAATAAGGTTCCACGCTTCACCTCGAAGTACACGGATTGGTATCATGCTCAATTGCATGGATCACAGAGAACGTTTGGTCACCATGGTGAGATTCTACTCTTTAAACTGCCCGGATGGAAACATGTAGATCAAGACGGAGGCGGATTTAAAAGCAAGGCTTGGGATCCTGGAGTTTATTCTGACGTTTGCCACCCCGGGAGCCTAATAATCTGTTTGAAGCTGTTCAGAAGCTTTGCATGCCTAGTTTGGGATCCCGGAGGCTATTGGCTTTCCAAGCACTGGTGGAGATTTTTGGATGAATTTAAACATAAGCCGCCATAGCAGGAAGCTCCTCCAATGTCCAACTTAAGGACTTTAACTAAAAGTGCTAGGTGGGAGACAACCCACCATAGTATGGTCGCTTCTTTTTCAATTTAATTCTTGTTAATTGCTTTCATTTTTATTTTCTTTTCATTTTACTTTATTAAACTTGGAATCATGCATAGCATTCATATTAATCATTGCATTCTGCATTTATCTTACATATAAAAAAAGAGGGGATGCACAACGCGACCGCATGCCCCATGCGATCGCGTCATATTGCGAAAACACTATCCACGCGACCGCGTCACCCACGCGGCCGCGTGCCCTGGAGATCGGTGTCAAGATCCAACGTCCAGAACGTTAGGCTAGAATCGCGCAGCCCTTGTGCGTTTTGCACAAATTGGCCCACGCGATCGCATGACCCATGCGATCACGTCACTTGCACAAAACCAATCCCACGCGACCGCGTGAGCGACGCGATCGCGTCGCACGGATTGCACAACACCCTCGAAGGAGACAGAGATTTGTGCTAAAACGACGATGGAAGCATGGTCTAGCACAAATTCCAGAAACGTGATCGCGCGAACCACGCGATCGCGTCATCCCCTCTCCTACCTCTATCACACGATCGTGCGACCTACGCGATCGCGTCACCCCCATTTTCACCCCCCACCACGCGACCGCGTGCCCCACGCGGCCGCGTGGATTTAACGAATTTTCCAAAACACCCAGATCTAACCGGCAAGTGCACCGGGTCGCATCAAGTAATAAAACTCACGGGAGTGAGGTCGATCCCACAGGGATTGATGGATCAAGCAACTTTAGTGGGTGATTAGTTTAGTCAAGCTATCATTTAAGTGAGACTGGGTGAAATTGTAACCAACAGGAAGTAAAGGACAAAGAATTTAAAGTTGCAGAATGTAAATTGGCAAGTAACTAAAGGGGCAAGAAATGTAAATTGCAAGAATCTTAAATTGCAAGAAATGTAAATTGCATGAAATTAAAAGGGAGTAGGTGCTGGAAATTAAAAGGAAGCAGTAGATCAAGTAACTAAAAAGTTAAATTGCAGGAAGAATAAATCAAGATCACAACAACTCAAACGTAAAGTGCAGAGGAACAAAAGTGCTGGAAAATAAATTGGGAACAAGGAGAACAGAGAGCAATCACTCCAAGAATCAGAATGTGAAATCAAATGCAGCAGATTTTAAACAGAAGTGCTTGAAGAATTAAAAACTGAAAGTAACTGTGCTTAATTTGCAGCAATTTAAAAGGATGTTGAAGATCTCAGGAGTGGATCCTTCCTTGATCCAACAAGAAAAAAGTTGCAGAGAATTAAAAGAAAGATTGCAGAAGAAGTAAAGAGAACAAACTTTTGCTCATCCAGGGAGTGTTTTTCATGCCAAAAGTTAGCCAAAAAGTTAGGGGCTAACTTTTGCTCCAGCTTTTACTTCCTGGTTCATAATTAATCCAAGACTCAATTCATTCCTCCTTGCATCAACCTTTCTCCAAGCTTTCTTCACCTATCATTAATCAACCAAACACATCAAAGCTATGCTCAAAATCATGAGATATTCATTCTTTCATAATATGTGACAATTATAGCATAAAACCTCATGAAATAGCATGAATTCATACATGGTTGATTAAATCAAAGGAAACATGAAAATCTACCCAATTGGCTTGCTTATGGCTCAAGAAAGTGCATAAAACCTATTGAAAACAAATGAAAAAGCGTAGAAAAACATGACATGGTGACATATCATCACAACACCAAACTTAAACCTTGCTTGTCCACCTCCTTCCCATACCAACTCAGAATGCTTGCTCATCTTCAAGCAACTATTAGAACCGTGGCTATGGGGCTAAGATGGATCATGAATGTCTTACACAAGAAATGTTAGTAGTACATGTGTTTCAAGCAAGCAAAATTAAAAGATAATAATCAAGGCACAAGAGACAGAGACATTGTGATTGCAAACTTAAGAAGGTGAGCATAATACTTGGCATAAAAGATAAGTGGCACACCAAACTTAGTGTGACACTTTCACTTGGAATTAATGCAAGTATCTTGTAATAATTGGAACTAAATTTTGTTGCATAGCAACACCAAACTTAGAATGCAACCATATGTCAATTTATTTGAACTAAAACTAAGCAAAAGAAACTGTTATATGTTAAATACAATCACCAAATGAAGAGTCTGTTATGAATAAGGATGTCTTGGTGATGTATTAACAAAAACAGTTAATGAAGGAAAGCATTAAAAACAAGTAAATAAATGAAACAAATAGAAAACAAAAATTATCCAACTAAGAAGAAAAATAACACTGTAAAAGGCAATATGATTATGCAGACAAGTGATGTTGCTGGATTGTTTTGCATAGAAAAATAGGTGGCACACTAAACTTAGAATTTTGGTGTGTCACTTTCATGTAAAATTGATGCAATCATCCATGAAGATGGAAAACAGTTTGTTGCAAGGCAACACCAAACTTATAATGTAACCATATGCCAATTTATTGAAATTTAAACAAAGCAAGGAAAAGAAATGTACCTACTGTCTACCTGTTCTTTACTTTCTTCCTCTTCTTCCAATTTGTTAAGAGAAATGACTTCAAAGGAGGAGAAGTTTCAGCTACTGTCCCTTGCCTTGGCCTTTCCTTAGCAAGCTTCCTTTTGCAAATGGCTTGATTGATCTTGCTTGCTGGATCAGGGACAGGATTGGTGCTCTTTTTAGTTGCCTTCACTTCTTTGAATCCAAGTCTTGGTTGCTGTGTGATTGTTGGAGTTTTGTCTTCATCAAGAGTCTCTTGCAATGGTGGTTCTGTGGATTCTTCCTCCATGTACTTCTCTGCTTCACTTGAGTTTGGAATTCTTTGGTTGTCTTTCTCACTTTCTTGCTCTTCCACTTCCTCCCTTGCACTCAACATTTATTTTAATAGCTTTTTCATTGAGGAGGTTTGTTGATCTTCCCAACATTTCTTCATCTCCTCTTCATATTTTTCGATCACAGATTCAAGGGAAGTTTGTGAGGGTTGTGAATGTTCATGTTCCTTTATCACCTCAAGAGCAGTTTCAGGTTCCGCTACTTTCACCACCTCTTC
>NC_029786.2:41404278-41432985 GCF_000816755.2 Arachis ipaensis
GAATTTCTTAGTGAGGCAATAACTCAAACACCTTGGTTTCAACTTAGAACAGAGAACAAAAATAAAGAAAATGCTTAATCTAGACTTCTCACCCACTTAATCATTGTTGATCTAAATCAATCCCCGGCAACGGCGCCAAAAACTTGATGGGATATTTTTTGTGGAAAAACGAATTTTCCAAAACACCCAGATCTAACCGGCAAGTGCACCGGGTCGCATCAAGTAATAAAACTCACGGGAGTGAGGTCGATCCCACAGGGATTGATGGATCAAGAAACTTTAGTGGGTGATTAGTTTAGTCAAGCTATCATTTTAGTGAGACTGGGTGAAATTGTAACCAACAGGAAGTAAAGGACAATGAATTTAAAGTTGCAGAATGTAAATTGGCAAGTAACTTAAGGGGCAAGAAATGTAAATTGCAAGAATCTTAAATTGCAAGAAATGTAAATTGCATGAAATTAAAGGGGAGTAGGTGCTGGAAATTAAAAGGAAGCAGTAGATCAAGTAACTGAAAAGTTAAATTGCAGGAAGAATAAATCAAGATCACAACAACTCAAACGTAAAGTGCAGAGGAACAAAAGTGCTGGAAAATAAATTGGGAACAAGGAGATCAGAGAGCAATCACTCCAAGAATCAGAATGTGAAATCAAATACAGCAGATTTTAAGCAGAAGTGCTTGAAGAATTAAAAACTGAAAGTAACTGTGCTTAATTTACAGCAATTTAAAAGGATGTTAAAGATCTCAGGAGTGGATCCTTCCTTGATCCAACAAGAGAAAAGTTGCAGAGAATTAAAAGAAAGATTGCAGAAGAAGTAAAGAGAAGTTGCAAATAGAGAATGAAAACAGAATTCCTTCCAATCTCAATTCAAGATTCAAAACAGAAAATGAAAATTCAGAGAGAGAGAGCTCTCTAGTGGAGTCACCCTCCCTTCTCTCTATTCGGGCTCCCATTCTAAAATGAGAATGATGCCTTATATAGGCATTTTTACAAAATGAAAATGAAATTCAAAACAAATTACAATTAAAATGAAATTTCTATTCTAACTATCTCTTGTGCCTTTGAGTGGTGTCAATTGGGCTCTTGCTCTTGATGGAATTGGGTTGATAGAGGCCTTGGTTGATTGCTCTTGGAGTTTGGAGAAGAACCGAATTGAACCGGGTTGGAATCATGAAATCTTGAGTAAAAGTTGGAGTAAAAGTTAGGGGCTAACTTTTGCTCCAACTTTTCACATCAGCACCCTTCCTTGCTGATACCAACGTTGGGGCAAAAGTTAGGGGTCTAACTTTTGCTCCAACGTTGGCCTCCCCTAGTACATATATGTGGCGCTACTTTGTCCTCTTGTCGACGTTGCCAATTTTATGTCCACTATAGACTATTATATATGGTTGGAAAGCTCTGAATGTCAGCTTTCTAACCCAATTAGAATCACCTCAATTGGACATCTACAACTCAAGTTATGCTCCTTTGAAGAGGACAGGGTCGCTGGCTTTGGTGCCCAACGTTTGAGGTAAAGTTTGCCTCAAACGTGGTCGAAAACGCCAGTTTTGGAGGCTCAAACGTATTGTCCACCCCATACTATTATACATTATTGGAAAGCCCTGGATGTCTACTTTCCAATGCCGTTGGGAGCACATCATTTGGAGCTCTACAGCTCGAGTTATACTCCGTTGAAGGTGCAGAGGTCAGTTGGCCTCACTGCAGGTTGCCACCATGTTCGTTTATACTCATTGCGGGGCAGTTTTCTCTCTCAATTTTAGTGTCTACCATGCAGTGCCATATGTGCTTGGAAAGCTCTCGGATATTCATTCTTTCATAATATGTGACAATTATAGCATAAAACCTCATGAAATAACATGAATTCATACATGGTTGATTAAATCAAAGGAAACATGAAAATCTACCCAATTGGCTTGCTTATGGCTCAAGAAAGTGCATAAAACCTATTGAAAACAAATGAAAAAGCATAGAAAAACATGACATGGTGACATGTCATCAAACCACTACATCTCTTTTTTCTTTTATTTTGGATATTTTTCTGTATTTTTCTTTTTACTGTTATTTTCTGAGTACTTATACATTACAACTTTTATGTATTTTTACTCTGTTTCCGCATTTTGCATTTTTGGTTCATATTTTTAGTTATTTAGTTTAGTTTGCAATTCTGGCTTATTAGTGGATTAATTAGTATAGTTTACCCTTTTTAGCATAAGATAGCATAGTTTAAATTGAAAAATATAAAAAGGAAGTAAGCTAGAAAATTGAACATAACAAATTTAAATCCTTAAAACTTGTATATATAGCATTACATCATATAGTTAAGTTGACAACATTACATCAAGGAGGAACATTAAAACTTTAAAGGCTACCCTAAATAATTTTTTTTATGAGAATAATGGGAATTTTTAACTAAACCTGCATAACATATATGAATGATATATGATGCTTGAGTTAGAGAACACACAGCCTGTGAGTCTTGAGCTTAATTGTATGGTTGCATTCAAACCATAATTTCATTCCTATGTGTTTCGCTTCTTTTTATTCTGATGTTCTTTACTTTGCTTTAATCTATATGTCCAATTATAGAATATAGAATATAGAATATAGATACATACCAAAAGAATGATTGAGGCCATCATTTGATTTTAGCTCACTTACCCCAAAATGACCTACCTTTCACATCACCCTTGTTAGCCCCCTTGAGCCTTTAAAATCCCTTTTATTCTATTTAGCCACACTACTACTAGCCTTAAGCAGAAAAACAAATTAAAATTCCAAGTTGAATCCTTGGTTAGCTTAAGATAGAAAATTATGAATAGATTAAAATGTGGGAAACCTATTGGGAACATGGATGATAGAAACAAAAGGTAGAAAATTTGAAAGAAATAAAATAACTTAGAAAATTTGGGAAGCATGCTCATGAGAAATCAAAGTGATTTAATTACCATGTGCATTAAAAAAAAAAAAAAGAGGTTATTTTTCAGCATTTAATAAAAGGGGATACAAAAGAATTCCTCAATGCATAATAAAAGCAATGCACATGGGATAAAAATAAAATTGAAACATGAGCATGTAACAACAAGTGGGATAATATGGGAAAATTGGTAAAGAAGTTTTGTTCTACTAAATATGTATGTTAGGTGAGATCTTAGTCTAATTAAGGATTCACTTATTAGCTCACTTAGCCTTATACATATATCCTTACCTTTACCTTGGCCCCATTACAACCTTAATTAAAGACCTCATGACTTTTGGTATGACTGTACTCTATAATTGTTGATTGGTTAGATGAAGAACAAAGTTATAGAAAGTAAGAATAAAAAGAAAAGTAGAGTGAATAAACCCAATAAACACTGAATGACTAGAGGGTAAACACAAATTCCAGTGAGGGTTCAATAGCTCATCAACATATATCTGTGCTTAAATTACTAAATTGTTTTGCAAGTTTGTACAATATTTTTCTTTCCCATCTTTATTTGCAGAAGTGCTTTATTTATGAGTGGATAAATTGGAATTGCATGACTCATTTAGGTAGATACATTTAGAATAGGTTGCATTGCATAATATTCCACCACTTTAACCTTACCTTATTCTTTACCTTGGATTTAGCATGAGGACATGCTATTGTTTAAGTGTGGCGAGGTTGATAAACCCATATTTCATGAGTTATTTTGTGCTTAGTTTGAGTGATTTATTCAATCCTTCACCCACTTATTCATATTAATTGCATAGTTTTACTTTCGCTTCCTTATTATGTGATGTACGTGAAAAATATGTTTCCTAAGCTTTAAAATTAATTATTTTAATTACCTTTATTTCCATTCGATGCCGTGATTAGTGTGTTGAGTAGTTTCAGATTTTCTAAGACAGTATGACTTAAAGAATGGAAAAGGAAACGTACAAAAAATGGAAGGAAAGTGCGAAATGGAGTTTTGAAGAAACTGGCATCCATGCAATCGCATGGACGACGCGATCGCGTGCCAGGAGCGAAGAAGAAGTGACGCGGCCGCATGACTAACGCAGCCGCGTGACTTGAGCATAGCGCATTCGATGCGGACGCGTGACTGACGCGACCGCACCACAAGGAAAACTCCAGATGACGCGACGACGTGACCCACACGGACGCGTGACAGAGGCCACGTATCAGAATTTACAGAATACGCCCCCAGTGATTTCTGAAGCCCTTTTGGCCCAGATCCAGGTACAGAACACACAGACTAGAAGCTATAAAGTGGGGAAATGCATCCATTCAAAAGAGGCTCGCCAATTTTTACTTCCCATGATTTAGATTTAGTGTTGAGAGAGGTTCTCTCCCCTCTCTCTTAGGATTTAGGACTTCTCTTAGTTTGTAAGAGTGACTCTCGATCCAGGTTTAATGTTTTTTTGTTTTAGCTTCCTTTTCACTTTTAATTATTCCAGCACTTGAGTTGATTATTTACTTTTATAATTGAATTTATGAATTATTCCATGTTACAGATTATTATTTGAATTAATGATATTTGAGGTATTTTCAGTTTATGATTGCTCTTTTTAATTTATGTTATCATTGTTTCCAATCTGAAGATATTTTATTCCAGCAATTTACTTTTTCCCCTTTTGGTCCTGGTTAAGAAATCAGTAACTCAACAGTTATCAACCTCAGCATAATTGATAATCGTTATCTTGCTAATTAAACTGAACTTCAATAATCCCAACTTTTTCTTAGGAAATAAATAGGATTCGAAGGTCAAACTAATTAGTCCCTTGACTTTCCTTTGCTTTAGTAAGGGTTAACTAAGTGGAATTTAGATTCAACTTTCATTATTGTTGAGAGAGATAACTAAGTTGGAATTCTAATTTCTCTTACCTTGCCAAAAGTTGCTTTACAGCATTTATTTATTTTAATTGCCATTTACTTTACTTGTCATTCAAATCACTTGCTTCTCACCTTCTAAACCCCGATTACAACCTTTATAGCCAATAATATGAACATACTTCCTTGCAGTTCCTTGAGAAGACAACCCGAGGTTTGAATACTCGGTTAACAATTTTTAAGGGGTTTGTTACTTGTGACAACCAAACATTTGTACGAAGGGATTTTTGTTGGTTTAGAGACTATATCTACAATGCAACTGTTCTTATGAAATTCTTTACTGGCAAAAATCTCAACGTCAGACTCAGTCCTTCTTTAAAAATCTCGACTGAGGCTCATGCCAGGCAAGTTGAGATCAAGATGGGAAGGTCCATACAGAGTAGAAAAGGCCGAACCGTACGGAGTTTATCACCTTATCCATCCTTCGAGCTCAGAGCTTATCAAAGTTAATGGATATCGTTTAAAGCTGTACCATGGCAAAAAGCGGAAGAAAGACAAGGAACTCGAGATCTTCCTCTTGAAAGATCCCCACATAGCCACAGACTGAGCTAGTGGAGTGTCCAACTTACGGACGTTAAAGCAAAGTGCTAGGTGGGAGACAACCCACCATGGTATGATCGTTCTTTTCTTTACTTTTAGTTTTTCATATTTGATAACTCTTCTCTCTATCAGTACCTTCGTGCATCTGCATCTGCATTATTTTTAAAAAAAAATAAAAATAAAAATAAAATAAAATAAATAAAAATGCTACGCGACGCGACCGCATCAGCGACGCGTCCGCGTCGCAAGGGGAGAAGAGAAAAATAAAAACGAATAGAGAGCCACGCTGGAGCGTGGCTGGAGACGTGCTAATGGCACAATTCGCCCCACGCGACCGCGTGCCCCACGCGGCTGCGTGCCCTGCTTTTCGACGTAAAACGGGTGCATAGCTGAAAGTTGTGCTAGAGTGGTGCTGGACTGGCGCTGGACGCGCAATCCCCCTCACGCGACCGCATGCTCCACGCGACCGCATCGTACCCCATAAATTGCCCACTCACACGATCACATGCCCCATGCAATCGCGTCACCTCAAATGTGGCACATATATCACTTCGAACAGAGAGTTGTGCTGGCGTGAAGCTACACTCGCGCCAGAAGCGCAAACTAAGTCACGCGACCGCGTGACCGACGCGACCGCGTGACCGACGCGACCGCGTCCCTCACCTTAAATGCAAGTTGCGCGAACGCGTGCCCCACGCGGCCGCGTCGCTTGCGCCGCACAGCTCAACCTGAATGGCCAAAATATCTTATCTTTTTCCCCTCTAATCCTAATTTTTCTTTTCCCTCCTTATTTCCTCCTCCTCCCTTCTTCCTTCTATCTCACCTTTCACTCTCTCTCCCTCACCTCCATTAACAAGGTTTTATTTTCTTCTTCACCCTTTTCTTTTCTATCATTCTTCTTATTTTATTTGTTATTTTCTTTTCTTTTCTTTTTCTTTTCATTATTCATATTTTCTTTCTTCTTCTTTCCTTTTTACGAGGTGTTAGAATTTTATTCGAGTCATTATTTTTCATTATATGCTTGTGGATTGTTGCCAATTATTTGACAATTATATATTATTTTCTTTAAAGGGTTGCTTGCATGTTCACTTTAATACTTTCTATACCTTCTTCACCATGCATTCTATGTGTTTGTGAAAAAGCCCATATGGCATTATGCACTTCTCTATGTTATTCTACTATTCAATGCTTGCTTTTCACAAATCCCCTTTACTATTATATTAATTGAATTTAATTGTCAATACAAATGTGATGGTTTGTTACAAAGTAATGCTTGGTCTATGCTACTTATGCCCTTTGCCGGCATGCCAATAAACACCTTGCATTCACTTGTCTTCATATGCACTAACTATTTTTCATTAATGATCTTTCACATGTACTCATGAGCGTGTGTTAACATCATTTACCTTTTTAATGTGCATTTATAACCATCCTTTTTCGTTCTCTTCATTGCTATCTATCTCTTTGAATTTAATTTACTTTCTCTTCCCTTTTTCAGGATGGCCACCAAGAAAGGAAAAGAGAAAGCCACTCCCAAACCACCAGCAAGAAGAGGAACTAAAAGAACACTAGTGGCAGAGCCTTCTTCAACTACAGTCAAGCCCTCAACAAAAAGAGTTAAGAGGATCATAAAGGTTGACGAAAAGGAGAAAGCCTTTCCAGCAAAGGACACTGCGCGATTTTCCAATCGCTACTGTGAGCAGATGTTCCCTATTCTAGCTGAAAGGAGTTACAACAACGAACACCTTCTTATCCTCCCGCCCAATATTGCTACTTTTGTTGAGCCGCAACTTGAACGAAGACAATGGGGTTTCCTACAGAGACAACAGAAGCAGGTCAATCTTTCTTGGATAATCGAGTTCTACTCTAACTTCTACCTGCCTACCCTGCAGTCTGTCTTTGTCCGTCAGAAGCAAGTCCCCATTACAGAAGAGGCTATTCAACAAGCTTTGAGTCTTCCCCCTTTTCCAGAAGGATTGGACGCTTTTCAAGAAGCTTCACTCAAGCGCCAGATGTACCAATTTGACTGGGAAGCTGTTCTCAGAGTTATCGCACTACCTGGCAGCCGTTGCATCTACGGATACCATCGTACCCGCCCTAAGGGTATATTGGCTTCAGCACTTACCATGGAGGCTCGCGTATGGGCACAGATCATGTCCCATTACGTCTTTCCGAGCACTCACGAGTCCTCCTTCACTGTAGACATGGTCGTTCTACTATGGTGCATCCTTACAGACCAGCCTCTGAATCTACCAAGACATATCCGGAATGCCATGGGACACGTCCAAATTGCGGGCAACTTACCTTTTCCTGCCTTGGTCTCAGATCTTGTCTCAGCAGCCGGAGTTTCCTACAGAGCTGGAGACACCAAAGCCATACTTCCACGGGATGATCTGTATGTCCCCAATGGGAAGTACCTCAGACTTCCAGCAGCCACTACCAACCTTCCTACTGCTCTAGTTGAAGATACTCCTTCTTCAACACCACAAGCACCTACAACAAATGAACTGCTCCAGCAGATAATCCAAAGATTGGATCGGCAAGAACAAAAAGCGAAGTTAAGAGAGCGCCGTCACGAGCACCGATTCAAACACCTCAAGGAGCTACTCAAAGGATACTTCAAGGACTCAGACACCCCGGACTCCACTTCTTTTACCAGCACAGGGAGCCATGATGGTCCCGACTGTGGAGATACTGCAACCAGCCCACCTCTGTTCCTGACAGATGGCACCGAGGACGGTGCAAAGCCTTAAGTGTGGGGAGGTCGGTCAGTACCTGATTTCCGGAGGTAATTTCTCTTCCCTAGTACCAATAAATTAGGATATTTACTTTGATTTTCTTTCTTTTATAGAATAGGATAAATTGCAAAGTAATAGGTTAGTTGCATGCATGCTCTACTTGATTGAAAAGACAATAAGTTTCTTCTAAGACTCTATCTTTGGAACAAAGTTTCACTAATTTTTAAAAATTTTATGATAAATTTGCTTGAAGTTGTATTTGGAACATGATGTTTGAGCTAAAGAACACACAACTTGTGAAGATTTGAGCCTTTATGCATGGTTACACTATTTAACCATAATTAATTTATTCTTGTGTGTTTACTTCTCTATGATTGTAATCTATATTTTGTTTTATCCTATATGTCCAATATTTATTATATTTATATGCTTGCACATGATTGAGGCCATTATTTGTTTAAACTCACTCATCCAATTTAAGCCTACCCTTTTCAATTACCTTTTGTTAACCACTTTGAGCCTTTAAATCCCATTTGTTCTATATTTCACCACATTACTAGCCTTAAGCGGAAAAACAATTGTATATCCCAAATTGAATCTTTGGTTAGCTTCAGATAGAATTGTGTGTGCCAGTTAAGTATGGAAAATTATGGGAACAAAAGTTATTAAGGGGATGATTAAAGATTCAATTTATAAGCTCACTTGACCATATATGTATCCCTACCCTTACCTTGGCCCCATTACAACCTTGAAAAGACCTCATGATGTTTGCATTGGTATATTAACTATTGTTGATTGGTTAACAGAAGAACAAAAGTTAGAGAGCATGATTAGAGAAGGATAGAGTGATTACCCTATACACTAGAGAGATTAGAGCGTACATATATCATCAGTGAGGGTTCCATGCTTGAATTTCTATGTTCCCTGCTTTCATGAGCTATCCTCTTGCATTTTTATCTGCTCTTACTTTATCAGAATTGAATTAGTGGAATTTGAATTATAATTGTTTTGAAGAACTTACTTACTTTTGATCAAGTGGACAAGAATCATATAGTGGCATTCATATATATAGGTTGCATTGCATTTCATAGGTTTCACATGTTCTTACTCATTTATTTTATCTCCTTTAGTTAAGCATGAGGACATGCTAATGTTTAAGTGTGGGGAGGTTGATAAACCACTATTTTATGGTTTATATTGTGTTTAAATTGTGTGGTTTTATCATGATCTTTGCCCACTTATTCATTGAATAAGCATGCATTTGTATTTCCTTCCTAAAGATGTTTTATGGTTGAAAACTTGCTTCCTAGGGACTTTTAATCATGTATTTTATTTCTCCCTTATTCCATTCGATGCCGTGATCTGTGTGTTAAGTGTTTCAGGCTTTATAGGGCATGAATGAGTTGGATATTGGTAGGGAAGCCTGCAAAAATGGAAGGAACACAAGAAATTGAGGAGATGACCAGCGAGAAGCGACGCGGCCGCATGGATGACGCGACCGCGCGGAAGAGAGCAATTTGAAGCGACGCGGCCGCATGGACGACGCATCCACGTGGCAAAGCAGAAACGCAAATGACGCGTCCGCATGAGCGACGCGATCGCGTGACGTGCGCGATCTGCATAATTTGCAGATTCGCTAAGGGCAATTTCGGGCCCTATTTTGACCCAGTTTTCGGCCCGGAACAGCAGACTAGAGCCAGAGAACATGCAGAAACCAAAAACTACATTTATTCTACACATTTTTTAGTTTTTAGATCTAGTTTTACTCCTCCTCTAGGTTTTCTCTCTACACATTCATAGTTCTTAGGATTTGAGTTTCTTTAGCTTTTTGCATTAGGATATTGAGAAGAGTTATCACCCCATCAAGACTTCGTCATTCTAGTTCGTTTTCTTTACTTGGCTTACTCTTCCATGTTCCTTGCTTTGTTTAATTTTACCATTGGAATATTTTTAGGATTTTTTAATACAAGGATCATTTTTATTTTTAATTGATTATTTTCAATTTTTATTTATAATGTCTTTCTCTAATTCCTTTTCATATGCTACAAATTTTACCTTTACAATGAGTGAGTAGTTCCCTAACTTGATGGGGAGTTGATTGAAAGGAACCCTTGAGTTGTAAGGTTCAAGAGAAAGATTGCAATTGGGTTATTGTTGGATTGCTCTCTAATTCCTAACACCAATCCTCCCCAGAGTGGATTGGGACTTGTGAATAGAATAGCATTCCAACTTGTTTTACCTCCCTTTACTTAGTAAAGGATAACTAAACGAAATAACTCTCAATTGTCAATTAACCTTAAGAGTGTTCCATCAAGAATAGGGCTTCCATGTAATCAACTCCCAGTCAAGGCTTTTATTTACATTATTCAATTTCATCAATTTAATTTCCTGTTTACTCAACTCAACCCTTTTCAAAAACATCTGATTAATAAAATAGCACCCTTTCCTGCAACTCGTTTGGAGACGACCTGGGATTCATACTCCCAGTATTTTAAATTTCAATTTTCTGTGACACCTTTCTAAATTGATAGGCAGATCTCTGGCGAGTTAAGAACTATACTTGCAACGTACATATTTCAACAATTTTTAATTCGCCAATTTCTGCCTGCATCACGGACCTTGCATTGTCTAAGTGTGGGGAGGTTCCCCTTCCTAAGTCACCATCATCCAACACAACATTCAAGTGGGTAAAATTCCTATCCCTAAGCTTTGCTTTCTCACTTGAATATGGTTTGATTGAAAATTATGGTCAACTTAGAGCTTGATGAGCGGATAATTTATACGCTTTTTGGCATTGTTTTTAGTATGTTTTTTGTAGAATCTAGTTACTTTTAGGGATGTTTTCATTAGTTTTTATGTTAAATTCACATTTCTGGACTTTACTATGAGTTTGTGTGTTTTTCTGTGATTTCAGGTATTTTCTAGCTGAAATTGAGGGACTTGAGCAAAAATCAGAATCAGAGGTAGAAGAAGGACTGCTGATGCTGTTGGATTCTGACCTCCCTACACTCAAAGTGGATTTTCTGGAGCTAAAGAACTCAAAATGGCGTGCTTCTAATTGCGTTGGAAAGTAGAGATCGAGGGCTTTCCAGCAATATAGAATAGTCTATACTTTGGCCGAGTTTAGATGATGCAAAAGGGTTTTGAATGCTAGTTCTATGCTGCAGTCTGGAGTTAAACGCCAGAAACACGTCACGAACCAGAGTTGAACGCTAGAAACACGTTACAAACTGGCGTTCAACTCCAAGAATTACCTCTGCACGTGTAAACTTCAAGCTCAGCCCAAGCACACACCAAGTGGGTCCCAGAAGTGAATTTATGCATCAATTACTTACTTCTGTAAACCCTAGTAACTAGTTTAGTATAAATAGGACTTTTTACTATTATATTTTCATCTTTTGATCATTTTTAGATCTCTGAACCTCCATGGGAGGCTGGCCATTCGGCCATGCTTACCCTATATTCACTTATGTATTTTTCAACGGTAGAGTTTCTACACTCCATAGATTAAGGTGTGGAGCTCTGCTGTTCCTCATGATTTAATGCAAAGTACTACTGTTTTCTATTCACTTCAACTTATTCCGGTTTTTGGAGCCATTACCAGGGATCACAATTTCGTGCACCAAGTTTTTGGTGCCGTTGCCGGGGATTGTTCGAGTTTGGACAACTGACGGTTCATCTTGTTGCTCAGATTAGGTAACTTTCTTCTTAATTTGTTTTCAAAAAAGTTTTCAAAAATTTTTCAAAAATATTTCCTGTTTTTCGTTTTTCCCAATCAATTTTCAAAAAAAAAATATAAAAAAATAAATCTTTTCAAAAATATATTTTTCTTCAGAATTTTTAAGAATGAATTCTAGAGTTTCATGGTAACATGTTGAAGCCTGGCTGGCTGTTGAGCCATGTCTAAATTCTTTTGGACTGAGGCCTCCACATGTTAGAGAATTGCTTGTACTGCTGAAGCTTGGCTGGCTATTAAGCCATGTCTAACCCTTGGATTGGAGCTTTAGGCTAACATTGAAAGATTCCTGGAATTCTTATTAAAAATTTTTTAATTTCTTATTCCCTTTTTCCTATGTGTTTTTCGAAAAAGAAATTTAAAAGAAAATACAAAAAAAAAATCATAAAATCATAAAATCAAAAAAATATATGTTGTTTGTTTGAGTCTTATGTCAAATTTTAAGTTTGGTGTCAATTGCATATTCATCTTGCATTTTTTTTCGAAAATTCATGCATTCATAGTGTTCTTCATGATCTTCAAGTTGTTCTTGGCTAGTCTTCTTGTTTGATCTTCATATTTTATTGTTTTGTGTCTTTTCTTGTTTTTCATATGCATTCTTGCATTCATAGTGTCTATACATGAAAAAATTTTTAAGTTTGGTGTCTTGCATGTTTTCTTTGCATATAAAAATTTTTAAAAGTGTTCTTGGTGTTCATCTTGACATTCATAGCATTCTGGCATGCATTCATTGTTTTGATCCAAAATTTTCATGCATTGAGTCTTTTTCATGTTTTTCTCTTTCTTCATTAAAAAATCAAAAATCAAAAAAATATCTTATGAGTCAAATCAAATTTTCAATTTAAAAATCTTATCTTTTTAAAAATCTTTTTCAAAAATCAAATCTTTTTCATTTTTCTTATTTATTTTCGAAAATTATAAAAATATTTTTCAAAAATCTTTTTCTTAATTTTATCTCATAATTTTCGAAAATATCATCAACAATTAATGTTTTGATTCAAAAATTTCAAGTTTGTTACTTGCTTGTTAAGAAAGATTCAAACTTTAAGTTCTAGAATCATATCTTATGATTTCTTGTGAATCAAGTTAATTGTGATTTTAAAAATCAAATCTTTTTCAAAACTAAATTCAATCATATCTTTTCAAAAATATCTTTTTATCTTATCTTTTTCAAAATCATATCTTTTTAATCATATCTTTTTAATTCATACCTTTTTCAAAAATTTGATTTTAAAATATCTTTTCTAACTTCTTATCTTCTTATCTTTTCAAAATTGAATTTCAAATTTGTTTCAACTAACTAATTAACTTTTTGTTTGTTTCTTATCTCTTTCAAAACTACCTAACTAACTATCCCTCTCTAATTTTCGAAAATACCTCCCTCTTTTTCAAAAATTCTTTTTAATTAATTAATTGTTTTCAATTTTTAATTTTAATTTTATTTCATTCCTAATTTTCGAAAATTACTAACCTTTTTCAAAAACTATTTTCGAAATTTAACTTTAAATTTTAATTTTTAATTTTCGAAAACTTCTTCTTCTCATCTCCTTCTATTTATTTATTCATATACTAACACTTCTCTTCATCTCATATCTCTGCTCTCCTCACCCTTCTGTTTGGATTCTCCATTCTTCTTCTCTTCTACTCTTCTTTTCTTCTTCTACTCACAACAAGGTGGTCTGTCTGAATTAGCTAAGATGTCATTGGATACTTCTGCAGGTGGATCCATTCACCTAAAGAAAACGCCTGCAGAAGCTCAAAAACTCATTGACATGGTTGCTAATAACCAGTTCATGTACACTTCTGAGAGGAATCCTATGAGTAATGGGACGCCTCAGAAGAAGGGAGTTCTTTTAATTGATACTCTGAATGCCATATTGGCCCAGAATAAAATATTGACTCAGCAAGTCAATATGATTTTTCAGAGTCTGAATGGAATGCAAGCTGCATCCAACAGTACTCAAGAGGCATCTTCTGAAGAAGAGGCTTATGATCCTGAGAACCCTGCAATAGCAGAGGTAAATTACATGGGTGAACCTTATGGAAACACCTATAATTCATCATGGAGATTTCATCCAAATTTCTCATGGAAGGATCAACAAAAGCCTCAACAAGGCTTTAATAATGGTAGAAGAAACAGGTTTAGCAATAGCAAGCCTTTTCCATCATCCACTTAGCAACAGACAGAGAACTCTGAACAAAATACCTCTAATTTAGCAAATTTAGTCTCTTATCTATCTAAAGCCACTGTGAGTTTCATGAATGAAACAAGGTCATCCATTAGAAATTTGGAGGCACAAGTGGGCCAGCTGAGTAAAAGGATCACTGAAATCCCTCCTAGTGCTCTCCCAAGCAATACAGAAGAAAATCCAAAAGGAGAGTGCAAGGCCATTGATATAACCATCATGGTCGAATCCAAGGAGGAAGGGGAGGACGTGAATCCCAAGGAGGAAGACCTCCTGGGACGTCCAGTGATCAATAAGGAGTTCCCCTCTGAGGAACCAAAGGAATCTGAGACTCATCTAGAGACCATAGAGATTCCAATGAACCTCCTTATGCCATTCATGAGCTCTGATGTGTATTCCTCTTCTGAAGAGAATAAGGATGTTACTGAAGAGCAAGTTGCCAAGTTCCTTGGTGCAATCATGAAGCTGAATGCCAATTTATTTGGTAAAGAGACTTGGGGAGATGAACCTCCCCTGTTCACCAATGAACTAAATGCATTGGATCAACTGAGACTGTCTCAGATGAAACAGGATCCTGAAAAGTTCCTAATACCTTGTAACATAGGCACCATGACCTTTGAGAAGGCTCTATGTGACCTTGGATCAGGGATAAACCTCATGCCATTCTCTATAATGGAGAAACTGGGAATCTTTGAGGTGCAAGCTGCTAGAATCTCATTAGAGATGGCAGACAATTCAAGAAAAGAGGCTTATGGACAGGTAGAGGACGTGTTAGTAAAGGTTGAAGGCCTTTACATCCCTGCTGATTTCATAATCCTAGATACTGGGAAGGATGAGGATGAATCCATCATCCTTGGAAGACCCTTCCCAGCCACAGCAAGAGTTGTGATTGATGTTGACAGAGGTGAATTAGTCCTTCAATTAAATGAGGACTCCCTTGTGTTTACAACTCAAAGTTATCCTTCTGTAAACATGGAAAAGAGGCACAGTAAGCTTCTCCCACTGCAGAGTCAACCAGAGCCCCCACAGTCAAACTCTAAGTTTGGTGTTGAACTCCCATATCCAAACTCTAAGTTTGGTGTTGGGAAGTCTCAACAATGCTCTGAACATCTGTGAGGCTCCATGAGAGCCCACTGTCAAGCTATTGACATTAAAGAAGCGCTTGTTGGGAGGCAACCTAATTTTTATTTAATTATATTTTTTATTAGTTATATGTCTTCATAGGTTCATGATCATGTGGAGTCACAAAAACAACTGAAAAAAATTGAAGAAAAAATAAAAAATAGCATAAAAAAACAGCACACCCTGGATGAGGAGTTCACTGGCGTTCAAACGCCAGTAAAGAGCATCTGGCTGGCATTCAACGCCAGAACAGAGCATAGATCTGGCGCTGAACGCCAGAAACAAGCATAGAACTGGCGTTCAACAACAGAAACATGCTGCATCTGGGCGTTGAACGCCCAGAACACGCATCAGTTCGGCGTTTAAACGCCAGAATTGCATGCAAAGGCACTTTACATGCCTAATTGGTGCAGGGATGTAAATTCTTGACACCTCAAGATCTGTGGACCCCACAGGATCCCCACCTTCCCTCCTCATAATCCTAGTTTTTTTTCCACATCTTCTTCTTCATCTATTCTTTCGTCTTTTGCTCGAGGGCGAGCAACATTCTAAGTTTGGTGTGGTAAAAGCATAATCCTTTTTTTGTTTTTCCATAACCATTGATGGCATCTAAGGCCAGAGAAACCTTTAGAAAGAGGAAAGGGAAGACAAAAGCTTCCATCAAGGGTCTATAGCTCAATGGTAGAACATTTGACTGCAAATCAAGAGATCCCTGAGATACCTTAGGGGATATATTTTCCCCCACACAATTATTGGGAGCAACTAAGGGTGGAACATCAAGAGCACTCCATCATCCTCCATGAAATTAGAGAAGATCAAAAAGCTATGAGGGAGGAGCAACAAAGACAAGAAAGAGACATAGAAGAGCTCAAGGACATCATTGGTTCCTCAAGAAGGAAACGCCACCATCACTAAGGTGGACTCATTCCTTGTTCTTAAATTTTCTGTTTTTTGTTTTCTTATGTTAAATGTTTATCTATGTTTGTGTCTTTATTACATGATCATTAGTGTCTAAGTGTCTATGCCTTAAAGTAGTGAATATGAATCCATCACCTCTCTTAAATGGAAAAATGTTTTAATTACAAAAGAACAAGAAGTACATGAGTTTCGAATTTATCCTTGAACTTAGTTTAATTTTATTGATGTGCTGACAATACTTTTTGTTTTCTGAATGAATGCTTGAACAGTGCATATGTCTTTTGAAGTTGTTGTTTAAGAATGTTAAATATGTTGGCTCTTGAAAGAATGATGACAAGGAGACATGTTATTTGATAATCTGAAAAATCATAAAAATGATTCTTGAAGCAAGAAAAAGCAGTGAATACAAAGCTTGCAAAAAAAATATTAAAGTCAAGGTCCAAAGCAAAAGAAGAGTGTGCTTAAGAATCCTGGACACCTCTAATTGGGGACTTTAGCAATGCTGAGTCACAATCTGAAAAGGTTCACCCAGTTATGTGTCTGTGGTATTTATGTATCCGGTGGTAATACTGGAAAACAAAGTGCTTAGGGCCACGGCCAAGACTCATAAAGTAGCTGTGTTCAAGAATCAACATACTGAACTAGGAGAATCAATAACACTATCTAAACTCTGAGTTCCTATAGATGCCAATCATTCTGGACTTCAACGGATAAAGTGAGATGCCAAAACTATTCAAGAGGCAAAAAGCTATAAGTCCCGCTCATCTGATTGGAGCTATGTTTCATTGATAGTTTGGAATTTATAGTATATTCTCTTCTTTTTATCCTATTTGATTTTCAATTGCTTGGGGACAAGCAACAATTTAAGTTTGGTGTTGTGATGAGCAGATAATTTATACGCTTTTTGGCATTGTTTTTAGTATGTTTTTAGTAGAATCTAGTTACTTTTAGGGATGTTTTCATTAGTTTTTATGTTAAATTCACATTTCTGGACTTTACTATGAGTTTGTGTGTTTTTCTGTGATTTCAGGTATTTTCTTACTGAAATTGAGGGACTTGAGCAAAAATCAGATTTAGAAGAAGGACTGCTGATGCTGTTGGATTCTGACCTCCATGCACTCAAAGTGGATTTTCTGGAGCTACAGAACTCAAAATGGCGTGCTTCCAATTGCGTTGGAAAGTAGAGATCGAGGGCTTTCCAGCAATATAGAATAGTCTATACTTTGGCCGAGTTTAGATGATGCAAAAGGGTTTTAAATGCTAGTTCTATGCTGCAGTCTGGAGTTAAACGCCAGAAACACGTCACGAACCAGAGTTGAACGCTAGAAACACGTTACAAACTGGCGTTCAACTCCAAGAATTACCTCTGCACGTGTAAACTTCAAGCTCAGCCCAAGCACACACCAAGTGGGTCCCAGAAGTGAATTTATGCATCAATTACTTACTTCTGTAAACCCTAGTAACTAGTTTAGTATAAATAGGACTTTTTACTATTATATTTTCATCTTTTGATCATTTTTAGATCTCTGAACCTCCATGGGAGGCTGGCCATTTGGCCATGCTTACCCTATATTCACTTATGTATTTTTCAACGGTAGAGTTTCTACACTCCATAGATTAAGGTGTGGAGCTCTGCTGTTCCTCATGATTTAATGCAAAGTACTACTGTTTTCTATTCACTTCAACTTATTCCACTTCTAAGATATTCATTTACACTTCAACATGAATGTGATGAACATGACAATCATCATCATTCCCTATGAACGCGTGCTTGACAACCACTTCCGTTCTACCTTCGATTAAATGGATATCTCTTGGATATCTAATACAGGGGACCGAGTCCGAGTTATTAAGTATCTTCGTGGTATAAGTTAGAACTCATGGATGGCCATTCCTGAGATCCGGAAAGTCTAAACCTTGTCTGTGGTATTCTGGGTAGGATCTGGGAAGGGATGGCTGTGACGAGCTTCAAACTCGCGAGTGCTGGGCGTAGTGGACGACCCAGTGCACTTGCTGGTTAGTTGTATCGAAGTTGTGACAAATTATGAATTAAGATTAGAGCACCAAATTTTTGGATCCATTACTAGGGATCACAATTTCGTGCACCAGAGCTCTTTGTAGAGTTCAGAGTAGGAGAGAGTTGTGTAGTGGTTGGAAATATCACTCTAAGTTCATGATGGTTGCATGCTCTAAGTTGAATAATAATGGTTGGTGTAGAACCAAATTGCAAGGGTTTAGGGAAATGTTTGGATGCTCAATTGAGAATTCACAAGTCTTGTCACCCAAATTTAGCTATGGTAGTCAACGGAAAGATGGGTGCAAGAACAAGGTTTAGGACCCCAGAATTCATGTCAACAATCAAAACTCTTGGGGGCTTGTCATCTACATAAGCTTACTTGAAGGCCTTGTGCGCCTAATTTGGGATCCCGGTGGACATTGGAGATGCAAACAATGGTGGGAATTCAAGGATGAATTCAAGCATAAACCACCCTAGCAAGGACCCCCACAAAATGTCCAACTTAAGGACTTAAACTAAAAGTGCTAGGTGGGAGACACCCCACCATGGTAAACTATTTCCACTCTCTTTTAAATTTGGTTAATAAGTGATTTGAGTTGCCATTGTAGGTAGTTTTTGTTATTTTCTATACTCTTATGCATTTTGCTTTTATTGATTGGTTGTTTCTTAGTTTGTTTTGATTAGTTTAGTTGTTGTTAAATTGCATTTTGCTTGAGGTGTAAGTTTTGTTTGTTTTGTATTTGAAAATTTTTCAAAAACCACAAAGATTTGTTGTTAAATTTGATTTGTGATTGTTTTAGAATGCTTATAGATTAGGAGGGTGCCCTGTTTTTGAAAAAAAAAAAAGGGCATCCGCGCGCGAGCGTGCTGTGCGCGCGCGCGTCGGTGGTGCATTTCACACTCCTGGTACAAAAACCAGAGAGTTGTGTCAATGTTGTGCCTACTCTGTACCCGCGACCTACCGCGCAAGCGTACGTGACGTGTCCGCGTCGTTTGCCAACTTCATCAAGCACGCGTATGCGTACTGTGCGCGTCCGCGTCATTTGTTCCTTCTACCAACTTGCACATCGGCGCGTAAGCGTGCATTACGCGTCCGCGCCGGTAAAAAAAATAAAAAAAAAAGAGTTTTTTTTTTCTCCTCTGCCATTTTCTTTTGTTTATCTCATTTGTATACTTCTATTCTTTACATTTCAATTTTGTTTCTATAGCCTGTTTTCAATTTTTTTTCTAAGTCTCTTCTTTCAATAATGGTGTTGCATTTTCTTACTCAATTGTTGAGAATTTCTCGATTAATCTTGGTGCTTCTTGACTTGTTTGATATTGTTGGGTGACGAAACTTTTAAATCAATGCTTAATCTTGTATGACTCTTATATTCTTTGTGCATTGATATGAACTTGCAAGCCTTTCATGACCCACTCTTTCTAGTTGAACTTGATGTTTTTTAGTGCTCTTCATGCCTTGACTTTACTCTTGCATCAAGTATTAGTTGATATGCCCTTTGCCTATATTTCTTTCTCACTCACATGCGTAGCTAACATGTAGTGAGGACCCTATTCTTATTTGGCATTAGCCCCCGCCTATGTTCTAATTGCTTTCATATCTTTGTTGTAGGCTTAATTTTCTTTCTTTTTCTCTCCTTTGAGGTTGGCCACCAAGAAGGAAAGGAATGGAAAAGCTTCTAATGGGGCAACAAACAAGTTCATCCGTACAACCTTTTGAAGGAACTCATCAATTGTAGCAACCCGTCCTCCTTGCTCTTCTTTGCATGCACCGAGGACGGTGCGAATTTCTAAGTGTGGGGAGCTCGTCCGACCGACCTCCATGGGTAGCAACCTTTTCAACACCAATTTTTAATTTTTGTCTTTGTTAGATTAGTTGTTGCATTGCATGATAGATTGCATGTTAGTTAGAATTTGTACATATTTTTACCACTTTCTTTTTATGTTAGGACTACTTGGTTAGGGTGATGATTTCTTTTCCAAGAAACTGGTTTTAAGGCACCCTACCAATTTGAAAAAAAAAACTTGCTTGAAGAATTTATTTTGGAACATGGTTTTTGAGCTAAGAACACAAGCATGTGAGTTTTGAGCCCAATTGCGTGGTTACATCTTATAACCACTTATTTTCATTCTTGTGTGCATTATTCTTTTTCCATGATTCTAATCTTTGATTTGTTTGATTCTATATGTCCATTATTCTATGTATACATGCATTTATATGATTGAGGCCATCATTTTATTTAGCTCACTTACCCAAATAGCCTACCTTTCATCAACCGTTGTTAGCCAAATTCGAGCCTATTTAATCCCTTTTGTTCTTAATATTAGCACATCACTACCCTTAAGTGAAAAACAATAAATATCCTTGATTTGGATCTTTGATTAGCTTAGGCTAGTAAGGGTGTGTATCATTTGGGTATATGGGAAACTTGGGACATTGGTTGAGGTAAAAGTGTAATTTTTATTTTTGTTAAAAATATTAGAAATTGGGTACATATTCATGCACCATATGTAAAACCATATGCATTGATATGTTTATATATACTATAAAAAAAAAAAAAAAAAAAAAAAAAAAAAAAAACACACACACACACACACACATATATATATATATATATATATATATATAGAAAAAAAAGAGAAAAAGAAATAAAAAGGGGACAAAAATACCCCAAAGTAAAGTTCAATAAAAATCAATGCATATGGAATGTGAATTAAAGAGAATGCATGAGTATGTGAAAAGTGAAACTCATGGGTAGCTAGGTAATGTACTATAGTTGTATAGGTAGTTCTATGTGTCTAGTGGGATCCTAGGTTAATCAAGGACTCAAATTTTAAGCTCACTTGACCATATACATCCTTACCTTTACCCTAGCCCCATTACAACCTATGAATAAGTCCTCATGATGAATGTATGCATCCATTGAATAATTGTTGATTTTTAGATGAAAAACAAATCTTAGAAAGCATGAGTAGAAGAGAATTGAGTGAATCGACCCTATACACTAGAGCGACTAGAGCGGATACACTTTCGGTGAGGTTCGATGCTCAATTCCTTGTTCCCGGCTTTCATGAGCTTTCTTCTTGCAAGTCTATTTGAACTTTGTTTTGATATTTGAATTGGTAGGATTCATGAATCATCATATGATCCTAGCCCAACTTGTTCATACATACTCTTGGAGATTGATTTTCTTTTCACCAAGTAGATAGAACCATCTTGTATTTAGTGCATTCATTTAAATAGGTTGCATATAGTTTCTGTGCATTGAATAAATGTTCATACCCCTTTTCTTATCCTTCTTTATTCTTAGCATGAGGACATGCTTGGTTTAAGTGTGGGGAGATTTGATAAACCCCAATTTTTTGGTTTATCTTGTTCTTAATTTGGGGGATTTTATCACCATTTCTCACATTTATTCAATGAAAAAGCATGGTTTTGCGATTCTCGCTGAATTTGTGCTTAAGTGTGAAAACATGCTTTTTAGGCCTTAAAATAGCTAAATTTAACTCACTTTAATTCCATTCGATGCCTTGATATGTTTGTTGAGTGATTTAAGGTTCATAAGGCAAGTATTGGATGGATGAAGTGAGGAAAAAAGCATGCAAAGTGGGAGAACTCATGAAGAAATGAAGGAACCGTAAAGCTATCAAGCCTGACCTCTTTACACTCAATCGATCATAAATTGAGCTAAAGAGGTCCAAATGAAGCGGTTTCAGCTGCGTTGGAAAGCTAACATCCGGGGCTTCAAAATGATATAAAATTTTCCATAGTTGCCTGATGTATAGGGGCGTGCACATGCACTGTACGCGTGCACGCCGAGGGAACACGTGGTTCACTAAAGTGAAATCGTGGCCAGCGATTTGCAACTCATTTTGGGCCCAATCCAACTCATTTCTGATGCTATTTCATGCTAAATTAAAGCTTGGGTAAGGGAGGAGCAATTGTTTGGTAGTATAGCATCATGTAGGTTAGTTTCTAGAGAGAGAAGCTCCCTCTTCTCTCTAGAATTAGGGTTCTTAGGATATTTCCATCTTAGATTTAGGTCAATTCTCATGTTCTCAATCTTGTTTCTTCTACAATTTTATGTTTCTACTACTCTATTCTTCTTAGTTCTCTTGTCAATTTTACTTTTATGTCTCTTTTATGTTTATGAATGCTCATGTTGGATTTTGTTTACATTGAATGAAATTTAATGTTTGATGTTCTTTTTATTGATGATTTGAGTTGTTGATTTACTTTTCTAGAAATTGGTAGTTGGTAGATTTATTATTCTTGCATTGTTACTATGCTTTCCTTTCATGCCTTCCAAGTGTTTGATAAAATGCTTGGTTGGACTTTAGAGTAGATTTTGAGCATTCTTGGCTTGGGAAGAGTAATTGGGCAATCTTGAGTCATAAATACCCAATTTACATTGGTAATCTAGAGTTGTTAGTTAATATCATTTTTAATGACGCTAATCTCTTGTTAATTCAATTAGTGAGTTGATTAGGATTTTTTATTTGAGATTAACTAGTCTTGTTTGACTTTCTCTAATGGAAGATAACTTACACCTTCTTCCAACATTGGGAATGACGAAATAAGATAAATTCTTGTTAATTATTGTTATGATTAGTGACTAGGATGGAAAGCCTATGATCTCAATCCTTACCATAAATGTCTCTCTTTATTAATTGCATTCTTTAATTGCTCTTTTTACTTTTCTTGTCATTTATTTTATTGCCCCTCCTATCAACCAAACCCCTTTTTTTCCTTCATAGTCAATAATTGAGCACCTCATTACAATTCCTTGTGAGAGAACCCGGAGTCTAAATACTTCGGTTAATTTTCATTGGAGTTTGTACATGTGACAAAACCAAATTTAATTTTATTTGAGGATTGACTATTGGTTTGGACTATACTAACAACAGAATTATTTTGTAGAATTTCGAACCGGTATAAATCCTCTCAATCAAGGACTTAGGTGCATTGATATCAAGTGTCATTGGTAATTTAGGGTTGTTAGTTGGTTTTATGATCAATTACATCCACTTGACTTAACCCTTCATTGTTAGAGGAAAACTAAGTGGAATTAACTCTTTGTAATTACCATGTTTTGGTCAATGATACAAGATAGAAATCCTTGACTCTTGATCCTTGCCATGAGTGGCCTTTTAGCATTTATATTTTCTTAGTTGTAGCTTTATTTTTTTGTCATTTTACTTTCTTGCCTCTTTATCCGTAAACCCCCTTTATACTCATAACAAATAATATTCACACTTCCCTGCAATTCTTTAAGTGACGATCCGAGGTTTAAATACTCTCGATTTTTATTGGTTAGCACTCGTCGCAAAAAAATTAAACTTTGATTGAGGGTAATTGTTGCTTTGGACCTATACTTCGACGAGATTATTTTTGTGAAAATTCTAAACTAACGATTTCCCTCCGTCAGGCTCCATCATCGATAGTGGTGGCAATTGGCGCGACGATGGCTCTGACGGATGCGCAACACCACCTCCTCTCTCTCTCCCTCGCGAGTTCATTCCTCTCTCTCCTGACGCTCTTGACGATGACGGCGACGGTGGTGAGGTCCCAGCTAGCACCGTCTCCTCTTTTCCCATCTCCTTCATTTTCCGATCACAGCTCTCTTCTTCTCTGCGTCTCTTTCACTCTTCCGTGGGTGTGGGTGGCGGCTGGGATAAGGGATTAGGGTTAAGGTTTCTCAATTTGAGAGTCAGAATTTCTGAATTGGGAATTTAAGGTTAGGGTTAGGAATTTTATAAAGGAACATAGATAGAATAGATATTTTGATAAAATTAAAGGGGTAGAATAATCATTTTAAAACGAAATACACTTTATCAAAAATATTTAACACAATTTATCAGCATATTGTTGAGTTCTAATAATTATTTCTAAATTATAAAATCAACAGATTAATTATACTTTATAAAATACAGTTTAAATCCGAAATATGAATTATCTAAATTAAATCATTTAACTCTTCATTGTTTTTTCGTTACCAAAATTTTAATTTCAAATTATATAAAATAATCAATTATAAAAATTACACAAGGTTAAACTAAAAGTATTTATAAAATTAATTTAATCATTTTTAATAGATTATTTTCTAAAAATAAGAAACTCGATATAAATTATAAATTAAATTATATAATTCTTCCATTACTAAATTTTAATCCCTATCATTCAAAATATTCAATTATAATAAAATTACATAAGAATCTTGATTGATTTAAAATCAACTTATCTCCTAATCTATTTAATTACTTTTAGTAAAGTAATTTTCTTAAAATAAAATCCTCAACAAATATAATACATCAAAAATAATTTATTATTTAATTTTACAAAAACTCGGGTTGTTACATAAATAGCAGAGAGGACAATGTCTGGATCAACTACCAGATATGTCGGGTTCTGGCAAAGTAACCAACACGTGAGTTCATGGCTAATATGACAGGCATGTATCATATGCATCTATGTGACATTATTTGGGTGTGTATATTGTATTTGGTTTGCCTATGTGAATAATTCTATTTAACTGCTAATTTCTATACTTGATGTAATTGCTCTTGATTGTGTTTGAACTATATTACTTGTGATTGTGAGTGTTAGTTCGGATTATGGTAGTTGGAGTGTGATTTGATTTTGTGTTGGACCAAAGGCTATGATGTGATATTGTTTTGGGCTAGAGGCCGTGATATGATATTGTGTTAGGCTGGAGGCTATGATTTGGTTATATTTGGGTCGGAGACCGTGATTGGATAAATCAGTGGTAAGTTTGATGAAATTACTTCTTTGGTACATGTAGTGAAATGTTACGAGATATTGTGTTTAATTTGAGTTTTTATAAATTCAAATATGAATTTGGATTTTGGGTAATTAACTAGTGGTTTTTGAAAATGTTTGGGTTTTTGGACGATTAACAGTTGGTTTTCAAAAAGATCATAAGACGAGCAATGATCACTGCAATCGAAAAATAGTTTTCTTTTAAATATCCTCTTATGATAATTCTTAAAAGCCCATTACTGAGAACCAGCGAGGATGATGTTCTCACCCTCTACAGATTTCTTTTTTCAGGATGGACGAAGAGTTTAAAGAGTTTCTTTCGAGCATCTGATTGTATTTTATATTATTGTATATACAGTTATATTTTTTCCTCGCCTTTATTATTATATTTGTAAGAGGGATAAGAGTTGTAAGGATATGTATGTATGTATATTTGTAAGTTACTTGTATAAGATGTTTTGCTTGTATATGTATAAATATATGAGGATTGTGATTTTGAATTGAGTTATATATGCATGTTTGATTGAGGTAAAAAGTATTTTCCAATTTTTCAAAGAAAACGACGATACGATTTTGAGTTAAAGGCTCATATCTTATTATTAAAGATATGGGAATCATCGTAACATTCTCACTATCAGGTGGCACAGCTGGAAGCGTGACATTCTGACAGTAAGGGTATTACATTATGGTATCAGTGTAGTCTTTCCTGTAGAGCCTGTGGAATGGACTGACTATACTTCAGTTGCATACTCTGAGTGTCTATCATGTTGTAGGTCTTGTCTTAATGATGAGATTTAGAGCTTTAAGCACATGACTGTCTACTGATTAATTCTATTAGTCTATCATTGCATACTGATAAATCCACATTTGATGGTATTTATTTGCTCTAATTGGGTAGATTTTATCAACTTTTCCTACATTTATTCAATGAAATAGCATGGTTTTGTAAATTCTCCCTAAATTGTTCTTAAAAGTGAAAACATGCCTTTTAGGCCCTTATTGGCTAAATTTTATTCACTTTAATTCCATTTGATGCCTCGATGTATTTGTTGAGTGATTTAAGGTTTTAAAGGCAAATATGGATTGAAGAAGTGAGGAAGCAAAGCATGCAAAATGGGAGAATTCAAGAAATGAAGGATTTGTAAAGCTGTTAATCCTGACCTCTCATTACTAAAGTGATCATAACTCGAGCTACAGTGATCCAAATGAGGCGGTTCTAACGGCATTGGAAAGCTAACATCCGGGGCTTCAAAATGATATGCATATCTCAATAGTGGACATGAGTTTAAGTGTGCGTACGCACACAATGTGTGCAGATGCACGAGTCAAGATTTAGCAAGTGTGCTTACACATACACCTGTGCGTACGCACAAGTGCTGGCACGTGACTTCATTAATTGCAACTCGCTGGCAACGATCTTTGGACCTCCAGAACCCAATCTAACTCATTTCTGAAGATATTTTCAAGTAGAATTCAAGAGAAAACAAGGGGGGAGCAATTAGGTTTAGTTTAGTATCATGTTGTAGGTCATTTTCTAGAGAGAAAAGCTCCCCCTTCTCTCTAGAAATTAGGGTTATTAGTTTAATTTCTCTTTTTAATTCTTATTTTCATCTAGTTTCTTTTATCTTTCTTTGTTCTATTACCTTAATTTTCTTAGTTTATCTTGTTAATTTCTTATTTTGGTTACTTTTTATGTTGGTGAAAACTTGTTGATTTTAATTTTCATTTAATGCAATTTATGTTTTCATGTTATTATTGTTATCTTTAATTGTTGGTTATTAATTTCTTGCATTTGGTAGCTTTAGAATTTATTTTTATTGTAATTTAATATGATTTTATTTTCATGTACACCAAGTGTTTGATAAAACGATTGGCTTAGTTTTAGTGTTGTTTTTCACACTCTTGGCTTGGAATTGAGGATTTTGGTGACCTTAAGTCATTGATGTCCATTCTTGATTGATATATTAGGGTAGTTAGTTGGTTTGGTTTCCACTAACGCTAGTATTTCACTAAGGTAATTAGTGAGTTGGCTAGGACTTGTGGATTGAAATCAATTATGCCTATTTGACTTATCCTCGATGTTAAGATTGACTAAGTAGGATTAACTGTTCATAAACTAGGATAGGTAACCTTAACTCTCACACCTTGCTAAGAGGTTTCTTAGCACTTGAATTTTCCTTTCTTTGATTAATTGCCTTGAGTTTAATTCTTTGCATGCTTATTTAATTTCTTGCTATTTACATTTCTTGCCTCTTGCCATCAAAACCCCTTTACTTCATAGCCAATAATTGAACACTTAATTGCAATTCCTAGGGAGAACGACCCGGGTCTTAAAACTCCCAGTTATTTTGGGTTAATTGTGACATCTTTGAATTAAACTTTGATTGATGGTCAACTGTTGGGTTTGGACTATACTTGCAACAAAGAAATTCTATTTTAAGACAAAATCCCAAACCTACTTTTGGCAATTCATCAAGTTTTTGGCGCCGTTGCCGAGGAATTGCAATTTTGTTATATTATTAGCTATTGTAAATATGTTAATATGTAAATAGCTTGCTTTTTGGTTATCTTTTATTTTTGTTAATGGTTAGGATTGGGATCCTAGAGGACATTGGAAATTCAAGCATTGGTGGGAAAGTCAAGCACAAGCCACCATAGCAAGGGCTCTCCCAATTGTCTAACTTAAAGACAATAAATAAAAGTGCTAGGTGGGAGACACCCCACCATGGTATCATCCTTCTAACTCTTCTCTTCTTTTAGCTTTTGTTTAGGGAATTTTGTTTCTCTTAGTTAGCTTAGTTTAATTGAATTCTAGGCTTAGTTTCGTTGCTTTTTTGTTTTGATCATGTGTTTTTGAGGAATAATATGTTTTGGGGTTGAAAAACTATTTTGGATGTCATGTTTGATGCCCTAGAGGCATTAAAATTTTTGGAAACAACAGAGCATGTGCATGCGCATACATCTATGCGTACGCACACCAATCCCAAATTCTGTATCTTGTGCGCACGCACCAAGCTGTGCGTATGCACACTTGCTTGTATCCCTTCTGTTGGAAGCACTCGCATACCCTTGTGCGTTTGCATACCCCTCTTTTTGCCTCTTGTGCATATGCACAGATGTCAATTTGGTCATTAATTTTGCCGTTTCATATTCCAAAAAAAACCTTAGTGTGCGTACGCAAACATGTGTGCGTACGCACACATGTGTGCGTAAGCACAAATCAATTTTCACCCTCTGCCGGGAGCGCTCGCACACCTTTGTGCGTGCGTATCCCATCCTTTTTCCTTTCTTGTGCGTACGCACACACGCACACATGATCCTTTTTCAGCAAAAAAAAAATTGCCTTTTGTGCGTACGCACACCTCATACCACGCCCCTGCCCAAAGCGTTCACACACATAAGTGCATATGCACATTTTTTCAAAACTTGCCCATCACGCGTACGCGTGACCCACGTGTATGCCTTGCCTTCCATTTTCTCCCTCTCACGTGTACGCCTGCCAGACAATTTGAATATTTAGATTTTGAACCTTATTTTATGAATAAAAGAAAATTAATTTGATTATCTCTAATTATTGAATTAGAGTATTTATTTGAAAATGATTTGTAAATTAATAATTAAATAGTATTTTTATAAATATTAGTGTTGGATTAAAATTGGTTTTCAATTACTCTATTACTGTAATTTTATTAAAATGACCAAACTACCCGAATCCTAACCCTAATTCTAACACAACACACTCTACCACTCCCCCACAAACCCTAGCTGTCACCCTCATCACACACACACACACACATGGGGATTTTTCTCCTCATCCA
>NC_029786.2:41433383-41451168 GCF_000816755.2 Arachis ipaensis
CGTTGTTGTCGCGGGAGAAGGGAGACACAAGCCAGGGATGCGTCAGAGGGAGAGAGAGAGAGAGGTCGACGGAGGGTGCTGTCTGGTCCACGTTTGCCGCCACACCTTGTCAACGTCGTCAGGGCCTTCCACCGTAGTCTTGGCACCGTTGAGCACAAGGGAGAGAGAACTGCGGGCAAGTGACTGATGGGATATTTTTTGTGGAAAAACGAATTTCTCCAAAACACCCAAAACTAACCGGCAAGTGCATCGGGTCGCATCAAGTAATAATAACTCACGGGAGTGAGGTCGATCCCACAGGGATTGAAGGATTGAGCAATTTTAGCTTAGTGGTTGATTTAGTCAAGCGAATCAAGATTTGGTTGAGAGATTTGTGATTTGCAGAATGTAAATTGCAAAGAAAGTAAAGGTAGTGGGTAAATTGCATGAAAGTAAAGAGAACTGAAATTTAAAGTGCTGAATCTTAAAGAACAAGAAATTAAATGGCAGAAACTTAGAACGCAAGAAATGTAAATTGCAGAATCTTAAATTGCAAGAAATGTAAATGGCTTGAATTGTAAAGGGGATTGGGAATTGGATTTGCAGAAATTAAACAAGAGAAAGTAAAATTCAACAAGCAGAGAAATAGAAGATAACTTGGATTGAATCGGATCTAAAAATAGAAATGTAAATGAGATTTAAAAAGCATTAAACAGAGGATGTAAAATTGGAATTCAGATCTCAGGACCCAAGAGACTAGATAACCAAGTCTAGATCTCAATGCCTTCCTAGATCCAACAAGAACAATTGCAAAGGAAATGTAAATTGCAAAGAAAGTAGATGAAGAAGCAATTAACCGAAACTGAAATTCAATTAAGCAGAGAATTAAACAAGATCCCAAGGTGAGATTGAAACAGAATTCCTTCAATTCTCCAACCCAAGATCCAAGATAAGTGTAATTGAAATTGAAAGCAAGAAAACTAAGAGGAAGGGAATTCAATTCTCCTTCCCCGAGACTTAGAAATTAAAATTCACTCAACACCAAAAGCTCTCCGAAAACTCTCTATGAAAACTAAAAGGAAAAGCTCTACTAAAAACTTAAATCCTATGCTATTTATACACTTTCTTCAAATGGTCTTCAAGCCTTCAATTGGGCCTTTGCTCTTGATGGAATTGGGTTGATAGAGGCCTTGGTTGATTGCTCTTGGAGTTTGGAAAAGAACCGAATTGAACCGGGTTTGGAATCATGAAAGCTTGAGTAAAAGTTTGAGTAAAAGTTTGAAGCAAACTTTTACTCAAACTTTTCACATCAGCCACCCTCTTTTGCTGATATCAACGTTGGGGCAAAAGTTTGGGGTCAAACTTTTGCTCCAACGTTGGCCTCCCCTTGCACACTCATGGCACCAACGTTTGCCAAAAAGTTAGAGGCAAACGTTGGCGCAAACTTTTGCTCTCCAGGGTGTGTTGTTCATGCGCCAACGTTTGCCAAAAAGTTTGAGGCTAACTTTAATGTCTGGATCAACTACCAGATATGTCGGGGTCTGGCAAAGTAACCGACACATGAGCTCATGGACAGTAGGACACGCATGCATCATATGCATAAACCTCATGAAATAGCATGAATTCATACATGGTTGATTAAATCAAAGGAAGCATGAAAATCTACCCAATTGGCTTGCTTATGGCTCAAGAAAGTGCATAATTCAATTGAAAACAAAAGAAAAAGGCTAGTGAAACTAGGCTAAGATGACTTGTCATCAGTGACGCGCGAGGAGAGGGAGGACTGCCACCATCGAGCTGTGCAACCCGATGCCGTTGTCGCGTTTGTTGCTACCGATGGGGGAGCCCACCGCTGGAAGTAGACGCCGGGAGAGAAGGTGACGATGGAGAAGGGTGTTGTAGCTGCGGTGGCTGTTGTAACGGATGGAGGTTGCCGCTAAGCTGCCTGCAGCTGTTGGAGCTGCTCCGCCACGTTCTGGTCACCGGATATGGCACAGGTGTTGCCAAAACTACCACCGGAGCTGCCGCTACTTGGCTCACTCGTTTCTTTTTAGTTGCCTTAAGCATTTTCGTTTTGGAAACCCCTTTTAGTCGATGTTCTGTTATCTTATGTTGAGGTTTTGCAGCATTATTTGTCCTAGGATTGAGTTTTAAATATTACATGTTGCGATTAGAGTTGCTGTGATTGCTTTGAAAGTGGTTTGGAGATGAGGTTGCGGCTACCGCCATTGTAGGCCGAGAGAAAATGGAATTTTATCATATTGTTGAGTCGTGATTGAGGTAGGAGTGTTTTCCTTAAACTCATTTTATTGTCAAGAATTCTTATAAGTAGATATTGATGCAAAAATATATTTTTGGTGATTATGTGAGTCTTACGGATTGACTGAGTTATTTTGAAAGAATATGATTGTTTACTTGATTGAATTCTTGATTAATTGAGTTGGTGTTGTGATAGTTAATGAAATCTTGATTTAGAAATTCGATTGGTATATTTATATTGAGAAATGATTTATGTTGAAAATCAAGTTTATTTATATCTATATTGAGGAATGGTTTGGTTTGAAACTGATTGAGAAGGATAAGAATTCCGAATTATGAATTCATTTTGTTGAAGTTGGTTTTAATTGTGATTGATGAGATTGGTTGATTGAATTATGAATTTTGTTGATTCTTTGAGTTGAGTGTTGTTGTTGTGATAATAGTTTATTGGAAGTGATTTGAATGATTGAGAGATGTTTGGTTTGGTTTGGTTGGGACCCATGAACGGTGGCAAAGTCTATATTTTTGAGGAGATGTTGCCAAAATTTTTATAAAAATTAGAGATTTCGTTTGAAGTGTTATTTAGAAAAGTTTGGATTGAAGAATTATATTATTTTGTTTTAACTTATTAAGAAAAGAATTGAGTTATGTTTTGAGTTTTATTTATTGAGAAAAGTATTACGTTTGAGCTTGATTTATTACGAAAAGGATTTCGCTTTGAGTTTGATTTATCAAGAACAGAAGGAATTATGTTTTGGGTTTTGGAATAAAGAATTACCTTTTTGAGGAGTTTTGGTGGATTTACAACATTTGAATTTGATTAGTGAAGAAAGATTATTTTTGGGCCTCTTGAAGAATGATTGAACTTGGGAATGAAGTTGAACGTAAGATTTATGAAATTATTTCAAATATGAGAGTTATGCTTTTGAGAATTTCAAACGGAATTGAATGATGGATTATCGAGGTTAATTTGAGACTTTTAATTTGGTGAAAATGAGTTTAGAAAGAGATACAGGCTTTTCTGCCTACGAGGTGTATAGGACACTCGCCCTGCGAGGCGAATAATGAGTTTAGGAAAAGATACAGGCTTTTATGTCTTCAAGGTGTACAGGACACTTACCCTGCAAGAAATACAGGCTATTCTGTCTGTGAGATGAGGAAAGTAATGGTGAAACTGTGAATGGTTGTACGATGATACGATAGGGTACTAACCCTGCAAGAGATACATGCTTTTATGTCTGCGAGGTGTGCAGGACACTCAACCCTGTGAGGTTTCCTCTTTATGCGAGTTGTACAGGACACTCACCCTATGAGATATACAGAGTATTAAATTTGAGAAGTGTACAGGGCACTCACCTTGCGAGGCTATACTATTTATATAGCGAGTAAACAGCAGAGAGGACAACGTCTAGGTTAGCTATCGGATGTGTCGGGTTCTGGCAAAGTAACCGACACATGAGCTCATGGACAGTAGGACACGCATGCATCATATGCATCTATGTGACATTATTTGGGTGTGTATATTGTATTTGGTTTGCCTATATGAATAATTTTGTTTAACTAACTAATTGCTATACTTGATGCAAGTGCTCTTGATTATGTTTGAACTGCATTACTTGTGATTGTGACTGTTGGTTCGGATTATGGTGGTTAGAGTGTAATTTGATTTTGTGTTGAACCAAAGTTCGTGATATGATATTGTTTTGGGCCGGAGGACGTGATGTGATATTGTTTTGGGCCGGAGGCCATGATGTGATATTGTGTTGGGCCGGAGGCCGTAATTTGGTTATATTTGGGTCGGAGGCCGTGATTGGATGAATCAGTGGTAAGTTTGATGAAATTACTCCTTTGGTACATGTAGTGAATGGTTTCGAGATATTGTGTTTAATTGGAGTTTTTATAAATTCAAAATATAAATTCGGATTTTGGCTAATTGACTAGTGGTTTTCGAAAAGGTTTGGGTTTTTAGATGATTAACAGTTAGTTTTCAAAACGATTCATAAGACAAATGATGGTCACTGCAATCAAAAAAAATTCTTTTAAATATCCTCTTTTGACAATTCTTAAAAACCCCTTACTGAGAACCAGCGAGGACGATGTTCTCACCCCCTACATATTTCGCTTTTCAGGACGGACGAAGAGTTTAAGGAGTTTCTGTCGAGCATCTGATTATATTCTATATTATTATATATACAGTTATAGTTTTCCCTCGCCTTTATTATTATATTTGTAAGAGGGATAGGAGTTGTAAGGATATGTATGTATGTATGTATATTTGTAAGTTAATTGTATAAAATGTTTTATATATATATATATATATGTATAAATATATGAAGATTGTGATTTTGAATTGAGTTATATATGCATGTTTGATTGAGATAAAAAGATTTTTTGGATTTTCAAAGAAAATGACGATACAATTTCAAGTTAAAGGCTCATATCTTATTATTAAAGATATGGGAGTCGTCGTAATATTCTCACTATCAGAGTGGCGCAGCTAGAAGCGTGACATTCTAACAGTAACGGTGTTACAACATCACTAATCATACCCCTCCAAAGATTGTTGACTTTTAGGAATAGGATTGAAGGGAGCTTGATCTTCTATCAAAGCCTCCACAGTAAGATCCTCTGGAATATAATCTTCTAATACCATCTCAACAATTTCTTATGGATTCAGTTTTTTAAATCTATTTTCCACCACCATGTCATTATATGAACTCCTTGGCATCTTATCTTTCTCTTGGCTATCTTGTTTACCTTCTTGGCTCCCATTAACACATACCTTCTTTTGGGTTGATTCCTCATCCTCCTGAGCAATGCCTTTCATATTCTGTGTAACTATGTTGTCTTTATTCATTTTGATTCTTTTTTGTTCTTCTGTTTACTAGATCTTCTTTCGACGACCATGTGACGATCAAAGTTGTTAAACTCGTGAGTCTAAGTAAACTCGTGGAGCTGACCTAGACTCGACTCGCGAGTTAACTCGTAGACTCGTACGAGTTCACCTGTTATGAAGTTTATATATATCATACATAATGTATATTTATTCAATTCTAACCCTTCAAAATTAATAATAACAATCTTAAAGCACATAATAAATTAAAATAATAGCATACATTATAACAAATACTTTAAAATACACATTCAAATCCTCTATAATTATTTTTATACAAATACAACATAGAACACACAAAATTAAAAATTCTAAATCTGTAATACTAAATCTTTAATTGAACATTGAACAATATCAAAGAATCAAATTAACTCTAATCAAAATAATTAATTACTAATCAGCCATGAATGGATGAACCATCTGGCCATCTAACATAAACGATAAGCAATAAGCTAAAATTAGAAGCAATAAAATTTAAAAAGCAAAAAAAAAATCAAGAAGCAAAGGCTCAAAGAAAGGGCAAAATGCATATAAAAAATAGATGATACAGAAGAAAAGAAGGGACAAAGTCCCAAGAACAGTAGATCGAGGACAAGGGTGCAGCAGGCAGTAGTGGTGAGAATACAGCAGCAGCACGAAACGACAGAGACAAATAGTCATGGATTTCACGACGGTGGAAACCAGAGCAGAGATAGGACTGTAGGAGAAGTCGAACTCGTGAACAGTAATGGCACGATGGAGTTTCGGATAGTGGAGATGTGAAGAAGTACAAAGCAGAGAGCAACATATGTAAAATTTACAAAGACAACGGTGCAAATCAGAGCAGAGGTAGCAGACGCAGGCGAATAATGGCAGTTCGATGGGGAACGGTGACTGAGCAGAACATGGAGAAAGTGAGACTTGAGAGAAACGATGCAGATGAGTGAATTGTGACTGAGTTTTCTTCATTCTTTGGGAGTGTTATCGTAACCCTAATAAAAAAAAGTGTGTTTTTGGTTTCAAAATGACTCTTTTTTGAGCAAAAATAAAGAAAAACACAAACTCGCTAACTCAGCCTTAGACTCATGAGTTTGTCCAAGTTTGACCCAGTCTAGCCGACTCTAGTCGAGTTTACTCAGGATAGAGTCTATACTTGAGTCAACTCGATTCCGTATCTAAACTCGTACGAGTTTACGAGTTAACTTGAGAGTTTGACAACAATGGTGACTGACGAGAGGACTTTTGCCAGTAAAGAAATTTTATAAAAATAATCATGTTGTAAGTATAGTTTCTAAACCAACAGAGAATCCTTTCGTACAAAAACTTTGGTTGTCACAAGTAACAAAACCCAATAAAATTTATAACCGAAATATTTAAACCTCGGGTCGTCTTCTCAAGGAATTGCAGGGAGGTATGATTTCTTATTGGTTATGGAAAAAGGTATATTTTTGGGTTTTTGAAATAGGGAACAAGGAATTTAAATGGCAAGAAAAATAAATTAATAATTATAAAGAAAACTCTTGGCAAGGTATCAGAACCGGAAATCCCATCCTAGTTATCCTTATCAGGTGTGATGAAAATTTTTTATCGCTCCCACTTAGTTAACCCTTACTAAATAAAGGAAAGTCAAGTGGACCAATCAATTTGATCCTCAAATCCTAGTCAACTCCTCTAGAAAGACTAGCTTTAGAGCGATCCAAATCAATCAGCGAGAATTCCAATTTTCAATCAACTGCTGAGTTTAACAACTCAAGTGTTAGCAATTACTTAACCAAAGCCAAAAAGGGAAAAATCTAAATTAAATTGAAAGCATCATAAAATAGAATAAAACAATCATAAATCTGAAATACCTCGAATTATATTAAATAGAATATTCAAATCTAACATGAAAAAGTTCATAAGCCAATTTGGCAACATAAGTAATTAACAATTAAAAGCATTAGAGTAACTAAAAGTAGAAGAGAACATAAAATTAAGGTAAATATTGAACCTGGAATGGAGTAATAACCATAAAGAAAAAGAAATCCTAATTCTAAAACTTAAGAGAGAGGAGAGAACCACTCTCTCTCTAAAACTACATCTAAAACCTAAAATTCTCTATTCTGAATGTTGTATCCATCATTCTTCAATCGTCCCCGTTGATTCCCCCATTCTCTGGCTTATATTCCATGTTTCTGGCTTGGATTTGGGCCGAAAAAGGGTCCAGAAATCGCTGGGGGAAACTTCTGCAATTTTCTACACGCGGCGTCCGTAACGCGTGCACGTGGGTCACGCGTTCGCGTCATTTGGAGTTTTTCCTTGTCACGCGTACGCGTCAGTCACGCGTCCGTGTCGTTTGTGTTCTGCGCCAAGCACGCGTCCGCGTCGTCCACGCGTGCGCGTCGCTGCCTTTTCTTCAAAACTCCATTTTTGTGCTTTCCTTCCATTCTTGTATGTTTCCTTTCTGTCCTCTAAGCCATTTCAGCCCTATAAAGCCTGAAATTACTTAACATACAGATCACGGCATCGAATGGTAATAAAGGATAATTAAATTTAACATTTTTAAAGTATAGGAAACATGTTTTCACATATATCATAAAATAAGGAAGGAATTATAAAACCATGCAAATCTTATGAATAAGCGGGTGAAGAATTGATAAAAACACTTAATTGAGCACAAGATGAATCATAAAATAGGGGTTTATCAACCTCTCCACACTTAAACACTAGCATGTCCTCATGCTAAATCCAAGAAAAAAGAATGAAGGTAGAATGGTGGAATCTTATGCAATGCAATCTATTCTAAATGCAAGCTACCTAAATGAATCATGCAATTCTAATTATTATCCACCTATATATATAGAGCTTACATGTAGTTAAATTGATTCATATTTTCAAGGAATCATATATGTACAACCAAGGCCAAATCATATTAAAACACATTCACAATTGAGTTGAGTTAAAGGAATTCACAAACTTGCAAGACAATTTAATAATTAAACATGGATATATGGAAATGAGCTATTGAACCCTCACTGGATTTGTGTTTACTTTCTAATCACTCAGTGTTTGGGGTTAATCACTCTATTCTTCTTCTAGTCATGCTTTCTAAAACTTTGTTCTTCATCTAACCAATCAACAAATATCTAATGTATACATACAAACATCATGAGGTCTTTTTTAGGGTTGTAATGGGGCTAAGGTAAGGGTGAAGGTATATATATAAGGCTAAGTGAGTTATAAATTGAATCCTTGATTAGTCTAAGATCTCACCTAACATATACATACTCTATAAAAATTTGCTTAGCTTCCCAATTTTCCCACTTTTGTGTCACATACTCATGTACCAATTTATTTTTGATTTTTTATCCCATGTGCATTGATTTTTCTATTAAACTTAACAATGGGGTAATTTTGCCCCCTTATTTATTTATTTAATTAAAAAAAATTTTGAAACATAAACACAATTTATTTCAATGCACATGGTATCTTAATTTAATTTGGTTTCACATGATCATGCTCCCAAATTTCTGATTATTTTATTAATTTAATCCTTTCCCATCAACCCATGTTCCCACGTTTTCCCACACTTAGTGGATACACAATCTCTATCTTAAGCTAACCAAGGATTCAACTTGGGATTTATAATTTGTTTTTCTGCTTAAGGCTAGTGATGTGGTTATAGAACAGAAGGGGATTAAAAGGCTCAAGGGGGTTAACAAGGGTGATATAAAAGGATAGGCTTATTTGGGATAAGTGAGCAAAAACAAGTAATGGCCTCAATCACATGTAAGTATGTAAGTACATTCTATATTGGACATATAGACTGAAACAAAGTAAAGATTGCAAGCATAGAAAAGAAGGGCGAAACATACAGGAATGAAAATTATGGTTAAATGTAACCATACAATTAAGCTCAAAAACTCACGAGTTGTGTGTTCTTTGGCTCAAAAATCATATATCAGTTATGTATATCATGCAAGTAGAAATCAAGAGTTTTCATTCAACTAAATGTGAATCTTAGAATGGCTCTTATAAAATTTAGTGTTTTCCTTGAAAGATATTGTCAATTAACCAACAATTATTGCTATATATATATATATATATATATATATATATATATATATATATAGTGTGTGTGGATTGTTGTGATTCTGAAAAGCTAAAGTTTCTAGTTTACTCTTTTTATTTTCAATTAAACCAAGTTATTGTATGCTAAAAGGGTTAACTAAACTAATTAATCCATATTTTCTATATCACAACTTAATAAGCTAAAAGTGCAAACTAAACTAAATGTCTAAGATATATACAAACCAAAGTGTGAAATAAAGTAAACAGAAATACAGTAAAAGGAAAATGCACAAGTACTGAAAGACAAATAAGATAAAATAAAATAAAATACAGAAAAAGAAATAAAAATAGGGTAAAGAGAATCTGAAAGTGGTTCACCAAAAATAAAGTTCGCTAGAGATGGCGACCTCCCCACACTTAAATAATAGCATCGTCCTCGATGCTCAATCAAGCTGAGTATGAGGAAGTGGCATCTCCGGAAGGATGTGCGGCTTGTGTCTTGGTGGTGGCCTGAGGGTCTGCAGTCTGTATGAGTGTCGGAGGATCTGCCTGCTGAAGTAGAGGCTCTGTCGGTAGAGGGACCTCTGGATCTGCTGGCTGTATCTGCGAAGGCTCCTCATGCTGGGATTCTGCCTGCTGAGATGTTCCCTGCTAGTGCTCTGCACGTGCCTCTGCCTCATGGACATCCGCCTCCTCCTCAGATGGCTCTGATGGTGTGTCAAGCTCGAAGGGGATGTCAGGGGTGCCGGACCGGATCATTAGCTTCAGATGCTCATAACGCCGCTTGTTGCGGCGCTCCATCCGATCCAGGCGCTCGAAGAGTCGGCGCACTGATAAACCTCGATTTCGTGATTTATCTTGTGCTTATTTTGGGGGATTTTACCACCTTTTTTCACATTTATTCAATGAAATAGCATGGTTTTGTAATTCTCTCTTGAATTTTGCTTAAGTGTAAAAACATGCTTTTTAGGCCCTAAATTGGTAATTTTGATTCATTTTAATTCCATTCGATGCCTTGATGCGTGTGTTAAGTGATTTCAGGTTTATAAGGCAAGTATTGGATGGAAGAAATGAGTAGAAAAAGCATACAAAGGGGGAGAATGCAAGAAGAAACAAAGATTGGGAATGCATCAAAGGACGCGCACGCGCACAAGGCAAGGCGCGCACGCGCAAAAGTGGTCTCGCCTATAGACGCGCACGCGTACATGCCACTTCCGCGCAGATAGAGAATTTACTAATCGACGCGCACACGCCAATACTCTTACATGGCCCACTTATAGGCAAAACGCTGAGGGCAATTTCTGAGCTGCCCAGGCCCAATTCCAACTCGTTTCCAAGTATATTTCATGCAGAATTGAAGTCCAAGCAAGGGGGAGCAATTAGTTTAGCCAACATGAGCCTTTAGTTAGTTTTCTAGAGAGAGAAGCTCCCTCTTCCCTCTAGAATTAGGTTAGGATTAGGTTAGATTGTTTTAGATTCATGTTTAATTACTTGATCTCATCTTGTTTCTTTTATAATTTCTCATTTCTACACCTTGATTCTCTTAATTGTGATGTTAATTTCTCATTATGCTCTCTTTTATGATGACGAACTCATGTTGGATTTGGTTTACATTTAATGAGATTTTGATGTTGATGTTTCTTTAATTGATGAATTGAATTGTGATCTTACTTTTCTTGCACTTAGTAGTTGTTAGATTTTATTATTCTTGCAATTTATGATGTTTACCTTTATTACACTCTATGTGTTTAATGAAATGTTCTCTTTAGTTTTTGAGTAGTTTGTCAACTCTTGGTCTAAGCCAAGGGAATTGGGTAATCTTGAGTCATTGGGTACGATGGAATTGGTGATTTGAGAACCCATAGTGATCATTTTGACACCCATTAACGCTAACCCACTACTGAGTTAATTAGTACGTAGGTTAGGACTTAAGGGTTGATATGATCAAATCTATTTGACGTACTTCAAGCTTAGAGTAAATGTTACGTACTTAAAGCTTTTGGAAAGTCGACTTAATAGGTTGGCCTCTCTTGATTATCAATATTCGGTTTGTTGACAAGGATGGTGATCTCAATTACCCAAGTCTTAGCCAAGAGTTCTTTATCTTGCTTTCCTTACTTGCTTGCTTAATCTATTTTTCTTGCCATATCATGAACCAAAAACCCCCCCCCCCTTTTACCCCTTCATAGCCAATAATTAAGTACTACATTGTTTCCTAGGGAGACGACCTGGAGTCTAAATACTCCGGTTATTTCTTATTAGGGGTTTGTTCTTTGTGACAACCAAATTTAATTTGATTTGAGGATCGACTATCGGTTTAGACTATACTAACAACGGAATTATTTTGTGGAATTCCGAACCGGTATAAAACCTTACCATCAAATTAATGGCGCCGTTGCCGGGGAAATATAATGGTGCTGTGTTATTGGCTATTGTACATATTTTGAATAGCTGAATTTTGGTTTGTTTGCTAGTTTTTGCTAGTTTAAGATTTTATCTTTTTTGTTTCTTATTAATCTTTATTTTTATTTTCTCTTTCGCTATGAATTCTCATCCTTTTGGCTATGAGTGTAGTTCAAACTATGTTGTAGGAAATGGAAGCTCCAATGAAGATATACATCAAGGATTTGGAAATCAAGGATGGCAGGAACCTTAAGCTTATGAACAACCTTCATGGCAACAACCTCCTACAAATTCTTATGGGTATAATCCTGATCCTAATGTGTACCAATCCAATGTGTGTGATGATCCTCATTGTGGTTGTCAACCACAATCATCATATGCATGTGATCCCACTCCTCAATATAGCCATACACCATACTCACAAGCCTCACACCACCATTCAACCCCATATGACCATAATTCATAAACACCATATCAATCACCATATGAACCACATCTAGAACAACCACTATCCCAATACCAATATCCCCAAGAATGAACCACAAATTCCACATACACCACCTCAAGAATTCCACCAATATGAACCATCTTCCAATATTAACAATCTTCCCTCAAACACTGAACCCTATCTCCCACCACCACCTTTCGACGAAGCCTTCATATTAGAACTGAGAGACCTTGAATCTCGTATCTTAAGGCGACAAGAGGAGGATGAAACTCAATTTAAGGAGCTAAGAGCAAGGATAGCTAGCATGGTAGAAGCCGTGAATCACCTAACATCCCACCTAAGCTCATGTACCCTAAGTACTTCCATTGTTGGATGTAGAGAAACTATCAAGGAGCCTAGTGAGGGAGTGAACTTGAAGGTCCATGGTGAGGAAGAAGAGTTGAAGCAAGAAGTGCAACAAGAGGAGAAGGTAGAGATTAGCAAACTAAAGGAAGTAGTGGATGGATGTTTGGGATATGTTGAGCACATAAAGGATGTTAAGGAGGAGAGTAAAGTTGCAGAAGTAAATGGAGAGTTGAAAGAAAATGATCAAGAAGTGGATTCCATCACTAGTGATTTTTTGCCCACATTGACCAATTCCCTTGACAATCTTATCAAGCCTTCTCCCAGTGGACTAGAAAGCAAGGTTGAGAAGGATGTGCAACCTCCAAAACCCATTGTAAGTAAAGATTTTGAAGAAGTGTTCCAAGAAACAAGCCCTCCTATCTATGATGATTCTGCATCAACATATGATCCCTTCGATTTTGAAGAGTCCTTCCCCAAAATGCTTAGACTTGATGATGAGGTAGACTTCACTAGACCTCCGATCTATGATGAGAGTGATGGGGAGGAGATAGAAGAAATTGGTGAGGAAGAATGTGAACTTGAGGAAGCTTGGCAAGAGGAGAAACTTGAAGAACCTTGCCGAGTGGTGGAAACCTCTAGCAGAGGATGGACGGGAGTAGAGCAAGCTTTATCAAGACCTTTGGGAACTCCTTCACCTAGTTCACCATCCAATTCTCCGCTTGAGTGGGTAAAACTTCTAACTCTCAGCTTTATTATCCAACTTGAGTATGGTCTGCTTGAGACGGATGGCCAACTTAGGGCGCTTTGTGGAATTAAGCGAAAAAGGAGGATGTTTAGTGGTTGGCATTGTAAATCTAGATTCATTATGGTTGGAAGCTCAAAATTGAAGAACATGGATTGGTGTAATGCTCAATTAAATGGGTCAAGGAGAGTAGTTTGGTACTTTCATGAGAATTCCACTTTCTCGTCGCCCGGACAAAGTCAAGGCAATCAACTAGAAGATGGGTGCGAAGACAAGATATGGGATCCTGGATTACCCTGTGAGAGTCAATTTTGGGAGCTCATGTCTTAGAGAGGACCTCACTCAAGCTTAGTGAAGATGGTTGAACTTCTGACAACCGATTGAAGGACAAGCACTCTTGGAGGTTCAAGGATGGATACAAGCATAAGCCACCTTGACAAGAAGCCTTCCAATGTCCAACTTAAGGACTTAAACTAAAAGTTCTTGGTGGGAGACACCCCACCATGGTAAACTCTTTCCATTCTCTTGTAGATATAATGAATGAATGAATTGAGTTCCATTGTATATAATTTCTTTACTTCTTGGCATATTTTGTTTGCTTGCTAAGGTGTTTATACATTCTATGCTTTGATTAGGGATGATTCTCTGAATTTGAGTTTTTGTTTGGATTGCAAGTTTCCTCAATTTGTTTGAAAAATCCCCAATATTTCAAAATGTGGTTAATTTTGCATCTTAGCTAGTTTTAAAATTTTAGAGGAGGATGGGAAGATTATGAGCTCACTTTGATGCTCATTAAAAAAAAACTAGCCACGCGCAAGCGCAAAGCGCGCCCGCGCGTCGGCTGTATATTTTTGCTTTCTGGGCCAAGGACCAGAGAGTTGTGCCACTTTTGGGCCAACTCTAGACCTCAACCCATGCAGACGCACGATGTACGCATCCGTGCCACTCCCTGTTTCACTACCCACGCGTTGGCGTACTTCGTGCCTCCGCGCCCATCCCTTGAGATCGAACCATCCACGCAGAAGCGCACAGTGCGCGCGCGCGTCAATGCGTTTTAGCATAACCCAGGCCAAGGGACCCGAGAGTTGTGCCAACTCTGGGCCTCATTTGTGCCTATGGCCCAGCACACCCACGCGAACGTGCAATGTACGCGTCTGCGCTAATTTCTAATTCTCCCATCTACGCATAAGCGCGTATGGCGCTTCCGCGCCAATCCTTAATTACCTCCACCCACGCGAACGCGCACGGTGCGCGCACGCGTGGATTCAAATTTTCACTTACCCCAGGGACGCGAAGCCCTAGCGCATTCGCGCAACTCCTCTTCTCCTCTGCTCTAACGTTCCATTTCTCCCTTTCACCCATAACCACCACCATCCTCTCCATAACCAACCTTCAATATTCCCTTTTATTTACTTTTGCAATTTAATTTATGAATTCTTCTATGTTATAGATTACTCTTTGAATTAATGTTAATTGAGGTATTTCAGTTTATTATTGCTTTCTTTTATTTACATTATGGTTATTCCCATCTGAAGACATTTTTATTCCAGTAGATTTACTTTTCTCCTTTTGGTCTTGGTTAAGAAATCAGTAACTCAGGAGTTATCAAACTCAAACATGATTGATAATTGTTATCTTTGTTAATTAAATTGAACTTCAATAATCTCAATCTTTTCTTAGGAAATAAATAGGGTCCGAAGATTAAACCAATTAATCCCTTGACCTTTCTTTGCCCTAGTAAAGGTTAACAAAGTGGAATTAAGATTCAATTCTCATCATCATTGATAAGGATAACTAGGATAGGACCTCCAATTTCTCATACCTTGCCAAAAGTTTATTTACAGTCATTTATTTATTTTACTTGCCATTTAAATTGCTTGTTCTTCGTTTACTTTATTTGCTAATTCAACTATTCACTCCTCATTCTCAAAACCCCAATTTACAATCTCCATAACCAATAATAAGAACATACTTCCCTGCAGTTCCTTGAGAAGACGACCCGAGGTTTGAATACTTCGGTTATCAATTTATTTAGGGGTTTGTTACTTGTGACAACCAAAACGTTTGTAAGAAAGGTTGATTGCTTGGTTTAGTAACTATACTTGCAATGAGTATTTACCATAACTTCTAAACCATCAATCTTCAGTTCTTCAAAATGGCGCCGTTGCCGGGGAACTGCAATCGTGTGCCTTATTATTGGTTATTATAAATATTTTTCTTTTACTTGTTATTTGTCTTTATTTTCCCCTTTTATTTTTATTAGCCACTATGAATTCTCACCCTTTTCGCTTCGAGTTTGTTTCTAATGTTATTGAAAGGAATGGAAGTTATAACAGGAACATGCATCAAGGTCAGAACAATCAAAGATGGATGGAGCCAAGAGGATCTGATCAACCCTTTAGGCAACAACACCCTCCAATATATCATGGACAAAGACCATTCTACAATGCATACCAAGCAAATAGACGTGGTGGACAACCTTGTAATTACCAACAAGCCCCCACCCTGTGCTTATAGACCTTCCTCTCAACATAACTCCGAACCACCACACTCACAAGCTCCTTTTCACCATTCACCACCGTATGATCCTCATTTACCCCAATTCCAATCAAATTACTCCCAAACGTCACCACTCCCCCATGCACCATATCCAAATCTATCACCCCGAGAATCAGAGGTTCACCTCAAGGAAACAGTGGCTCGACTTCAAACAACCCTTCATCAACTGGAGCAAGCAGTAAGTCAATTATCTTCTAGGCGTTCGAACATTCAAGAACCTCCCACAGCTCCATGTGGACAATCTAACGAAGAGCGCAGCATGAAGGAGATACTAGAAACTTCAGTGGACAAGACAGAGCATGGCTTCGTACTGGAACAAGTAGAAGAAGCTGTCATTGTTAAAGAAGAAGAGTTGGTTGAAGACTTAGGAGCCGCTAAACTTCCAGGGGAATCCAGAGTTGTGGAGCATTCTATCAAGGATGTTACAATTGATGCTAAGGAGGATTGTGCGCAATCTCCAGAGCATGTCCTTCATGAAGAACTAGACAGAATAACCCAAGAAGCAAGTCTCCTTGATGATGATAATCTCAAGTCAAGTTCTTCTAGTAATGGACTTGCATCCGCAAGTGAATTCTCTGAGATCGAAGGATCTTCCCCAAGTGACTACGAAGATGATACGGAGGTAGATTTCTCTTAACCTCCAGTCTATGACTTAAGTGATGAGGAAGACATAAATGGCTTTGATCAGGACATGGATACATTTGAAGAATCCTGCAAGGAAGTGGAGAAATTCACAGAAGAGCACAAGGGAGTAGAACTCACAGAACCACTGAAACCACCTATCCCAAGCCCATTACCACCCAATACAAGCTTCAAGTGGGTACAATCCTTAACCTTTAACTGTATTTTCCACTTGAATATGGTTTGCTTGAAACAGATGGCCAGCTTAGAGCTCTCTACGGCTTTAAGAGTAAGCAGGACATGGCTCGTACTCAGAGCTGGTGCACAAGGTTCAATAAGGTTCCACGCTTCAACTCGAAGTGTAAGGATTGGTTTCATATTCAATCAAATAGATCTCGGAAAACGTTTGGTCATCTTGGTGGGAATCCAATTTTTAAACCGCCCAAATGGAAAAGTATAGATAAAGATGAAGGCGAATTTAAAAGCAAAGTTTGGGATCCTGGAATCTATTCTGACATTCGTCACCCCGGGAGCCTGACAATCTGTTTGAAGCTGCTCAGAAGCTTCACATGCCTAGTTTGGGACCCAAGAGGCTATTGTCATTCCAAGCATTGGTGGAGATTTATGGATGAATTCAAGCATAAGCCGCCATAACAGGAAGCTCATCCAATGTCCAACTTAAGGACTTTAACTAAAAGTGCTAGGTGGGAGACAACCCACCATGGTATGATCGTTCCTTTTTCAATTTTTTTATTTAGTTTTATTTGTTTTCAAGTCTTATTTCATTTTATTATATTGAACCTGGAGTTTTGCATCGCATTCATATTAATCGTTGCATTCTGCATACTGCATAAAAAAAAAAGGTGTGCGACGCGACCGCATTACTCATGCGATCGCGTCAAGTTGCGAAAAACACTTCCCACGCGACCACGTCATTCATGTGGCCGCGTGATCTGGAGATCGGCGTAAAGATCCAACGTCCAGAAAGTTAGGCTGGAATTGTGTGGCCATTGTGCATTTTGCACAAAATGCCCACGCGATCGCGTCCCTGAAGCGATCGCGTCACTTGCACAACATCAATCCCACGCGATAGCGTGAGCGACGCGATCGCGTCGCATGGATTGCACAACACCCCAAAAAGGAGACAGAGAGTTGCGCTGAAACGACGCTGGATTCGTGCGTTTAGCACAATTTCCAGCGACGCGATCGCATGCCCCAGGCGATCGCGTCATTCACTCTTTTAGCTATACCATGCGATCGCGCCACCCACGCGATCGTGTCAACCACCATTTCAGCCCAGCCACACGACCGTGTGCCCCACACGATCGCGTGGATTCAAATTTATAACCCCCCATCACGCGAACCCTACCATTCGCGCCCCTCCCCCCTCCAAACCCTTCTCCTTCCTCTCTTCTTCTCCGATCACACCACCACCACCCAGCCACCATCACCGAACGACCGCCACCCCGCCGACCACCCAGACCCCGCCGCCACCCACCCCCCTTCC
>NC_029786.2:41451280-41464904 GCF_000816755.2 Arachis ipaensis
CAGCATCCACCCTCCACCGCCACGCCAGACACCACCGCCACCATCCCCAGCCATCTCTCTGCCCCACTCTCCTTATTTGGCCTACGAGGTTCCGACGAACGTCACCCTTTTATCCATTCGTAGTTAATTCATATTTTTCTGTTTATGTTCATCTTTAGGCTAGTTAGATATGCATGTTGTAGTGGATTCTAGGTTGTTAGGTAGCCTAGGATGTGGTTAGTGGATTTAGGTCTGTTTCATTGCGCTGTTCGTGTTTCTTGTTTCATTATTTTCACAATTCTGCTGTTGCTGTGATGTTAGTTTCGTTCATATGCCGTAATTTCTTGTTTCATGCTGCTCTTTACTCTGATTTTTCATGATTCTTATTCCTTATATGTAATTGCAGCTTTATTTTTTATTCATATGAACTATTCTGTTGCTGTTTATTTTCCGGGACAATCCAATTTTAGCCGGAATGCTGCCCAAATTTCTGTAAAATGTTTCCATTCATGTCTTGGTTTTGGCATTTTCAACTGTGCTTTCCTTAGATTTTACCAAACCAATTCATGAATGCCAGGGCACGCATTCTTATTCTCTTTGATTTCCTGGTTCATAAATTGCATTTTTGATGTTTGATTCCAATTTTTGCTATTTCTATATCTATCTGAATCATCATCAACCTGTTTTCCTTGTTTGGTTATGAGTTACCTGTAGCTTCTAATTATGAATGCTTGTTACTTAGAAACTTATCCTTATGCCACTTACCTTACCCCATTTTTCACTAACTCACTAATTTTAACTTCTTGAACTCTTTTTCAATTCTAACCAAACTAACCTTTCAAAACATCTCTTCTGGTTTTTCACTTTCTTTTAACCTTCTAACCATGGCATACTGATAATTTTTTCCTAATTAACATGCCTTCTATTACATTTTGGATTGTGAATTCTTCCTTTCGAACTTTTAACTCCTATACAATCCTTAATGCACATTTACTTAACTCATTTTCCTTATCCTATTGCTCCTTTGCCACTTTGTGTTTTTTTTTTACTATTTGCCTATTTGTTTTCCTATTTTTATTGTATCCTGGTTTTCTATTTTTTAGGATGTCTGCCTCCCAGAGAAAGGGAAAAGCAAAGGCAACTACTGGCAAACGTAAAAGAGGAGAATCCTCCATGTCCATCATGGACATCATGCACGATGACTCCTGGTGGGAGAAAAATTTTACCCCGCAGGAGAAGGCTGACCAGCTACTCCCTGCTAATGATCTAGTAAAGTTTGCAAACCGATACTGTGAGCTGAAGTATCCGGTGTTTGCAACCTCCAGGAACCTATACCTGGAGAGGACTTTGAAGATCCCAGAAGAACTCCAACAATACACCTCTGATCAGATCAAACAAAGAGGCTGGTTCTTTCTGGAGAGAAACCTGACTGAGGTCAATGCATCTTGGGTTAGGAAATTCTACTGCAATTACTTCAAAACTTCCCTAGATGCAGTGAACCTTAGAGGGAAGCAAATTCTGGTAACTGAAGAGGCCATTGAAGATGTTTTGAAACTTCTGCCTAAAACTGATCAGCTGGATGGTTATCAAAGAGCTGAGGAGGATATCCGCTTCATGAAGTTTGATTGGGATGCAGTCAAGGCTCGGATAGCCCTTGACCCAACCGTTCCTTGGATTATGGGTCAAAACACTACCATTCCAAAGGGAATCAAGCGGATTTACTTGAATGATGAGGCTCGGCTATGGCATCAGATACTTAGCAACTTCATTATGCCGAGTACTCACGAGACTGAGATACCAGCCGCTATGATCACCCTCCTATGGTGTGTGATGGAGGGTAAGGACCTGTACCTGCCACGCTTTATCCAGTACTATATGGCCAGGGTCCACGTCCGAGGCACTCTTCCCTTTCCCTATTTGATTACACAGCTAGGCCGTCGAGCTGACGTGCCTTGGGAGGATGCTGATGAAAAGCCACCTGCTGCAGAATGCAAGAAGATTATCCCTCACAGCAGAAACTTTCTGGCTTTAGGCTACAGACCTCCTTTCCTCACTGCTCCTGGTGCCACAGCCACACCATCTGCCGGCCCCTCTTCCTCTACAGCTGCCCCAGCTACCCCTGCCACCACCACTGCACCTCCACCTGCCCCAGAGCCCGTCTATCATCTAGTGCAACGCTTGTTTCGATGGCTTGACCAAATGGAGCGTCGCAACAAGCGACGCTATGAGCACCTGAAGCTGAGGATACGATCTGGCGACATCCCCTCTGAGCCTGACACACCATCCGAGGCATCTGAGGAGGAGGCGGATGCGCCCGAGGCTGCGCCTCATCCACAGCAGGAGACAGAGCAGGCAGGCACCCAGCAAGCAGCACACCAACAGGAGACTCCGCCTCAGATTCAGGCTGTAGACCCCGAGATCCCTATCCAGTCAGCACCTCCTCTGCAGCAGGCAGATCCTCAGACCACCACCACAGAGACTCCAGCTACCCGTCCTTCCAGTGATGACACCACTTCACACCCTACTTGAGTGAGCATCAGGGACGATGCTACATTTTAAGTGTGGGGAGGTCGCCATCTCTGGCGTTCTTTTTTTTTTGGTGAACCACTACATACTCTTTTTATTTATTTTTGCTACTTTTCTGTATTTTTATTTTTATTTTTATTTTTATTTTTATTTTCTCAGTACTTATATATATTGCTATTTTTATGTATTTATTCTATGTTGCACTTTAGTTCATATTTTAGCCATTTAGTTTAGTAGCAATTCTAACTTATTAGTTATAGAAATTGTGGATTAATTAGTATAGTTTACCCTTTTTTTTAGCATAAGATAGCTTAGTTTAAATTGAAAAATATAAAAAGGAAGTAAACTAGGGACTTGAACATAATAGAAACAATCCACACACCTTGTATATATAACATTACATGTTAGTTAGTTAACAACATTTCATCAAGGAGAAACACTAGAACTTTAAAGCCACCTTAAGTTTTACATTGAGAATAATGGGAATTTTTAACTAAACCTGCATGACATACATAACTGATAAATGATTTTTGAGCTAGAGAACACACAGCCTGTGGTTTTGAGCTTAATTGTATGGTTACATTCAAACCATAATATTTTATTCCTGTGTGTTTCGCCCTTCTTTTTTATTCTGATGTTCTTTACTTTGTTTTAATCTATATGTCCGATTATAGAATATAACTACATACCAAAAGAGTGATTGAGGCCATTGTTTGATTTTTAGCTCACTTATCCCAAAATAGCTTACCTTTTACATCACCCTTGTTAGCCCCCTTGAGCCTTTAAATCCCCTTTTATTCTATAAACCACATTACTATCCTTAAGCAGAAAAACAAAATAAAAATCCCAAGTTGAATCCTTGGTTAACTTAAGATAGAAATTGTGTATGGTTTACATGTGGGAAACCTATTGGGAACATGGATGATAAAAACAAAAAGGTAGAAAAGTTGAAAAGATTAAAATAATTCAAATAAAAATTTTGGGAAGCATTCTCATGTGAAATCAAAATAATTGAATTACCATGTGCATTAAAAAAAAAGGTGTTATTTTTCAGTAGTTGAATAAAGGGGACACGAAAGAATTCCCCAAATATGAAATAAAGCAATGCACATGGGATAAAAATAATAAACATTAAGGCATGAGCATGTAACATCAAAAGTGGGAAAATAGGTAAAGAAGCTTTGCTTTAGAAAGTATGTATGTTAAGTGAGATCTTAGACTAATTAAGGATTCACTTATTAGCTCACTTAGCCTTATACATATACCCTTACCTTTACCTTGGCCCCATTACAACCTTAATTCAAGACCTCATGATTTTTGGTATGTCTATATTCTATAATTGTTGATTGGTTAGATGAAGAACAAAGTTATAAAAAGAAAGAATAAAAAGAAGAATGAGTGATTAACCCAATAAACACTGAGTGATTAGAGAGTAAACACAAAATCCAGTGAGGGTTCAATAGCTCATTAACATATATCTCTGCTTAAATTATTAATTGTCTTGCAAGTTTATAAAATATTTTTTCTCTCCCATCTCAATTGTAAAGGCACTTTATCACTATCTAAGTTTTGGCTATATATATATATATATATGACTCCTTGAGAATGTAAATTAATTCAACTACATGCAAGCTTTATATACAAGTGAATAAAAATTAGAATTGCATGATGCATCTAGGTAGTTGCATTTAGATTAGATTGCATTGCATGGCATTCCACCACTTTAACCTAACATTACTCTTGGATTTAGCATGAGGACATGCTATTGTTTAAGTGTGGGGAGGTTGATAAACCCATATTTTATGATATATTTTGTGCTTAATCTGAGTGATTTATTCAATCCTTCACCCACTTATTCATATTAACTGCATGGTTTTACTTTTCCTTCCTTATTATGTGATGTATGTGAAAAACATGTTTCCTATGCTTAAAAATAATTATTTTGATTACCCTTTATTTCCATTCGATGCCGTGATTCGTGTGTTGAGTAGTTTTAGATCTTCTAAGGCAGGAATGACTTAAAGGATGGAAAGGAAACATACAAAAATGTAAGAAAAGCACAAAACAGAGTTTTTGAAGAAACTGGCAGCCACGCGATCGCATGGGTGACGCGGCCGCATGACTGACGCGACCGCGCGCCTCGAGCGAAACACATATGACGCGGTCGCATGACTGACGCGACTGCGTGACAAGGAAAACTCCGAATGACGCGACCGCGTAACCCACGCAAACGCGTGACAGAGGCCACGCACCAGAAATTGCAGAAAACGCTCAAAGCGAATTCTGAAGCCCTTTTTGGCCCAAATCCAAGTCCAGAAGGCATAGACCAAAGGTTATGAAGTGGGAGAATGCATCCATTCAAAAGGGAGTCTCCACTTTAGTTAGTTTTCATGATTTAGATTTAGTTTAGAGAGAGGTTCTCTCCTCTCTCTCCTCTCTTTAGGATTAGGATTTTATTCGCTTTCAGGATTATTTCTTTATCAGGTTCAATATTTCCTTTTATTTACTTTTGCAATTTAATTTATGAATTCTTCTATGTTACAGATTACTCTTTGAATTAATGTTAATTGAGGTATTTCAGTTTATTATTGCTTTCTTTTATTTACATTATGGTGAACTTCAATAATCCCAATCTTTTCTTAGGAAATAAATAGGATCTGAAGATCAAACCAATTAATCCCTTGACCTTCCTTTGCCCTAGTAAAGGTTAACAAAGTTGAATTAAGATTCAATTCTCATCATCATTGATAAGGATAACTAGGATAGGACCTCCAATTTCTCATACCTTGCAAAAAGTTTATTTACAGTCATTTATTTATTTTACTTGCCATTTAAATTTCTTGTTCTTCGTTTACTTTATTTGCTAATTCAACTATTCACTCCTCATTCTCAAAACCCCAATTTACAATCTCCATAACCAATAATAAGAACATACTTCCCTGCAGTTCCTTGAGAAGACGACCCGTGGTTTGAATACTTCGGTTATCAATTTATTTAGGGGTTTGTTACTTGTGACAACCAAAACGTTTGTAAGAAAGGTTGATTGCTTGGTTTAGTAACTATACTTGCAACGAGTATTTTCCATAACTTCTAAACCATCAATCTTCAGTTCTTCAGAACATAATTTGGTATTTGAACCTTGGAAATAGCCAATTTACTACTGAAATGCTGCCGGATTTTTCCTAACCATGTTCCATGAATTAACAATGCTTTGATTGGTGTAACAAGCTCTAGTTGATGATTTTTGTGTCAATTAGAATTTTGTTACCTAAAGGGTTTTGAAAAATCTTCATGGGCATGTTTACAAGTTTTTGGTTATGATTCCAATATTCTTTACTTGCTTGCAATGCTAATTTGCAATATTCATTGTATGATTAAGTAAATTTTCTGATTAACCATAAACTTAGTTTTCATTTAGAGTTAAGCCCAACTTGCTTGCTTTCACAAGATTGATGACTCTTTCTACCTATGTGGCCACTATGATTCAATTCTTCTATACCCTCTATGCCCTTGGTCACATGGTGCATAAAATTTTCAAATCTCATCTCAATCCTTGTGATTTGCATTCATTGTTGGAGTTGGTGTCAAATATGCTTAAATTACTTGTTTCTCAAGGTTTTGCTCTCACCAACACCAATTCACATAACTCTAGTGATCCTTGCATTGATTGATGGTTTGTTCCATATTAGTTGTTTTCTAGCTATACCATATTTCATCATCAATGACTTGATGCATTTCATGATTGTGAACGTGCTTACATTCCTATTTTTTGCGTTCCTTTTGAATTGAGCCAGTAACCACCATATCACTGATTTTCACACTAATTTCTAACTTTAATCTATTTAACTAACTAACTTCTTTTGGTTTTCAACCTAACTCTCTTGATCATTATTTTGGATATGGTGTTTCCTAGGCCTAGTAAACAAGTAATGTGCAAATGTGGTCTGAATTCTTGGTTTGAAGTATGATTTGAATTCTGAATTCTATTACTTGCATTCCAAGAAATCTCCTTTCTTTGTTCACTTCATGAATATGCTTTGCTTTGAGTGCTTTGTATCTATTTGGTTATTTGCTTATATTATATCATCTCTATTTTTCAGGATGTCGGACAAAGGAAAGGCTATAGCCACTACTTCTAAAAAGAGGAAGCGCTCTAAGACCTCTACCTCCTCTCCCTATGCAAATTATGCTAAGAATCCACTGAATGAGGTGCACAAGGAAAATCAGCTGCTACTATGCACTGACCAAATCAAATTCCCAAACCTCTACTGTGAGCTTTGCTTCTCCGACTTCCGGAAGAAAAATCTGAACATTGAGAAGAAACTGCTCCTTCCCAATGATGTGAGGCGTGCCATTGACACCCGCATTCTGGAGTTAGGATTGGACTTTGTTGACAGAGATTTGGGGAGGGTGAACACTTCATGGGTGAGAGAATTTTATTGCAACTTCTTCCGAGCCAATCTTGATTCAGTGCAGCTGCAGGGTAGAGAGATTATGATCACTGAGGATGCTATTGGGGATGCACAGCTTTGCCACCATCGTCCTGACGAGACCTGCGCCTATAGGCAGGCAGAGGTAGCTCTCCTCTCTATGACTTTTGACTATGAGGCGCTTAAGCGCGTGATTGCCACTCTTGACGCTCCTTGGGTGATGGATTCGAACAACAAGAAGCCCAAAGGGATGCGCTTTGCTTATCTGACAAAGAAGGCCAAGACCTGGAAGCATATCTTCGCCCACTACGTCTTTCCCACCACTCACTTCTCAGAGATTCCGATGGATATGCTGATTCTGATTGGGTGTGTGATGGAAGAGAAGGGGGAAAACCTCCCCCGACTGATCAGGCATAGCATGTGGAGAGCTCATATTCGCGGTTTGCTACCCTTCCCAACAACAAGAAGCCCAAAGGGATGCGCTTTGCTTATCTGACAAAGAAGGCCAAGACCTGGAAGCATATCTTCGCCCACTACGTCTTTCCCACCACTCACTTCTCAGAGATTCCGATGGATATGCTGATTCTGATTGGGTGTGTGATGCAAGGGAAGGAGGTGAACTTCCCTCGACTGATCAGGCATAGTATGTGGAGAGCTCATATTCGCGGCTTGCTACCCTTCCTTACACTGGTCACCAGCATGATTGAGCTGGCAGGTGTCCCATGGGAGGATGATGATGTGACACCACCACCCCCAGATGACGATGACAATGAGACTACCATTCCATGGGGTGGGTGGGTGCACGAGAAGCCCCCACCCAAACGCTGTTCCCGAGCCAGAGCATTGGAGGAGGTAGCTCAGCCCTCATCGTCAGCAGCAGCAGCAAGACCCCCCTCTACTTCAGCAGCCGCAGCATCCTTACCACCACCACCACCAGCACCTGAGCCGACTTATCTGTTGGTGCAGCACCTCCTTCGCTTCATGGAGCGCTTCGAGCATCGTGTCATACGACATCTCGATCGCATCGACCAGGTGTTTGTATCACAGGGCATCGACCTACCGCCGCTCCCAGACTATCCCGCTTCCGACGGGCAGGATCAGGAGGAGGAGCCGGCTGAGGAGCTGACTCATCAGGATGCACCTCCAGAGACACAGACCAGCACTGAGGTCCAGTAGCCTCCTGAGGATCCACAGCCAGTCCTAGTCCCACAGCTCGAGCCTGAAGAGCCCGGCGCGATTGTTGACCCCTATCCCGAGCTTCAGCAGTAGCATCGAGGACGATGCTTGATTCTAAAAGTGTGGGGCGGTCACCGTTCGTGACCGGTGTTTACATTTATGTGGTGAATTTTCGGACATCTATTTATGTTCTCTGCTACTTTATTTTATTTTGCACTTTATATTTTAGATCATTTTGGGATGACTGTATATATTTGCTATTGTAGATACTCTTGTTTTGGTAGTTGCACATTTTTAGTATATATATATATATATATATGTTTTGCATCTTAGTTGTTGATTGTGATTAGAAAAGTATTTTGGATTGATAAATTCTAGTTGACCCTTTTTATATAAGAATTATGTTTTGATTAGAAAAGGGATAAACTAGGGAAAATTTTTTAAAATTTTCTAAATCACAACATTGCATTAGAATAAGCTTAGTCAATATGATGAAAATTTCCAAGAAATTTATTTTTAGGGTACCACCCAATTGGTTGGAAATTTTTTGTTTTTAGAACTTGCTTGGATTATACACTTGTGGATCATGTTTTGAGCAAAGAACACAAGCATGTGAGGTTTGAGCCTAATTGTGTGGTTACATCCTATGACCACTTACTTTCATTCTTGTATGCATTATTCTCTTCCTATGATTGTTATCTTTGATTTGTTTGATTCTTTATGTCCATTATTTTGTGTATACATGCAATTATATGATTGAGGCCATTGTTCAAATAGCTCACTTACCCAAAATAACTTACCTTTTATCTTTCATTGTTAGCCAATTTTGAGCCTATGCTTAACTCATTTGTTCATTATTATAGCACATTAGAAGCTTAAGTGAAAAATAATAAATGTCCCTTGTTTGGGTCTTTGATTAGCTTAGGCTAGTGAGAGTGTTCATTACTTGATTTTGGGAAAGTTGGGTACATTGGTTAGAGATAAAAGCGTATTTATGTTTTTATTGAAAATTTCTCAAGAATTGGGTACATACTCATGTAGTAATCATATGTAAACCATATGCATTGATGTTCCTGTATATATTTTAGTAAAAAAAAATTAAATTTTGCAACAAAAAGGGAACAAAGGGTCCCAAAGTTTAAGGTTTCATAAATTCAATGCATATGTGTGGTAATCAAAAAAGAAATGCATGAGTGTGTGAAAAGTGAAGAATGGATAGCTAGGTTTATTTAGAATTGTTTAGGTTGTCATAGACAAGGTGGAAAGTTTAAGTTAATCAAAGATTCAAATTTCAAGCTCATTTGACCATATGCATCCTACCTTGACCCTAGCCCCATTACAACCTATGGGAAGTCCTCTTGATATTTGTATGCATGCATAAAGTAATTGTTGATTGTTAGATGAAAAACAAATCTTGGAAAGCATGATTAGGGGAGAAATGAGTGAAGCAACCCCATACACTTGAGTGACTAGAGCGGATACACATCCGGTGAGGGTTCGATCGCTCAATTACATGTTTCCATCCATGATCATCTTTTCTTGCAAGTTTGTGAACTCTTTCAATGATTCAATCCAATTGTGGTTTGCTTGATTGCTAATACCTTAGCCCTTGTGCTTGTACGTGTATTCTTGGAGATTGATTTATTTTTTACTAAGCCATTACATCATGAAAATAGATTACATTTCGTTAGTTGCATTGAATAAATGTTAATACCCTTTGCTTCTTCTTGATTTTAGCATGAGGATATGCCTAGTTTAAGTGTGGGGAGATTTGATAAACCCCGATTTCGGGATTTATCTTGTGCTTATTTTGGGGGATTTTACCCCCTTTTTCCACATTTATTCAATGAAATAGCATGGTTTTGTAATTCTCCCTTGAATTTTGCTTAAGTGTAAAAACATACTTTTTAGGCCCTAAATTGGTAATTTTGATTCATTTTAATTCCATTCGATGCCTTGATGCGTGTGTTGAGTGATTTCAGGTTTATAAGGCAAGTATTGGATGGAAGAAATGAGTAGAAAAGCATACAAAGGGGGAGAATGCATGAAGAAACAAAGATTGGGAATGCATCAAAGGACGCGCACGCGTACATGCCGCTTCCGTGCAGATGGAGAATTTACCAATCGACGCACACGCGCACATGGCGCGCACGCGCCAATACTCTTACATGGCCCACTTAAAGCCAAAACGCTGGGGGCAATTTTCTGAGCTGCCCCAGGCCCAATTCCAACTCATTTCCAAGTGTATTTCATGCAGAATTGAAGTCCAAGCAATGGGGGAGCAATTAGTTTAGCCAACATGAGCCTTTAGTTAGTTTTCTAGAGAGAGAAGCTCCCTCTTCTCTCTAGAATTAGGTTAGGATTAGGTTAGATTGTTTTAGATTCATGTTTAATTACTTGATCTCATCTTGTTTCTTTTATAATTTCTCATTTCTATACCTTGATTCTCTTAATTGTGATGTTAATTTCTCATTATGCTCTCTTTTGTGATGACGAACTCATGCTGGATTTAGTTTACATTTAATGAGATTTTGATGTTGATGTTTCTTTAATTGATGAATTGAATTGTGATCTTACTTTTCTTGCACTTAGTATTTGTTAGATTTTATTATTCTTGCAATTTATGATGTTTACCTTTATTGCACTCTATGTGTTTGATGAAATGTTCTCTTTAGTTTTTGAGTAGCTTGTCAACTCTTGGTCTAAGCCAAGGGAATTGGGTAATCTTGAGTCATTAGGTACGATAGAATTGGTGATTTGAGAACCCATAGTGATCAATTTGATACCCATTAACGCTAACCCACTACTGAGTTAATTAGTAGGTAGGTTAGGACTTAAGGGTTGATGTGATCAAATCTATTTGACGTACTTCAAGCTTAGAGTAAATGTTACGTACTTAAAGCTTTTGGGAAGTAGACTTAATAGGTTGGCCTCTCTTGATTATCAATATTCGGTTTGTTGACAAGGATGGTGATCTCAATTACCCAAGTCTTAGCCAAGAGTTCTTTATCTTGCTTTCCTTACTTGCTTGCTTAATCTATTTTTCTTGCCATCTCATGAACCAAACCCCTTCCCCCCCCCCTTTTACCTCCTTTATAGCCAATAATTAAGCACTACATTGTTTCCTAGGGAGACAATCCAGAGTCTAAATACTCCGGTTATTCTTATTAAGGGTTTGTTCTTTGTGACAACCAAATTTAATTTGATTTGAGGATCGACTATCGGTTTGGACTATACTAACAATGGAATTATTTTGTAGAATTCTGAACCGGTATAAAACCTTACCATCACGCACCAGGTGGTAGATGGGCTTTGAAGCAGGTGGAGGTGCTGTGGTGGTGGCTGGTGCAGTAGGAGCTAAAGGGGTAGCAGAAGATGTGGCTGCCTCAGCAGAGGCAGTGAGAAAGGGTGGTCGGTAGCCCAAAGCCTGGAACTTCCTGCTGTGTGGGATAATTTTCTTGTATTCGGCGGTAGGTGACTTCTCATCAGCAATCTCCCAGGACACCTCAGCTCGGCGTCCCATCTGAGTAATCAAATATAGAAGGGGCAGAGTGCCTCGAACATGGACCCTGGACATATAGTACCGGATAAACTTGAGAAGGTACAAGTCCTTGCCCTCTATCACACACCAAATGAGGGTAATCATGGCAGCTGGCACCTCAGTCTCATGAGTGCTCGGCATCACGTAGTTACTCAGAATCTACTGCCAAAGCCGAGCCTCATCATTCAGATAGATAAGCTTAATTTCCTTTGGGGCCACTATGGACTTGCTCAGGACCCATGGGACAATAGGATCAAGAGCTATAGTCCGCTTTACTGCGTCCCAGTCAAACCTCATAAATCTCATATCCTCTTCAGCCTGCTGGTAACCATCTGGTTTATCTTATTTAGGTTGGAGCTGGAGGATATCTTCTCTTGCTTCCTCGGTAACCAGAATCTATTTGCCTCGAAGCTGTACTGCATCCAGGGTCATTTTGAAATAGTTATAGTAGAATTCTCTGACCCAGGATGAGTTGACCTCAGTCAAGTTCCTCTCCAAGAAGAACCAGCCTCGCTGTTTAATTTGTTCTGAGGTGTATTGTTTGAGTTCTTCTGAAATTTTGAGGGTCTTTTCAAGGTATAGGTTCCTTGAAGTTGCGAAGACCGGATACTTCAGTTCACAGTATCTGTTGGCAAACTTGATGGGGTCTGTGGCAGGCAGAAGCTGATCAGCCTTTTTCTGCGAGGTAAAATTCTTCTCCCGCCAGGAATCATCATGGAGGATATCCAATATAGAGGTAGAGGATTTTCCTCTTTTCCTTTTACCAGTGGTTGCTTTGCCCTTTCCTTTTCTTTTAGGGTCAGACATCCTGAAAAGTAGAAGTTCCAGGATAAAGTTTAAGAAACTAAAGCAGGAAAACAGGTAAGCAAATAGGATTTTATCAATATAAGCAAAGAGGGGCAAAAGAGGAACAAAGTATCAATATAAGCATGGAGGGAGTTAAATAAATGTAAAATATTGGACTATATTCAAGTTAAAAGTTAGAGAATGAAGATCACAATCCGAAATCTATGATGTGCGGAATTGTTGTTAATAAGGAAAAACAGTAATCATGCCTTGAAATGGTTAGTTGAAAACTAATAGAAAAGTTAGAAAGTTAAAGTAGTTAGGAGTTAAAAAAAATGAAGTCAAAGTAAGTGGCATGGTGTTGTGGTTCCTAATTAACACAAATTGCATAAACTTGAATAACAAGTAACTCACATTCAAGTAAATATTGCAGATTATTGATGATAATTCATATAAAAGAATTGCAGAATGAAAGTGAAATCATCAATAAGGCGCTTTAATGAATAAGGGAATCAGAAAGAATAAGAAAGCTAGCCCGTGCATTCATGAATTGGCTTGGTTGAAACCAATTAGTGTAAAACTTAAAACCAATTTATGAATGATAGTTGAGTGAAACAATTTGCAGAAAAAAAATTGGGTAGCATTTCGGCTAAAAATTGAACGTTTCCGGGTAATAAACAGCGGCAGAAACAGTTCATATGATAATAAAATAGTGCAGAAAAGAGTAACAAATAGTAATTCACATGAGTTCAGAATAAACAAACTCAATCTGCATTAAAGAATGGTAAAGAGTAGCATATGAACAGCATTATCATCACAGGAAATTCAAAATTGCGAAACAGATAAAACAAGTAACAAGAACAGCGCAATTATCAGGCCTAAATCCACTAACCACATCCTAGCTACCTAACCACCTAAAATATACTACAATCATGCATATCTAACTATCCTAATTTGAACAGAATTTGAAAAATATATGGAATTAACTAAAAATTGGGAAAGGAATCAGTGTTCGGCAGAACCTGGTTGGTGCAGTAATAAGTGGAACGCAGAGAGAGGGTGGTGGTTCGGGTAGTGGTGGCGGTGACGCGGCGGCGCTGGGAGGCGGCACGGCGGTGGTCCTTGGTGGAGGCAGGGTAGCGGTTCGGTGGTTGGGGGAGAAAATGGGTTATGGAGAGGAGAAGAG
>NC_029786.2:41464956-41528702 GCF_000816755.2 Arachis ipaensis
AGGGGAGAAAAAGCGCTGAGGGGTTGGGGGGAAAAAAAGGGACGCGAAATGGGTTAGGGTTTCGCGTCAAAAAGGGTAAGTGGATTCAAATCGACGCGGATACGTGGGTCACGTGAACGTGTGGGTGAGGCGAAAACGCAACGACACGGACGCGTCATTGACGCGAACGCGTGAGTGAGGTATAACGAAAGTGATGCATACGCGTGGGGCACGCGTTCGCGTCGCTCAAAATTGTGCTAAACGCACAATTCCAGCGTCGTTTTGGCACAACTCTCTGTTTCCATTGGGGGGAATAATATTCACGCGATGCGTACGCGTCGCCCACGCTTTCGCGTGGTGTGTGTGAAGTGAAAGTGACGTGTTCGCGTCACTGACACGATCGCGTGGCCCAAATTGTGCCTAACGCATACCAGCCGCATGATTCCAGCCCAACTTTCTGGGCGTTGGATTGTGACGTCGATTTTAAGTTGACGCGCACGCGTGGCCTGATGTGCGGAAAACTTGTCTCTCAACAAATTTCCCTTCGGCAAGTGTACCGAATTGTCATCAAGTAATAACTCACAAAAGAGTGAGGTCGAATCCCACAGAGATTAATGGATTACCACACCCAATTTGGTCCAGCATGAGAAAGCATTTCTAGCATGATCTCTTTATTCCTCTTTCAAGGTTCAGAAGAGATCCAATTATGAATAGCTTCTTTTCCAAGATAACTACCCAATTGGATGAAGATTGAAAGCTCTCTAGTAAAATCAAGAGAAAAGAAAGAAGAAGAAGAATAAGAACTACACTTAATCCATTGAATCACAATAGAGCTCTCTAACCCAATGAAAAGAGTTAGTTGATCATTGCTCTACCAAAATAGAAAAGAAAGAAAGTGCAGAAAAGTAAAGATGAAGATTAAAACTAAAATTGAAACTTCAAAATTTCATAAATGAAAAGTACAAAGAAAAGAAACTACTCCTAAGGAAGAAAAGAAGAGAAAAGGAAGAAGAGTGGTTGAGGGGAGGGGTCCGAAGACCCACTCCCATTGGAGTGTGCCAATTCACAGAAGTTCGAATTGGTCTTCACTCTCTCCCCCTTCCTTCAATTCTCCAGAATGCTTTCAATGTAAAAACTAAGGCCTTTATATAGGCTCTCCTAAATTACAAAATGAAATTAAAAGCAAATTACAATTAAATGAAAATTCCTATTCTAGATGCTTCTTGTGGTCTTGATTGGTTGACAATTGTGGGCTTGCTTGGTTGAGCTTTGAAGTAGACTTGAGGGAGAAGTAAGTCAAGTTGAGGTCCAGGTGCTAAAGTTAGTACTAAAGTTAGCTACACTAACGCTACAAGTGTGGCGTTAGTGCTAAAGTTATTGTGGCTAACGTTGCACTTGCTGCCCAGTTGGTGTTTTTGGGGCTTAAAAGATGCCTCTTGTTTGTGCTCCAATTTCATGCCCACTATAGAGTATTATATATCGTTGGAAATCTCTGAATGTCATCTTTCTAACGCAACTGGAATCACCTCAATTGGATTTCTATAACTCAAGTTATGCTCCTTTGAAGTGGACATGGTCGCTGGCATAGTCGCTAGCGTTAATGGAAAACGTGAGTCCCGATAACGCTAGCGACCAAGGGCTTAATATTTCCAGGTTCTGGAGCTCAAAATCAATGTCCACCCCATACTATTATATATTGTTAGAAAGTTCTGGATGTCTACTTTCCAACGCCTTTGGAAGCGCATCATTTGGAGCTCTACAACTCGAGTTACACTTCTTGGAAGGTGAAGAGGTCAGTTGGCCTTAATACAGGTTGATACCATGTTCATCATTGCACTTTTGGGGCAGGTTTTCTCCCTCAAATTTAGTGTCAACCATGTAGTGCCATATATGCTTGGAAAGCTCTGGAATTCTACTTTCCAATGCCACTGGAATCACCTCATTTGGAGCTTTGTGGCTCAAGTTATGCGTGTTTGAATAAGGCATGGTCAGGCTGCCAGGTGGGACTTTTGCCCACGTTAACTTAGTTAACATGGAAGTTAACGTGGGTCTTTTTGCTTCACCAACATTAGTGGAACTCACCTTTTTCACTAACGTTGGCATTCCCCTTTTCTTCCACGTTAGTTCCCACGTTAATCTCACTAACGTGGAGACTAACGTGGGTCTTCTAGCCTTCGCAAACGTTAGTGGCACTCTCTTTTTCCACTAACGTTGGCGTATACCCCTTTCGCAAGCGTTATTGGGGCTCACCTTCCCCATTAACGTTGCTTGGTGCCTTTTGTCCCTACGTTAGAGTTCACGCTAGTGTAGCTAACGTGACTCTTAACGTGGGTCTTCCTTGCTATCGTTCCATGCTCTCCTTCTTCAAAGTTAATGCCACTAACTTTTCTCCCTAACGTTGGGGCTTTCCTTCCTTCCACGTTAGTGCCCACGTTAGTGTAACTAACGTAGCCACTAACGTGGCTCTTCTCTTCTTCTTTTGGCCTGAAATCAATCAAATAAAGTGCATCAAAGTCTTGCTCTTAATCATGGGATCATGCATCATCCAATTTATCATATAATTCATGCAAAATTCTCATGAAATCATGTAAAGTGCACAATGTATGCTTGAATCAAGATGTAAGTGAATATCTACCCAAAACTCGCTTATTTTCTAAGATAATGCATGAAACTACCTTAAAAACAGTAAAGAAAAGGTCAGTGAAACTAGCCAAAATGCGGCATCATGGCCCATGCACATGCGTGGGGTGCTTTTTTTTTATGCAATATGCAATATGCAATATGCAAGATGCAGATGTCATGAATGATCCTAGGGAAAATAATATAAAATAAAATAAAATGAAACTAGAAACAAACAAAACGAAATAAAATTAGAGTTGAAAAAGGAACGATTATACCGTGGTGGGTTGTCTCCCACCTAGCACTTTTAGTTAAAGTCCTTAAGTTGGACGTTTGATGACCTTCTTGTCATGGCGGCTTATGCTTGAACTCATCCAAAAATCTCCACCAACGTTTGCAATTTCAATTCCTTCGGGGTCCCAGACTAGGCATGTAAAGCCTTTGAATGAATCCCAAACTTTGCTTTCACTTTCGCTTTTATGTATATTGTTCCAACCGGGTGGTACACAACCTGAATTTCCTCTGAGATACCCAAACTTCTTCTGAAATCCATCCAATCGAGTTCTATACCAATCCTTGCACTTCCAATTGAAGCGTGGAACCTTATTGAACCTTACTTGCTAACTATTGTTACCAACCATCTCCCTCTTACTCTTAAAATTGCAAAGAGCTCTAAGCTGGCCATCTGTTTCAAGCAAACCATATTCAAGTGGAAAAGTAAAGATGAAGGCTAAGGATTTTACCCACTTGAAGTTTGTATTAGGTTGTAATGGTCGTGGGAGAGGTGTTTCCAGTGGTTCTTCAAGCTCCACTTCCTTGTACTCCTCTGTGAATTCTTGCAATTCCTGGCAGATCTCTTTAATTGCAACCACGTCTTGATCAATGTCTTCAATGTCTTCCTCATCACTCAGGTCATAAGTTGGAGGTTGAGAAAAATCTACCTCTGCATCAGCTTCATATTTACTTGGGGAAGAATCTTCTAGCTCAAAGAGTTCAATTGTGACTGCAAGGTCATCATTAGAAGAACTTGATTCATGATCATCATTACCAAGGAAACTAGCTTCTTGATTTGTTCCGTCCAGTTCTTCATAAGATACATGCTTTGGGGGTTGTGCACTATCATCATTAGCATCGATTTCAAATTGCTTGACGGAATTGTCCACAATTCTTAATTCCCATGGAGGTTCAGCGTCTCCTAAGTCTTCAACCAATTCATCTTCTTCGATAATTGCAGCTTCCTCTACTTGTTCCAGTACAAAGTTATGCTTCTTACTGTCCACCGGAGCTTCTAATGTCTCCTTCGTATTGGGGGCTATTCGGTTTATCGCTTGCTCCAATTGATGAAGGGTTGCATGAAATTTATTTACTGTGTCCTTGAAACGGTCATGTGCTTCTTGGTTTGATGGACATGGATATGGTGCATATGGAAGTGGTGGTTCTTGCGAGTAGTTGGATTGAAATTTGGGTGGGATAGAGTTGGGGGCATATGGAGGTGAATGGTTTGTAAGTGGCTTGTGAGTATGGTGGTTCGAAGCTATGTTGAGGAGGTGGTTTATAGGCGTATGATGGGGCTTGTTGGTAACCACAAGGGGTTCCACTATATCTATCATCTTGGTATACACCTCGAAATGGCTCTTGACCATAGTAAACTGGTGGGGGTTGGTTGTCACGAGAAGGTCCACCATAACTATTGTCTGGGTATGCATCGTAGAATGGTCGTTGTCCATGGTATCTTGGAAGGTGTTGTTGCCGAAAGGGTTGATCAGATCCTCGTGGCTCCTTTCATCTTTGATTGGTTCAACCATGATGCATATTCCTGTTGTAGCTCCCATTCCTTGCAACAACATTAGAACCAAATTCAAAGCGACGGGGGTGAGAACTCATAATAGCTAATGAAAATTAAAAACAAAAATAAAAGCAAATAAATAAGCAAAATAAATTATTTACAATAACCAATAATAAGGCACACAATTGCGATTCCCCGGCAACGGCGCCATTTTTGACGAGAGGACTTTTGCCAGTAAAGAAATTTTATAAAAATAATCACGTTGTAAGTATAGTTTCTAAACCAACAGAGAATCCTTTCGTACAAAAACTTTGGTTGTCACAAGTAACAAAACCCAATAAAATTTATAACTGAAGTATTTAAACCTCGGGTCATCTTCTCAAGGAATTGCAGGGAGGTATGATTTATTATTGGTTATGGAAAAAGGTATATTTTTGGGTTTTTGAAATAGGGAACAAGGAATTTAAATGGCAAGAAAAATAAATTAATAATTATAAAAAAAACTCTTAGCAAGGTATGAGAACCGGAAATCCCATCCTAGTTATCCTTATCAGGTGTGATGAAAATTGTTTATCGCTCCCACTTAGTTAACCCTTACTAAATAAAAGAAAGTCAAGTGGACCAATCAATTTGATCCTCAAATCCTAGTCAACTCCTGTGGAAAGACTAGCTTTAGAGCGATCCAAATCAATCAGCGAGAATTCCAATTTTCAATCAACTGCTGAGTTTGACAACTCAAGTATTACCAATTACTTAACCAAAGCCAAAAAGGAAAAAATCTAAATTAAATTGAAAGCATCATAAAATAGAATAAAACAATCATAAATCTGAAATATCTCGAATTATATTAAATAGAATATTCAAATCTAACATGAAAAAGTTCATAAGCCAATTTGGCAACATAAGTAATTAACAAGTAAAAGCATTAGAGTAACTAAAAGTAGAAGAGAACATAAAATTAAGGTAAACATTGAACCTGGAATGGAGTAATAACCATAGAGAAAAAGAAATCCTAATTTTAAAACTTAAGAGAGAGGAGAGAACCTCTCTCTCTCTCTCTAAAACTACATCTAAAACCTAAAATTCTCTATTCTGAATGTTGTATCCATCGTTCTTCAATCGTCCCCGTTGATTTCCCCATTCTCTGGCTTATATTCTGTGTTTCTGGGCTTGGATTTGGGCCGAAAAAGGGTCCAGAAATCGCTGGGGGCGACTTCTGCAATTTTCTGCACGTAACGTCCGTCACGCGTGCGCGTGGGTCACGCGTGCGCGTGGGTCACGCGTTCGCGTCATTTGGAGTTTTTCCTTGTCACGCGTACGCGTCAGTCACGCGTCCGCGTCGTTTGTGTTCTGCGCCAAGCACGCGTCCACGTCGTCCACGCGTGCGCGTCGCTGCCTTGTCTTCAAAACTCCATTTTTGTGCTTTCCTTCCATTTTTGTATGTTTCCTTTCTGTCCTCTAAGCCCTCGAGCCCTATAAAGCCTGAAATTACTTTAACACACAGATCACGGCATCGAATGGTAATAAAGGATAATTAAATTTAACATTTTTAAAGTATAGGAAACATGTTTTCACATATATCATAAAATAAGGAAGGAATTATAAAATCATGCAAATCCTATGAATAAGCGGGACAAGAATTGATAAAAACACTTAATTGAGTACAAGATGAATCATAAAATAGGGTTTATCAGTGACAATATCAAAGATAGAGTTAGAGCTTATGGAGAGAAAAAAGATTTATAATTGTTTGCTTTTTTTTTCTTTTGTAATAGAAAAAAGAAGAAAAGCGAAACACTCTTTTGATATTTGATAAAATGCACGAGGAAATTTTGAGCCAAACTGAGTAAGAGTATAACCAGTTAAAAATAGACACGACACGAAGCATATAGATCCAATAATTAAAGGGAAAATCCAACATGTGAACCACCAATTTCCCCTCTTAACGAGTGATTAGTTAGGCTAGGGTGCTTTTCTTGTTTTGATGTTATACTAATTGAGAATCCTGCAGGTATTCTTAATTTATCTAACTTTATTATCTTATATATAAACTTAGTCGCCCAGTTCTCACTTTCACTTTCTAATCTTACCTTATAAGTTCTAAAAAGCTAGGTTGATTAAATTATTTGTCTATGCAAGCAGAAGTACACAATAAAAGGCTTAGATTTCCTTGGCATCAAGGTATCTAGTTTTAGTCAAATTGGTAAAAAGAATCGAAATCAAACAACCTATGCCACGAGCTTTTTGACCAATAGCCATGGCCAATGGTGGTGTGGCATCATATTCCCCTTTAATCACAAACCTAACAATGTAACAACTTTCGACCCCAAAAATAATCTCTAATTATTAAATCGTTAATAGAACTATCTACTGATTTTATTAAAGATAAAAATATTTTCAAATATGATAAAAATATTCAGGTGCAGTTGATTTCACGTGAAGTTGATAGATGAAAGCTGTTAAATGAAAATTTAGTCAAATCAGTCAAATCATCTAACGACTCTCAGTTATCAACTTCACATGAAGTCAAATGCACTTGAGTTTTCACCATTTTTGCATCTTTGTTCTCACACCGTTACAAGATGTTGGTAAATTTTTTGTCTGAAGTTATTTTTATACGCTCCTTGTTAATTAAAGAGTATTGCATTTTTTATTAATTAAATAAATTTTAATTTTCTATTTATTATATACTTAATAATTCAGATTTAAAATTTAATATTTAAGATTTAAAATTTATAATATTTTATTTATTTCCTTTTTTTTACTTTATAAAAGTTAATTTTGAGAAAATATCCCACTCCTTTGACGAAAGAGAAAAGCACCAAACATACTGCTAAATGCTAATAATACCTCAAGATTTGGGAAACAGCTTGCTTTTTTCTTTTTCGGTACAGACTTTTCTTTAGGTCATCCAATTCAGACTAACATATGAGAAAGAAGCTCCAATAATGGTTATACGACCCTACTCAACTATACAAAAAAATGTGCTTCATTTGAAGATGTAAAGCACTGAATTATAATAGTACCCCCGGAATATAAAATAGATAATAGACAATATTGACTCGAGTCATCTACCCCAAAATAATAAATTCTCATGTGAATAGCATTTTGAGATCTTGAATCCTAGCAGTCCGAACATCATCATCAGTAAGGGCACCCGCTATCATTCTCTCTTTTCTGGCCTGCAATTGTTGCAAGCGGTCTTCCACTGTGCCCTGTTCACAGTAACCAGAATCCATAAATCAACCAAAACGCTCCGGGAGGAGGGAATAAACTACAAAAGAATGTGCAAATTGAATCCTGGTGCAGAAAAGTTCAAGACACAATCTGACATGACATAAGAATTGGACGAAATAACTTGAAAAAAAAACGTGAAAAATGTGAAGGCGTCTTTTTGTCAATTAAGATACCAATGCTAAACCAAAAATTAAGGGAAAGAAATCAAAAGCAAAAATAGTTATTCTTGCATAAAGTTTGACTTTAAGTAGCTATCATTGTTTAGTAGTGTCAAAGGGGTCACCCTAATTAAAAATAAAAAAAAGGTGCAATACTGTTTAGGGTTAATATGCTATTGAGTAGCAATTTTGAAGATTCAAAGTCCAAAGCCAAAATCAGAACATTTGACTCATGACAAATTGGATTCTGGGTTTTTAAGCAGTTCAAGATAAAATGTAGTATTTGCTAACGTCTAACAGTTCTAAGGTAGGTGAGAAAATGCATTAGCTAACCTTGACAATGAATCTTCTAACAACAACCCTTCGCTTCTGTCCAATGCGATAAATTCTCATTATTGCTTGTTCCTCAACTGCTGGATTCCACCATGGATCCTATGTAAACATTAGAAAGAGTTAACACACTGAAAAGATACATGTTACATATATTGAGTAGAGGGGGAAGAAAGGGGAGCCGGTTTAGGCTATATACCATAATAAAAACATTTGAGGCTGCAGTTAAGTTTAAGCCAACCCCACCAGCTTTTAATGACATCAACAAGACCTGAAAACAAAAAACAAAAGGAATACGTAAAAATGAGTGTTGATATTCAGGCCTTCAGGAGTAATATTTTATCATTGTAAATGTTGTTTCAAATAGAGATTTCAGTTACCCTTATCTCTTTTGTATTGAATTCACTCAGAACATTCTCCCTCTGTTTCTGGGTCAATTTGCCATCGTATCTCAGAAAATCAATTCCTCTCCTTCTCAGTGGATTCTCCAACAGATCAAAGAACGATGTCCATTGACTGAACACAATACTTTTTTCACCAGGGGATGACTTCTGAATGTTTTGCAAGTAATCCAAGAGCTTTGAAACCTTTGAAGACTCTGTCATATTGTTTGCAATATCAACCTTGAACGTGCTTTCAGATGGACAAATAATGAGATCACTTTTCCTGAGTTGCTGACGACAGATTGCACATTTACCACCCTCAGATGTCCCCCAGTGACTGAATAGGCATTCTCTACAGAACCTATGTGCACAAGGAGTAAACACAGGATCATCTGGTGCCTCCATGCATATAGGGCATTCCAAGATTTCACCCTTTTGAATAAGCTCCAAGACCTCCTCAATGTATGCACGAGATTGCATGGAGCTCGAAGTAGAATCAGTATCGATAAGGAATTTTCTAGCGAGTTTATTCAACTCTGCTTGTTTCTGTGGATCATTTTGACTACTGCACATGTTAAGTGACTCAGCACTTGATTGCAAGAATTTTCTTGCAAGTCTGCTCAAGTCTGCATATTTCTCTGAGTTACCGCTGCATAAATAAGGCAATTCATCATTAAATAGACAGTATATGAGAGGAATGGATATTGGGAAGACAAAAAAGGTAGGGAGAAATTTAATGATTGCCTCACTCACCACATAACCAAAAATGGATGGTTACAACACCGTCTCAATTGCAATAGCAGGTCAAGGATATTTGCATAGTTGTGTAAAACCTTTCCTTGTGCAACATAATGATCAAATTGAACCTGTTTGATTGCATAAAAATGTTTAAGATTCATGACACAGATCCCAGACAAGAATATACTTAACAAATATCCAAACTGCTTAAGCAGAGGATCAATTTCAGGCATAAATTATAAAACAGTGAACAATTACTAATTTACTAAAAAGAATGTAAAACATATCAAAAGATAATCTCAATCACCATCAAGAGCCATTGCACAAAACTTACCTTAGATCTAGTGAAGAGGGCTTCATAGAAATCACGTTCAGATTCTGACTGTTCACACTCAACAAAATGAGTATCAACTGGTGGCAGGAGAAGAATGGGCCTGGAAAAATATTGCAATATAAGTATCATGATAAAAATGATTTTAGATGGCAAAAGAGAGAATTTAAGGGAAATGAGTACCTCCCGTGCTTATCCTTAGTTTCCTTAGTTCTTCTTAACATCATTGTCCTTAAGATGGCCTTTACCAATTTCAAGGCTGTTGGCTCGTTGTTCTCGTAAGGCCTTTGAATCAATTTATTCCACCTACACAGTTGCAAATTATAAAACAACGAATGAACCATTAAAAACCAGTACAGTTTCCACTAAAAGGCCTCTACCTAGAACAAACATTATCAACTTATATCAACTAGTAGGCCATATGTTCTTTACATACCATGCCCAGTTGCACCAAGGTTCAACACGCAAGAAGCACAACAGGCTGAATAGGTCTTCCAAGCTATTCTGAAATAGATAAAAACAAAAGCATAAGCAATGTGCCTGAAGGTGAGTCATTTCACATTTCAAAGAAAGACATAAAGTTTATTTCCACATGGAAGAATATCTCAACTTGAACTACAATGTAAATGGAAACATAATGTTCAACAGATAATCAGAAAGACAAACCTGAAGAGGGGTTCCAGTTAGACACCAGCGGCAGTGTGAGGTCAAAGCAAATGCAGCCATGGCACCCTGGCTTTTATGGGCTTTAATAGTATGAGCTTCATCTAGCACAACCCTGTACCACTGGACCCCGTGGTAGATACTATTCTCTCCATCCTGGTTTCAACAGTCACGGAGCACACAATATGAGAAAGCTTACTGTGCTTTTAAAGAAATGCAAGTATAAAGGAAAATATCCTTACATTTTTATATGCTCCTGACAGGACATTATATGTTGTTAAGACAACATCATGCCTTGCAAGCAACTCAGGATCAGTGGTTCTACCCCCACCATAATGAACAAATATGGAGAGACTGTCTTCTTTTGAATGTGTTTCAAGCTCATCCTGTATAAATTGAAAGCTTAAGAACTACTTTTGTAAATTATAAGATGATGCTGAAAATCAGTGGTGGTGATTTTTCCCTTGATGCTGAAAACAAGGATACTCACCTTCCATTGACCTAATAATGCCACCGGACAAACAATAAGAGTGCCACCATTAGGCCTATATATGCTCCTCCTCCTACAAGTGATAAGACTATCATTTTCTGAGTTAACCCTGCCTGTGTTAGTGAGAATCAGAGCAATTGTCATGACCGTCTTTCCAAGTCCCATTGAATCTGCTAGAATCTATATAAATAAAAAGTGTTTATAACATTATTTCATAATTAACACACTCCTCAAACTGTATAATATGTAGAAATCTGATAAGGCTGATAGTCTTGAAACAAACTAACCCCTCCTCTTGCCATCTGTGTAGCTCTTGGAATTGTGGTTGTTGCTTCTCCAGTGAAGATATTCACATAAATCATTCTTCTGTTAAGGATAATGTCAGGATTTGTTCCCCACTGATATTCATCGAAAGGATTTCATTTAGATTATTATTAGAGAACATACCCCTCACATATTTTGTAGGCAGACCAGCAAGGATTAAGATTACTCTCAGCACTATCGGCCCTATTCCCATTTTCTATCTCTGACATCCAATAGAGAGCTTGTTTCTGGTAAGGCTTTAGAACACACGTCAGTGTTCGTGGCGCATCCTTCTCCTATAGGTACAAGAATTGGACACACGTTGATAAGATGTGAAATATAAGTAACTGAAAATTTAAAAGCTGAAGAGCTTTTTACCTCCAGGTCATAGATTTCTGAAGCTCCAATGAGCTTATTCAAAGCCGACTCTGAAAGAGATTGTTCATTCTCATTCTGCTCCGGAATCTGTTGGACACCCTTTCCTGATTCAGCCACCTTTCTTTGCTTGATCATATGTAAGGCTACAGCTTCACCTGGGTCAACCTGGCAGCTTCAACAGAATTAGACTTCCGGGGAAGCATTTATTTCAAATGCATTTAAATAATTTTCTTAACAATTATTATGAAAAGTAGAAATAGTTAAAAAGGAAGGAACAGATTGTGTAGCATCTAGCAAATACCTCAGTATTTCTCGACCGCTTTTTGGAAACATCATCAGGGGTGAAATAGGCCTGGGAGAGGTTGGGGGAAATACCCTCGTTATAAATGCAAAATAAAGAAACTACCAAAACGAATGAAATATATAGGTCTATAATCTATTACCTTCTGATATGGTTTAATCTCTAGCATTTTGAACAGTTGAGGAAGTGGCTTGATGGTAGAGCTACGGTTGCGACAAGCTTCTATGCTCCACGAGTTTTCAACACATTCTGTGAATACAGATTGGTGAATATAAAAGCTGCAAACAAAAACAGGGGGTAAATTAACTATCTAGCTTCGTCTACAAAATACCGTATCAAGTTAAAGATAATCAAAAGGAAATAAATAAGGGATTATATGAACAATCAAGATTTTTTCACATACCTCACTAACAGCATGATTTCTTGCATCATTTTGAGGCTATGTGGTACACCTATGCATCGCCCTCGAACCTGAACAAACCCAGATTGCACAAGAGGAACTACAGTGTTCGCCCACTCCATTGGAAGCCTCCCAACCTACAGAATAGAATTCCAACCACACAACAAACGCAACACCGTCAGCTTCCAAATAATTTCACACCATAAACAGCTCTCAAAAAAAACAAAGCTAAAATGCACCAAAACTTGCCCAACAATTGTCATGTCAAGTAACGACTCGTTTTTAGCCAAGTTACAAATAAAATTCTACAAAATCATAAATTTCAATTATATCAATTTTGCTACATACGCCACATTGCAATGTCAACACATTTACACAAGTCTTGATGGGTTTAGTTCTAATAAAAATCGGATAAAAAAACCCTAAATTATTCTACTAAAAAACCGGTATTAATTCTTCATTTAAAAGGCCAAATTAACTAATAAAAAATGAATTTTAAAACTACAAACATCAGATGAAGATGTATTTATCTAATCAAACAATTAATATCAAATTTTACCAATCCGGAACGCTTAGTTGAGATGCGAACGAGGGATTGAGACTTGCGAGACGAATTAGATCGAGGGAAATCGAAGTGAACGATCTCATTATCTACCAATCGCCGCACTCCCTTCGCCATCGAAAGAGCAATCTCCACCTTTCTTCCCATCAGCAACCACCCTTGCGGCACATCGAACTCACCGTCCTCGAGTCCTGGAATCCTCTCTTCAACCTTCTCCTTCTTCACTTCAGCATTACGCGCTTGATTTAAACTCAGAATCGCTAGGTCGCCATCGTCGGCGACTACCGGTTCCTCCTTGACGCGAACAACAACGCTCTCAGCAACTGGTTTCATAGCCTCCTCTTCCGACGCAACTTTCGTGTTCGTAGCCTTTAGAAACTCCTCAAATGACATCATAGAGCGTTTACCTTCGCCTTCGGGCTCTTGTTGCACAATCTGCGTTTCCATCACCACCTCCGAAGTAGAATCTCCGTCGTCCTCGAAACGCGTTTCTTCTTGTATTTCAGAAGAAACGTGTTTCGAATCTGCTTCCTGTTCTTGCGGCTTTTCCTCATTCGCGTTGTTTCCGGTGGTTGTTTCGCTTCCTCTGGGTTGATTCGGCGAGTCGGCAGGGTTGTGAGGGGCAAGGACACGGGTGCTAGTGAGGGCGCGGACCACTGTGAGGGGCTGGGCGACAATGACAGGCTTGCCGTTGAAGGATACGACGTCGTCGCTTTTGGAAGGGGTTAGAACCTTCTGGAAGGCTCCTCCTCCTTCTTTTCCTTCAGTTACTGAATGTTCCTCCATTGGTTAAATTGTATAAGAGCCTTAAAAGGAAAAAAATGAAAATGGAGAAGTTTAAAAGAACAAAGCGGAGAGGTTATGACTTATGAAGACCATGAAAGTAGAGAGTAGAGAGTGGAAATGAGACTGTATAAAGGTGTTTCGCGTTTGAGGTTTATAAAGGAAGAATAGAATATGAAGTGGGCGGGATTTTAGAGAGTGAACGTGGCGCCAAATCCGTTTAACCTTTTGCCGCTGTTTTTAATTCTTTTTTTCCTTGGTTTATTTGCAAGATTTTACCGCAAAGGCGCAAATCCAATTTATCATTGCCTACCTTCGGGCGCAGTTTTGTGTGTGCGTGTGCGCTTTTTATTTTCTATGTGGAGGGCTGGAATGAGTTGAAGGTAGTTATGGAGGAGGAGGAGGGGGAGTTTTACTTTAATGTGGTATCAATGCAAAAGGAAATCAGACTGTGCGAATGGAGGACGGGAACTTGGATCCTCCGATTTGCATGCACTTAAGCGGACCGTCCGATTTTTGCATAGGCAAGCCATGTGTCGCTGAGTGCTTGCTCCTCACAAACGGTGCCCCTTTAACCCAACCAAATCCGGTGCATGCGTACTAAACGAGTTCAGTTTCATTTCCTCCCCCACCAACACACACAACTCCATCTTCTTTCTCCCTCAACGTTTTGGGCAGCTGCTGTGTGAGGAAACAAAGCTAAAATGTCAAGAAAAATTAAATTTAAAAATGTTGATCGTCCGGAACTCCACATTATAAAATATTTGAGCTACTCTGATTATGTATGTTTTTTTTTTAAATTTTAAATATTTTCTGCAGATTTTTAATTTTTTTTTAAATTTAGTTATATTTATGTTTGGTTGTTAGGATATTTATGGTTGTTAGGAGTTGATCTGAAGAATATATATATACGAATTAGTGTATAGATTTATTGATAGAAATTTAAAATTAATTATTTAAATAAATAAGGGGTAAGTGTAGTAGTTTATGGTTGTTAGTTGAGCTGAAGAACATATGTATGAATTAGTGTATAGATTTATTGATAGAAATTTAAAAATAAATGTTTAAATAAATAAGGTGTGTAATAGTTATTATAATTTGGTCAGAGTAATTTGTAATATAATAAGTTATAAAAAAATAATTTTTAAAAAATTTTGGAATAATTTTTGTAATTATAGTTAAGAATTTAACTGTAATGTTTAACTTTAAAATTTATGGTTATATGTTTAAATAATGGTTAGCAATATGTGTATTTAAAAATAAGTAATTGTTGTTTAGACGTTTATCCAATATAATAGATTAGTATTAAGAATGACATGTTTATAATTTTTTATAATAGTTTTAGATTTAATAATTAATTAGGTAACTGTTATAATTAATTAGGTAACCATTCTAATTAATTATAGTTTTAGTTGAGGTTTTTTTATTATTACATTAGAACAGTATTAGTTACATAGAAAGTGAACCTATGTATTAGTAGTTATTATCTGCAGCAGCTTAGATATAGGTTCTATGTACATTAATTAATATTTGAGATAAAAATGTTATTACTTAGTAATTCGGATTCAATATAATTATATTCTTTAATTAGCTTTTTAAAATTATGTATGATAGTTGTGTAATTTGATTCGTGCTTTTGCTATGCTTTTGTAGGCCTCACGGATGATGACATGTGATCACCATGTCCCTCCGGATCGGTACGATGAGAGAGTGGAGGAGCATCTACGATCAACTGGGTTTTACCATGTTAGTCAGATTGGAGTAGTTTAATGCCAGAAAGCACTGGTAAATGCTTTAGTGGAAAGGTGGCACCCGGAGACACATACCTTCCACCTTCCAGTTGGTGAATGTGCCGTGTCACTGGAAGACGTGGCTATGATCTTTGGTCTTTCGATCGAAGGCCTTCCAGTGACTGGCATGACTTTGAGTAGTTTTGAGGCATTAGAGGCGGAGTGTCTGCATCAATTTGGGGTGGCGCCGAGAAAGTCGGATTGTCGAGGAAGTGGCATAAAACTGACGTGGCTACGGGATTTAAAAGAACGGTCACAGTTGACCGATGAGAACAGTATACAGGTGTACGTTAAGTGCCACATCATGTTGTTGATCGGTACGATCTTGTTTGGAGACAAGTCTGGGGCATCTGTCCACTGGAAGTATCTGCCTCTGCTGAGTGATTTTGCTAGTATTGGACAGTATAGCTGGGGTTCAGCCTGCCTAGCACACCTGTACAGGAGCTTATGCAGGGCCTCACGTTTTGATTGTAAGAAAATCGATGGGCCGCTGACACTTCTACTATGTTGGGCATGGATGCGCCTACCATATCTAGCACCGGTTCCTAGGGAACCTTGCAGTTTTTCGCTTGCCAATAGGTTAGACTATCTTACGTTTACTTGGTATCTTCATGTTTAGAAACCAATTGTGTTAATGAGATGCGTTATATTAGGTGGCGAAACTGGGAGCGTGGAGATCGAGTCTATAGATATCATAAGCTTGCTCATTTTCGGAAGGCCTTGGATGAACTCCAGGAGGCCAGGTGTGTTTGATATTTACATTATATGTGGGTCAGGTCTAGTGATTTACTTATTTGGATTTTAATTATTTGCTTGCTTTACTTTTACCAGTTTTTGTGGGTTGCATATTCTATTGAGCATGTTGATCCAGACATAATTCCTGCGGACATCTACATGCACTCAGTCATTTGGAGTGCAACGGTGCCGTTGGTATCTTTCAAATATATTGAATGGCATGCTACTGATAGGTTTAGACGACAGTTTGGTCAACTGATGATATTATGTTCATGTATGGTATGTTGGTTAAGGTTGATTATACTATATACTTGGTTGGTTTGATTGTTTTATATACAGGTGAGACCTGTACTCCAGATGAGACAGGCAAAGGCTACAATCTCAGGATTGATCCACCGCGTCGTAGCGCGAGTCGATACACTCCGTCTGTGTTCAAAAAGGCCGCGAAGAAATGCAAGAACCTTGTGAACTTTGGAAAGTGGACAGCGAGGAAGTAGTTGTGGTGTAGTTAGTTTTCTCTATGTATCTGTTATCTTTCGTCAAGTATACTTTAACTACTTATGTATGACTAAACTTTCCTAAGTACTAACTAAGTATTGTATGTTTCAGTTGAATTTTCTAAATTTCATTAAACAATTATACGTATGATGACTTTGCATATGAATCTTTACTTGGATATAGATTACAATGATTCAATTATCATAAAGTACATTGACACAGGTTACAATGATTCAATTATCATAAGGTACATGTACATAAGGTTACAATGATTCAATTATCATAAAGTACATGTACATAAGTTACATTTTTTTCAAATATCATATGAATCTACTGCGCATTATGGTCAGTACCTGGACCACCTCCCTGACGGCATCTACTACGATTGTGTCCGTCAGCCGCACATTGCCTACATCGCCTCGAACGACGTAACATCTGTGTGTCCATTTCATTCAAGAAGCGCGTCATCCTGGGGCGACCTTTGGAAACGCGTCTCAGATACGGATTCGGTACGAATCAAGGACCATTGTAAGAAGGCCACGTAGTTGGATTCCCGAGTGGCCTAAACCTAGCCCGATAAACGCGTCTAACTTGGTCCATCTTAAAAACATCATGCACATACACCTGCCAAGGCCAGGTGTGTTTGATATTTACATTATATGTGGGTCAGGTCTAGTGATTTACTTATTTGGATTTTAATTATTTGCTTGCTTTACTTTTACCAGTTTTTGTGGGTTGCATATTCTGGTGATCGTGTTGATCCGGACATAATTCCTGCTGAGATCTACATGCACTCAGTGATTTGGAGTGCAACGGTGCCACTGGTATCTTCTGAGTGTATTGAATGACATGCTACCGACAGGTTTAGACGTTAGTTCGGTTTCGTTCAGGGAGTTTCTCATCAGGAACGGAGTCTAGACCGCGCACACGGAGAAGTATTAACTGGTCCTAAGAATCTGAACTGGGCCACAGCCACGTCTCATTCATTTTGGGTGATGCAGTGGACAAACAGGTATAATCACGTTCTTACGGATGAACCCATGATGCCACAGCAGCCATTAGATACTTATATGTACTGGTACCGTTCAAAGTATGGTGATCACTTGAACTTGTCGGATCTTGCGGTCCAAGAGGATGTTGAGGGTGACCAAGTTATGGATGATGATAATGAAGAGTGGTGCACGAAATTGTGATCTCTGGTAATGGCTCCAAAAACTTGGTGCTCTAATCTCAATTCATAATTTGTCACAACTTCGATACAACTAACCAGCAAGTGCACTAGGTCGTCCAAGTAATAAACCTTACGTGAGTAAGGGTCGATCACACGGAGATTGTTGGTATGAAGCAAGCTATGGTCACCTTGTAAATCTCAGTCAGGCGGATATAAAATAATTATGGAGTTTTCGAAATTAAATAATAAAAGAAGGATAGAAATACTTATGTAAATCATTGGTGAGAAATTCAGATAAGCGCATAGAGATGCTTTCGTTCCTCTAAGCCTTTGCTTTCCTGCTGCCTTCATCCAATCAATCCTACTCCTTTCCATGGCTGGCTTTATGTAAGGACATCACCGTTGTCAATGGCTACTTTGTATCCTCTCTGGAAAATGGTCCGATGCGCTGTCACTGCATGGCTAATCGTCTGGAGGCATCACCCTTGCCAATGGCTGCAATCCATCCTCTTGTGAAAATGGTCCAAATGCTCTGTCACAGCACGGCTAATCATCTGAGGTTCTCGATCATACTGGAATAGGATTCACTATCCTTTTGCGTCTGTCACTACGCCCAGCACTCGCGAGTTTGAAGTTTGTCACAGTCATTCAATCCCAGAGTCCTACTCGGAATACCATAGACAAGGATTAGACTTTTCGGACTCTCATGAATGCCGCCATCAATCTAGCTTATACCACGAAGATTCTGATTAAGAGATCTAAGAGATACTCATTCAATCTAAGGTAGAACGGAAGTGGTTGTCAGGCACGCGTTCCTAGGGAATGATGATGATTGTCACGTTCATCACATTCAGGTTGAAGTGCGAATGAATATCTTAGAAGCGGAATAAGTTGAATTGAATAGAAAACAGTAGTACTTTGCATTAATCTTTGAGGAACAGCAGAGCTCCACACCTTAATCTATGGAGTGTAGAAACTCTACCGTTGAAAATACATAAGTGAAAGGTCCAGGCATGGCCAAATGGCCAGCCCCTCTGATCTAAGAACTAGGCATCCAAAGATGTCTAATACAATAGTAAAAAGTCCTATTTATAATAAACTAACTACGAGGGTTTACAGAAGTAAGTAATTGATGCATAAATCTACTTCCGGGGCCCACTTGGTGTGTGCTTGGGCTGAGCTTGAATGTTACATGTGCAGAGGCTCTTTCTGGAGTTGAATGCCAGCTTTTGTGCCATTTTGGGCGTTGAACTCCACTTTGCAACTTGTTTCTGGCGCTGGACGCCAGAATTGGGCAGAGAGCTGGCGTTGAACGCCAGTTTGTGTCATCTAAACTCGGCCAAAGTATAGACTATTATATATTGCTGGAAAGCCCTGGATGTCTACTTTTCAAAGCAATTGAAAGCGCGCCATTCTGAGTTATGTAGCTCTAGAAAATCCACTTTGAGTGCAGGGAGGTCAGAATCCAACAGCATCAGCAGTCCTTCTTCAACCTCTGAATCTGATTTTTGCTCAAGTCCCTCAATTTGGACCTTGACTTTAACCGCTCAGTCTCAAGTTTTCACTTGACACCTTCATGCCACAAGCACATGGTTAGGGACAGCTTGGTTTAGCCGCTTAGACCAGGATGTTATTCCTTTAGGCCCTCCTACCCACTGATGCTCAAAGCCTTGGGATCCTTTTTATTTGCCCTTGCCTTTTGGTTTTAAGGGTTATTGGCTTTTTGCTCTTGCCTCTTGGTTTTAAGAGCTTTTGGCTTTTTCTGCTTGCTTTTTTCTTTTTCTTTCTATTTTTTTTTTGCCTATTTTTTTTATGCAAGCTTTGTTCTTTGCTGCTTTTTCTTGCTTCAAGAATCATTTTCATGATTTTTCAGATTATCAAATAACATGTCTCCTTATCATCATTCTTTCAAGAGCCAACCTATTTAACATTCATGAACAACAACTTCAAAAGACATATGCATTGTTCAAGCATACATTTAGAAAACAAGAAGCATTGTTACCACATCAATATAATTAAACTAAGTTCAAGGATAAGTTCGAAACTCATGTACTTCTTGTTCTTTTGAATTAAAACAGTTTTCATTTAAGAGAGGTGATGGATTCATAGGACATTCATAACTTTAAGACATAGTTACTAACTACTAATGATCATGTAATAAGACACAAACATAGATAAGCACTTAACATGAAAAACGAAAAACAGAGAGTGTAAGAACAAGGAATGTGTCCACCTTAGTGATGGTGGCGTTTCCTTCTTGAGGAACCAATGATGTCCTTGAGCTCTTCTATGTCTCTTCCTTGTCTTTGTTGCTCCTCCCTCATTGCTTTTTGATCTTCTCTGATTTCATGAAGGATGATGGAGTGCTCTTGATGTTCCACCCTTAGTTGTCCCATGTTAGAACTTAATTCTCCTAGGGAGGTGTTGATTTGCTCCCAATAGTTTTGTGGAGGAAAATGCATCCCCTGAGGTATCTCAGGGATCTCTTGATTTGTAGCCACATGTTCTACCACTGAGCTATAGACCCTTGAGATGAATCTTTCCATCTCCCATGACTCGGAGGTGGAAGCTTTTGTCTACCCTTCCCCTTTTCTGGAGGTTTCTCCGGTCTTAGGTGCCATCAATGGTAATGAAAAAACAAAAAGCTTATGCTTTTACCACACCAAACTTAGAATTTTGCTCGCCCTCGAGCAAAAGAAGAAAGAATAGAAGAAGAAGAATAAGATATGGAGGAGATGGAGGGATATGTGTATGGGTGTGAGTGGTGAATGGAAAATAGAAGGGATGACCATGAATGGAGAGAGAGAGGATGAGGTGGGTGGGGATCCTGTGAGATTCACAGATCCTGAGATGATCCTGTGGTATCCACAAATCCTGAGGTGTCAAGGATTTACGTCCCTGCACCCATTAGGCATGTAAAATGCCCTTGCACACAACTCTGGGCGTTCAGCGCCAGATTGGTGCTTGTTCTGGGCGTTGAACGCCCATTTGTTGCCCATTTCTGGCGTTGAACGCCAGAACCATGCTTGTTTTGGGTGTTCAACGCCAGCTCTTCTCCAGGGTGCAATTCTGGCGTTCAAACGCCCAGATGCTGCCCATTTTGGGTGTTCAGCGCCAGAACCATGCTCTATTCTGGCGTTGAACGCCAGCCAGATGCTTCTATCTGGCGTTTAAACGCCAGTGAGATCCTCCTCCAGGGTGTGATTTTTCTTCTGCTGTTTTTGATTCCGTTTTCAATTTTTATATTAATTTTGTGACTCCACATGATCATGAACCTAATAAAACATGAAAAACAATGAAAATTAGATAAATAAACATTGGGTTGCCTCCCAACAAGCGCTTTCTTAATGTCAATAGCTTGACAGTGGGCTCTCATGGAGCCTCACAGATGTGCAGAGCTTTGTTGAGACCTCCCAACACCAAACTTAAAGTTTGGATATGGGGGTTTGACACCAAACTTAGAGTTTGGTTGTGGCCTCCCAACACCAAACTTAGAGTTTGACTGTGGGGGCTTTGTTTGACTCTGCTTTGAGAGAAGCTTTTTATGCTTCCTCTCCATGGATGCAGAGAGAGATCCTTGAGTTGTAAACACAAGGTTATCCTCATTTATTTGAAGGATCAATTCTCTTCTGTCCACATCAATTACAGCTCTTGCTGTGGCTAGGAAAGGTCTTCCTAGGATGATGGATTCATCCTCATCCTTCCCAGTATCTAGGACTATGAAATCAGTAGGGATGTAAAGGCCTTCAACCTTTACTAACACATCCTCTACTTGTCCATAAGCCTGTTTTCTTGAATTGTCTGCCATCTCTAATGAGATTTTAGTGGCTTGCACCCCATAGATTCCCAGTTTCTCTATTACAGAGAGAGGCATGAGGTTTATCCCTGAACCAAGGTCACACAGAGCCTTTTCAAAGATCATGTTGCCTATGGTATAAGGTATTACGAACTTTCCAGGATCCTGTTTCTTCTGAGGCAATGTCAGTTGATCCAGATCACTTAGTTCATTGGTGAACAAGGGAGGTTCATCTTCCCAAGTCTCAATACCAAATAATTTGGCATTCAGTTTCATGATTGCACCAAGAAACTTGGCAGCTTGCTCTTCAGTAACATCCTCATTCTCTTCAGAAGAGGAATATTCATCAGAGCTCATGAATGGCATAAGGAGGTTCAATGGAATCTCTATGGTCTCTAGATAAGTCTCAGATTCCTTTGGTTCCTCAGAGGGAAACTCCTTATTGATCACTGGACGTTCCAGGAGGTCTTCCTCACTAGGATTCACGTCCTCAACCTCCCTTACAGGTTTGGCCATGGAGGTTATGTCAATGGCCTTGCACTCTCCTTTTGGATTTTCTTCTGTATTGCTTGGGAAAGTACTAGGAGGGATTTTAGTGATCCTTTTACTTAGCTGGCCCACTTGTGCTTCCAAATTTCTAATGGAAGACCTTGTTTCATTCATGAAACTCACAATGGCCTTAGATAGATCAGAGACTAAGTTTGCTAAATTAGAAATATTTTGTTCAGAGTTCTCTGTCTGTTGCTGAGTGGATGATGGAAAAGGTTTACTATTGTTAAACCTATTTCTTCAGCTGAGGTTTCAGCTCAAAATTATTTGCTCCAATGGTGGGGATGGAGATGCTTCTTCCATGTAAATTGGAATTAGGTGCAGTAAAGTCACCAAGCATTCTCCTTGCATTATTGTTGGGTTCGGCTGCCATCTCCTTTACTTGTTCGAATTTTTCAATAAAGTTGTCTCTGGATTGTTGTAATTTAGCTTCTCTTAATTTTCTCTTCAGAGTCCTTTCAGGTTCTGGATCAGCTTCAACAAGAATGCCTTTTTCCTTGTTCTTGCTCATAAGAAAAAGAAGAGAACAAGAAAAGAAGAGGAATCCTCTATGCACAGTAAAGAGGTTCCTTATTGTTAGTAGAAGAAGAAAAGGAATAGGGGTGAAGAAGAATGAAGAATCCAAACACAAGGGTAAGGATTGGAGCAGTGATGTGAGATAAAGTGAAGTGTTAGTAGATGAATAAATAATTAGAAGGAGATGAGGGAGAAGGATTTTCGAAAATTATTTTTGAAAAAGGGTTAGTGATTTTCGAAAATAGTTTTTGAAAAAGGTTAGTAATTTTCGAAATTTTAAAATCAAAAATTAAAATAATTAGTTAATTAAAAAGAATTTTTGAAAAAGAGGGAAGATATTTTCAAAAATTAGAGAGAGAGAGTTAGTTAGGTAGTTTTGAAAAAGATAAGAAACAAACAAAAAGTTAGTTAGTTAGTTGAAATAAATTTTGAAAAGATAAGAAGTTAGGAAGTTAGACAAGATATTTTGAAATCAAATTTTTGAAAAAGATAAGATAAGAAGATATTTTTGAAAAGATATAATTTAAATTAGTTTTTGAAAAAGATTTGATTTTTAAAATCACAATTAATGACTTGATTCACAAGAAATCACAAGATATGATTCTAGAACTCAAAGTTTGAATCTTTCTTAACAAGCAAGTAACAAACTTGAAATTTTTGAATCAAAACATTAATTGGTGATGTTATTTTCGAAAATTATGTGATAAAGATAAGAAAAGATTTTTGAAAAATATTTTTTTAAAATTTTTGAAAATAACTAAGAAAAATGAAAAAGATTTGATTTTTGAAAAAGATTTTGAAAAAGATAGGATTTTTAAATTGAAAATTTGATTTGACTCATAAGAAACAACTAGATTTTAAATTTTTTTGAAAAAGTCAACTCAAATTTTCGAATTTTATGAGAGAAAAAGGGAAAGATATTTTTTTTTATTTTTGAATTTTTATGATGAGAGAGAAAAATATGAAAATTATGCAATGCATGAAATTTTTAGATCAAAACAATGAATGCATGCAAGAATGCTATGAATGTCAAGATGAACACCAAGAACACTTTGAAGATCATGATGAACATCAAGAACATATTTTTGAAAAATTTTTAATGCAAAGAAAACATGCAAGACACCAAACTTAGAAATCTTTCATGTTTAGACTCTATGGATGCAAAAATGCACATGAAAAACAAGAAAAGACACAAAACATGAAAACATCAAGATCAAACAAGAAGACTTACCAAGAACAACTTGAAGATCATGAAGAACACTATGAATGCATGAATTTTTCGAAAAATACAAGATGAATATGCAATTGACACCAAACTTTCAACTTGACTCATGACTCAAACAAGAAACATGAAATATTTTTTGATTTTTATGATTTTATGATTTTTTTGTGTTTTCTTTTAATTTTTTTTCAAAAATCATTTTGAAAAAGAAAAATAAGGATTTCAAAATTTTTAATATGAATTCCAGGAATCTTATGCTCTTTAGTCTAAAGCTCCAATCAAAGGGTCAGGCATGGCTTAATATCCAGCCAAGCTTTAGTAAAAATATGAGTGTAATTCATTCAATTTTAAGCCAAAACCTCAGTCCAAAATAATTTAGACATGGTTTTATAGCCAGCATGCTTCAACATGCTTCATGAAACTCTGGAATTCATTCTTAAAAATTCTGAAGAAAAATGTATTTTTGAAAACATTTTTATTTTAAAATTTTTTTCAAAAAAAACGGAGAAATTTTTGAAAGATTTTTGAAAACTTTTTGAAAATAAAACAAAAAGAAAATTACCTAATCTGAGCAACAAGATGAACCGTCAGTTGTCCAAACTCGAACAATCCCCGGCAACGGCGCCAAAAACTTGGTGCACGAAATTGTGATCTCTGGTAATGGCTCCAAAAACTTGGTGCTCTAATCTCAATTCATAATTTGTCACAACTTCGATACAACTAACCAGCAAGTGCACTGGGTCATCCAAGTAATAAACCTTACGTGAGTAAGGGTCGAACCCACGGAGATTGTTGGTATGAAGCAAGCTATGGTCACCTTGTAAATCTCGGTCAGGCGGATATAAAATAATTATGGAGTTTTCGAAATTAAATAATAAAAGAAGGATAGAAATACTTATGTAAATCATTGGTGAGAAATTCAGATAAGCGCATACAGATGCTTTCGTTCCTCTGAACCTTTGCTTTCCTGCTGCCTTCATCCAATCAATCCTACTCCTTTCCATGGCTGGCTTTGTGTAAGGACATCACCATTGTCAATGGCTACTTTGTATCCTCTCTGGAAAATGGTCCGATGCGCTGTCACTGCATGGCTAATCGTCTGGAGGCATCACCCTTGCCAATGGCTGCAATCCATCCTCTTGTGAAAATGGTCCAAATGCTCTGTCACAGCACGACTAATCATCTGAGGTTCTCGATCATACTGGAATAGGATTCACTATCTTTTTGCGTCTGTCACTGCGCCCAGCACTCGCGAGTTTGAAGTTCTTCACAGTCATTCAATCCCAGAGTCCTACTCGGAATACCACAGACAAGGTTTAAACTTTCCGGACTCTCATGAATGCCGCCATCAATCTAGCTTATACCACGAAGATTCTGATTAAGAGATCTAAGAGATACTCATTCAATCTAAGGTAGAACGGAAGTGGTTGTCAGGCACGTGTTCCTAGGGAATGATGATGATTGTCACGTTCATCACATTCAGGTTGAAGTGTGAATGAATATCTTAGAAGCGGAATAAGTTGAATTGAATAGAAAACAGTAGTACTTTGCATTAATCTTTGAGGAACAGCAGAGCTCCACACCTTAATCTATGGAGTGTAGAAACTCTACCGTTGAAAATACATAAGTGAAAGGTCTAGGTATGGCCGAATGGCCAGCCCCTCTGATCTAAGAACTAGGCATCCAAAGATGTCTAATACAATAGTAAAAAGTCCTATTTATAATAAACTAGCTACTAGGGTTTACAGAAGTAAGTAATTGATGCATAAATCCACTTCCGGAGCCCACTTGGTGTGTGCTTGGGCTGAGCTTGAATGTTACACGTGCAGAGGTTCTTTATGGAGTTGAACGCCAGCTTTTGTGCCATTTTAGGCGTTGAACTCCACTTTGCAACTTGTTTCTGGCGCTGGACGCCAGAATTGGGCAGAGAGCTGGCGTTGAAAGCCAGTTTGCGTCATCTAAACTCGGCCAAAGTATGGACTATTATATATTTCTGGAAAGCCCTGGATGTCTACTTTCCAAAGCAATTGGAAGCGCACCATTTTGAGTTCTGTAGCTCCAAGAAATCCACTTTGAGTGCAGGGAGGTCAGAATCCAACAACATCAGCAGCCCTTCTTCAACCTCTGAATCTGATTTTTGCTCAAGTCCCTCAATTTCAGCCAGAAAATACCTGAAATCATAGAAAAACACACAAACTCATAGTAAAGTCCAGAAATGTGAATTTAACGTAAAAACTAATGAAAACATCCCTAAAAGTAACTAGATTCTACTAAAAACATACTAAAAATAATGCTAAAAAGCGTATAAATTATCCGTTCATCAAAGAGTAGGAACCATAGTCACCACCACCTCCACCTCCACCTCCACCTCCACCTCCAGCGGCAGAAGAACAACCTCATTCCACAAGCCAGTATGTACCTCAGATACAATTTCCTACGTCATTCCCGATACATCAGCCACATTTTGACTCAGGAGAGGGAGGTTCTTTTAGCTAGTTCCTTGGGTTCATGGCCTTAGATGCCGGCCAAGCACAATATAGCCACCTGGCTGACTTCATGGCGGGTAGGTATTCGTTTGACATGAGGTATTCATTTTATACCTACTCGGGTGCTTCTGGAGGGTTTGTATCTGGTGATTCTAGTAGGAGTGATGGTGGTCGAGGAGTTCTTAATAGTCAAAATCCGAACCATGTTTCAATGACTATGATTGAAGAAAATGCTAAGACTTGTGATCATGAGACTGCTGAGTACTTAGTGGATGAGCCAGATGACGATGAAGACGACGAGGATGAGGATGACGACATGGAGGAGGAAGATGATGAGGATGAAGAATCCCGTAACGATAGAGGTACAATTATCATATAAGCTTTTCCCGTCAATTGATATTATCATAGTAAGTGTATAGCCAATTGATGATATTATGGTCATGTATGGTACATTGGTTAAGGTTGATGTTACTATATACCTGCTTGGCCAATTGATGATAGAATGTTTATGTTTGGTATGTTTTTGTTAGGTTGATTACACTATATACCTACTTGGCCAATTGATGATAGTATGTTTATGTTTGGTATGTTTTTGTTAGGTTGATTATACGATATGCCTGCTTTCTCAATTGATGATATTATGTTCATGTATGGTATGTTGGTTTATATTGATTATACTATACAGTTGCTTGGTTTGATGGTTGTTTATACAGGTGACACCTGCACTCCAGGTGAGACAGGCAAAGGCTACAATATCAGGATTGATCCCCCGCGTCGTAGCGCTAGTCGATACACTCCGTCCATGATCAAAAAGGCTGCGAAGAAATGCAAGAACATTGTGAACTTTGGAAAGTGGACAGTGAGAAAGTAGTTCTGGTGTAGTTAGTTTAGGGTATGTATCAATTATCGTTGATGTGTGAAAAACGATCCAACACAAAACTCACCGGCAAGTATACCGGGTCGCATCAAGTAATAATAACTCACATGAGTGAGGTCGATCCCACAGGGATTGAAGGATTGAGCAATTTTAGTTTAGTGGTTGATTTAGTCAAGCGAATCAAGTATTGGTTGAGTGTTTGTAATTAATAGAAGCTAAATTACATGAAATGTAAAGGGGAAAGGGAGAATTGCAGTAAACTAAAGAGCAAAGAAAGTAAAGAAGCTGAATCTTAAAGAGCAAGTAATATAAAGTGCAGAAACTTAGATTGCAAGAAATATAAATGGCTGAAGCTTAAAGTGTAAGAAATGTAAATTGCTTGAATCATAAAAGGGATTGGGAATGGGATTGCAGAATTTAAACAAGAACCAGTAAATTGCATTAAACATAAAAGAGGAAATTGAATTGCAATGAAGTAGATCTTAACAGAAGAGTAAAATGCCTTGAAGAATTTAAAAACAGGAAAGCAGTGCTTAATTTGCAGCAATGTAAAAGAGGGTGAAGATCTCAGGAGTGGAAGAGACTAGATAACAAGTCTAGATCTTAATTCCTTCCTTGATCTAAACAGAACAATTGCAAAAGAAAAGTAAATTGCAGAGAAAGTAGAAGATGACGCAGTAAATGGAAATTGGAATTCAATTATGCGGAAAATTAAACAAGATCTCAAGGTGAGATTGAAACAGAAGTTCTTCAATTCTTTACCCAAGATCCAAAGCAAGAAAAGTAAAGAGTGCTCAAGCAAGAACAAGGAAGAAGAGATATCAATTCTCCTTCCCAATTCTCTAAGAAAAGTAAAAGCTCAAAATTAAAATGCAAGTAAAAAGGAAAATTCAAAAATGAAGTCTAGAGGTGTTCAAAAAAGGTCCTAATTACATCAAACTAACTCCTATTTATACACTTTCTATTCTTGGATTTTGGAATTTGGATGGGCTTTTGATTTGGTGAAGAAATGAATTAAGTTGGATTTTTAATTGAATTTCAGCCCATGAAGAAATTTACTTCCAGGGGGATGCTCAGCTCACAAAGTGAGCTGAGCTTTGTGACTTAGTGTGGGGAGGCCTTGGTAGCGTGCTGTTGGATGCATCAGGGGAAAGCTCAGCTCACTTTGTGAGCTGAGCATTGGTGCCTTGGTGCCAATTTGTTGCGTGCTGCCCTTGGACCGTGTCATGCGTGCTGTGTTGCTCCTGGCCGTGTCAATTTTGTTGCGCGCTCCACTCCTGGCCGTGTCACGTTGTGCCTCATGCACCAAGAAGTAGCGCTCAGCTCTCCAAGTGAGCTGAGCCTTGGGATATCCAAGGGAAGGTCCTTGGTTCGAAACCCATGGGAGGCATGCGCTGCCCCTTTTCTTTGGTTGCGTTGATTCCTTGCTTCCTCAAGGTGTGGGGTTCGAATCTTGGGGATTGCATTTGGCCATTTTTAGCTTATTTTTCCTTGTGGATAGTGCCTCCCCCATCCCCCTTGGTCATGAGTTCAAGCCTTGGAGCATGCATTTGCAACTTATTTTCCTTGAATTATTTCTTGGGTGCTCTCGATAATGCTCACTTTGTTGTGCTCAGCTCACAAAGTGAGCTGAGCTTTGTACCTTGGTCCCTTGAGAGTAAGTGTAGCACTCACTTGGTGAGCTTGGTGCTCTTGGAGAGAGCTTCATGGTTTGTTGCGCCACACTTCCTCCTTTCTTGGCCACACTTTTTCTTCCTTGAGCCACACTCCTTAGGCTACGCTTTCTTCTTTTCTTCACCTACAATTAATCAAAACAACCAATCAAAGTATCTCCAAATTCACAAGGTTTATAAATCATTAGAAATCAATTAAATTTGGCTTAAACCTCATGATTTAGCATCAATTACATGTTGGTTGTTTGATTCAAAGAAGTCATGCTTTTTCATTCCAAATTACTTACTTAGGATGCAAGAAAGTGCATAAAACCAAATAAAAATAAAGAAAAAGGCTAGTAAAACTAGGCTAAGATGACTTGTCATCAATCGTACTTAATGTATACCTTAACTATTTATGTATGACTAAAGTATGATAAGTACCAACTAAGTATTGTATTTAAATGTTTCAGTTGATGTTCCTTATGTTCATTAAAATACAATGAAGCAGGTTACGATGGCAGTGTTATGATAACCGGACCGGACCGGATCAGTTCGTCCGGATAACCGGCAAACCGGACCCTATATCGGTCCGATTCGGCATTTGGACCATGTAAGGATAAAAACTGGTTTGAACCGGTATATTTAGGCATGAACCGTTGAATATCCAATGAACCTGTACTCTGACCGGTTCGATCATCAGTTCGGTTCTGGCAATAATGTACGATTGTTCAAATCTAATAAAGTACATTGACACAGGTTACAATGACTCGATCACCGTAAAGTACATTCACAAATGTTACACCGGTTAATACATCATAAAGTTCACTGATACAGGTTACGATGGTTCAAATACCATAAAGTACAATGACACAAAGGTAGCAGTGATTCATTTATCATACAAGGCATTGACATAGGTTACAATGCTTCAAATATCATATAAACCTACTGGGCATTATTGTCGGTACCTGGAGGACCTCCCTGATGGCATCTACTACGACTGTGTCCCTCAGCTCCACATTGCCTACACCTCCTCGGACGGCGTAGCATACGTGTGTCCATCTCATTCAAGAAGCGCGTCATCCTGGGCCGACCTTTGGAAACGCGTCTTAGGTACGGGTTCGGTACGAATCGGGGACCATTGTAAGAAGGCCACGTAGTAGGATTCCCTAATGGCCTAAACCTAGCCCGATACACGCGCCTGACCTGGTCCATCTTATATACGTCATGCACATATACCTGCCAATCTAGTCGTTGATTTGCACAACATGCAAACACATGCCGGCAAGGAATCCGGTCCACCTGGAACTCACCATAATCACATCTCTGACGACGGAGGTCAACAACATACTCCACCCTACTTGGCATCTCACGCACTTCAAATACCTCATTCTGCCTGTCAAAGCAATTAACCTGAATGTTTCCTGCTGCAAGCTGATTTGCATGAATTTTGGAGGTCACATGCTCCGTAAAAACATGGCCTGCATTAATCCTCGCCTCCACTTCTGCTCTTTTCCTTGTGAACAACTCGTTAAGTCTGTAGAACGTTGCTTTCACAAGTGCAGTGATGGAGAGATTGCGTGTACCCTTCAAGACTGAGTTGATGCACTCCACTAGATTAGTCGTCATGTGACCCCATCGGTAGCCACCATCGAATGCCAACGCATACTGTTCATGGGGAATATGGTTTAACCAGTTAGTATACGCCTCGCCCCGCTCTCGTAAATGCTGGTAACGCAATTCATACTCACGAACCATCCTCGAATATCCTAAACAATATCAGGTATCAAACAACAAATAAGTTTCAGGACGTATAGATTGTTCACAGTTTCATCAATAACTAGATTTGAAAGATACAATGTTACCTATATTGACGATAAGCTTTTGCAGATAGGGTGCCTTGAATTTTCTCAGAAAGTTCGATTCTATATGCCTGATGCAAAACATGTGGAAAGCTCTAGGAGGTGACCAAGCTCCGTGACTACGTTCCACAGCTGCATTTATGGACTCATGTCGGTCCGATATCAGCCACACACCATCCCGAGTCACAACATGTTGACGTAGGTTACTGAGGAAAAAGTGCCAAGCATCAGAGGTCTCTCCCTCGACAATAGCAAATGCAATCGGCACGATATTGTTGTTACCATCCTGCGAAACGGCCACTAACAAGCAACCCTTATACTTTCCGTACAAGTGAGTCCCGTCCACTTGGACAACTGGCTTATAGTGTCTGAACGCTCTAATGCATGGGTAGTAGCTCCAAAAGACTCGATGCAATACCCGGATATCAGTTACCAAATCATCCCCTTGATATGCAGGCATAGTCTCAAAATGTACGACAGCTGATGGTTCCTTATGACACATGGCCTCGAACCATATGGGCAACGCTTCGTAGGATGCTTCCCAACCTCCAAATATCTTCTCAATGGACTTCTGCTTTGTCAACCATGCTTTTCGATAGCTGACCGTGTAGTTGAACTTCGATTGCACTTCTGCAATAACTGATTTTACCTTTAAAGAGGGGTCAGCCTCAACCAACGGCTTTATGGCTTCGGCAATCGTATTTGAATCCAGCTTGGAATGATCCTGAGAGATGGTTGCTTTGGTACAAGTGTGACTGCTGTTGTACCTCCTAATAACCCAACAGTGCTTTCTACTGATCATGCTAACTCCGATAAGCCAATCACACCCTGACCCATACTATGTACACTTCGCATAAAATGTTAACGGCTCCGACTTATACACACAGTAGTCTACAGATCTTCGGAGGGTATACTCCTTCATCGCCTGAATAACAGCTTCCCTGGAACTGAATTTTATCCCCACGGCGAACTCATCATCTGCGACAAAGGGAACTTCTGCCAAGAAGGCAGCCATACCATAAGTATTTAATACATGATTGTTTAATGACCAAAATTATATATTAAATCATCACTCACGTCATCAATTATGATATACCTAACGTTTACATTACGTTATTAACTAAATCTCCATTACATGAAAATACAAACACATTAAAACAAATTCTCCTCCATAACTAAAAATAAATACCTATACTTCCAGATAACTTCATGAATAATATTATAAATAATCAGTTATGATATCCTAATTAACTAAATAACTAAATAAATACAAATTAACCAAATAACTAAAAATAATTATTAATCACCTAAACAACTACAAATAACTACTATAACGAATGCTCATTAATAACTCCTTATTAGCTAAATAAATACACAGTAACTAAATAACTAAAAAAAAATATTAACCACCTTCATAAATAATCCATAATAAATACTCATTAACTAAATACTCATTAATAAATAAACTAATAAATAATCCATAATTAACTAAGTAACTAAATAAATATAAATTAACTAAATAATCCCTAATTATCTTTCTAAATACTCTAGGAAATACTTATTAATAAAGCCTAATTAACATATTAAATAAATGAATACTTGACCCTAGATACTAATTCACTTAAAGTATTTTTATTTTGAACTTGTCTAAATAACCTCTTTTGCAAATTAAACGAGTACCTGCACTCATATAGTCCGGAAACTCCGGAGCATGCATGGCTTCTAAATCCAAAACTCGCATGAAAGATGGCTCCTCAAATGACTCCTTGTTCGCGAGTGCATTTGGAACGTCTGCCACATTCGGAGCCACACTGCCGTCGGCTGGATCTACATCTCCATCTTCACCGACAACTTCGTAATTGCTTTCGAACTCTTCCTCACTCTCACTATTGTAGTCTTTTCGTAAAATATTTCGGTCGGCCTCAAATTGTTCGAATTCAATGTACAACTCGATGAAGGAAATTTGAGCACAATTTTCAATGTACATTGAAAACATCTCTTGCATGCTTGCTTCGTCGGTTACATATTTGGTCTGAAATTGGATGAATCCACCAAATACTGGTACAGGATATCTGTATAAAATACATGATATTTTTCTTGGCATCTCCGAATCTATCTTCTCACAAATCACTCCTTTAAGCTCTTCAAATGAAATTGTGAAGGGAATAACAACATCTGATGGATCTTCACAAATAAATTTTATTCCTTCAGGTGTCTGCAACAAAATCTGACCAAAATAATATACCTTCAAAAGAACTCTATCATCCATTCTTCCCACTCACTTAAACAAAAATAGAAATTTTACCATCAACTTTTTTCCCAACCCAAGTTACCCCATTACAGACCAGAGAAAGAAGAAGAGAACTCGAACAAGAAGAAGAAAGTTGGATCTGGTCTGCGGTCTTTGGTTCGCACACTTGAGCAACTATATATATACACACACAATTCGGACGGTCCGAGTGGTGTATACCCTAATTCGAAAAAATTATAAAATAATGAAAACTCACGGTCCGATTTCCATTAGTGTAAATTAAAAAAAAAATTTCTACAACCACAAAACGGACCCAGCGATTACTTTAACGAACCAAAAACAAATCAAACAAAGAAATCGGACCATCCGTTTTGCTGGGTCATATCGCACGGTCCGATTTCTCCTATGTGCTAGTGCAAAACGGACCCTCCGATTTGCTTACAAAATTTCCAATACATAGAAATCGGAGGTTCGATTACTTCCTTTCCAAATCTGACAAAACCTGTCCCACATTCGGGTGTAGCACCCCCTCAATCCATATCCCAACACAACACCAACCCCTCCTCCATAACCAAAAAAATGACCCGTGCGTGTGTGCGTGTGTGTGTTTTTTTTTCCTGGCTTGTATTTCAAAATTCTTCATTGATAATTGGGTAGTAAAATATACTTTCGTTTCTAATATTTTTGAATAATATTTTTCATATTTAATTTGATTTAGTTTTATCTTTAATGTTTAAAATAATTTTTTATTTTATTCTTATTATTAGATTTTAAACAATTAGTCTGTGGAGTTTGAAAAACTTAAATTATTATGATGATCAAATATTATTATATTAATTAAAAATTTATTAATTTGATAATTGCTTCAAATTGTTTGGTTGATCGATTTCGCTTATTGTACAGATTTTGCATTGGGCCAGAAATTAATCAAGCCAAAATTGGAACAATAATGACCAGCCTTATATAAATCCATTTTGAATCAAATGGTTAAACAAATTGGGCCAAGAAACATGTGTACAGCCCAAAACAATTTTCTTCTTAGGGTCCGTTTGGATAGGTTCATAAGTGACTTTTTTTAACTTTTAACTTATGAAAAGGTGTAGTATTAATATCAGGTACAATTTTCAAAACAAAATTGTAACTTTCTAAAAAGCTATTTTGGTGCTTAAGGAGAAGTTAAAAAAAAATGACTTCTCTCATAATAAAAAGCTTTTTATCACTTTTCTCCTAAAATAAGTACTTTTAGAACTAAAAAACTAAACACAAAATAACTTATTTATAAGCTACTTTTAATATAAGCATTTATTGTTTAAGCTATTTCTTCAAAAGTAACTTAATTAAGTTATTTACCCAAACTGGGCCTTAGACCAACAAAGCCTTGATCCGAATTGGAAGAAGAGAGAAAGATTCCAAGCAAGCCACGGTTACCTACTACATTGTGGAATGAAATCCAAAATTTAAATGAATTAATTGCTTGCATAGGTAACCGAAACATAAAATTAAATTGAGTTAATTTAGCATTGAAAGCCTTGTATCTTCTCTCTCCTCTCTCTCCTGCTTTTGGTTGTCAATCAGTCAAAAGAAAAAAAAAAACAAGCTATCAGAGAAAAGTTAACAGTGAAGCTATGGAAGAAGAAAAGGTTAGGATGATGATGGCCTTTGAAAAAGGAAGATCCGAAGCAAGATGTGGCTAGATTTTTGCCATTGAAGGCAAGATTTCAAGAAGAGCTTCAAGATCTTTCACGCCAAGAATGGAAAAGAATCTGCCTCAATGAAGAAGCAAATCTCAATGACAAAAGTGTACTTCCATTTTTGTGATTCTAAGAAAGAAGGTAGCTACTGGAGCTACGAAGAGGAAGAAGCAAATATGGAAAGCATGGAGCTGTCAAGGATCAGAGGTTCATCAAGGGTCAGAGTTCTTTCTTGGAGCCAAAGTCGAGATCAATGGCTCAAAGTGAAGGAACTTGATAAGAAGGGTTGAGAGAGGTACATGCATGTTGGTTTTGATTCGGTTTTCCCTCTCTCTTCTCTCTGTCCGAACCGCTGCTGTCTCTGGGTTGGAGAAAAAGTTGCTTGGTTGAACTGGTTTCAACCTTGGAAGCTTCCCCTTCTATATTAAGGGTGAACGGCCAAGGGTTGAGATTAAGGAGAGAAAGCACAGAGTTCTCATATCTATCCTAAGCTAACAGAGTTCTTCTCCCTCAATGGGTTTCATTTTGTTTTCTTTTTCTTGGAGTTGTCTGTCTAGGTCTCATGGTAAAAGGCAAACATGGTGAGGTTTGTAAGAAAAAGCCAGTGAGAGGAAAAAGGCAGTGATCAATACTAGAGAGAAAGCCATAGATGTCTCAGAGTCTCTTTGTACATCTGTATGTTGTGTTTCATGATCCTGTGGGGATTTTCTTGCAAGTTGGGTTAACACTTTGCGGTTGAAAGCTTGGTAAAAGTCTAAGTCAAGTTCAGATTTGGGGATAGAATCTGGATTTGTCCCAGATAGGATTGGGTAGATCCTAGGGAAGAATTGGTATATGTAATCTGATGATTATAGTGAAATTCCATCACTATTATGATGGAGACTGGATGTAGGCTGCATTGCACTTAGCAGCTGAACCAGGATACATTTGGGTGTGATTCTCTCTTTCTCTTCTACTCCTATTCTGTTTCTATTGCATTATAGACAAAAATGAAAAATATCTCCTAACCTGTTACGAGACAAAAAGAAAATGTCTCTTGACTTGTTATGAGACAAAAGCAGAAATATCTCCTGAAGTTTTTTTGAAAAAGAAGAAATTAATTTTCGGCAAAAAGGGGCTAAGATTAAACCCTCCATTCTCTTAGCCACTGATTACCATCATAGTCATTAGTCAATATTTTATTCTAATTTTACTCTTAATTATTTCTTTCTTTCTGATGAACTTTTTTTTAAATTTTACAAGTGCATCGAATCATATCAAGTAATACCATGATGAGTGGGTTATCGTTCTTATGAGGATTAATGGACTAAGCAAGCAATGGTTAACTGATTAATCAAGTTAGACAATTGAAATTCAGGTTTTTGAGGTATTCAGTATCAAAATAGAGAATTAAATGAAAGCAATTTGTAAACGGTTAAGAAAGTAATATGAATAAAAGCGTTAAGGTTTCAGAGATGTTTAAACTTCAGAAAGAATGCTTTTCACTATCTACTTTGAAATATGCAAAGAAGTATCCATGGCAAATTATAGTTAATCAAATCGCGATCCCTTAGTAGTTCAATTTCTCTTAACTTAACAAATCGTCAATTCCTTGATCAATTGGTTATGATAAGTGGTGAGGTATATTTACTAATTCAAAACCACACAATTCTTAAAAACTAAACCTAGTTGATTTTATGTCACTTATCAAACCAGTTTTAAAACTTAAAGAATTATGAGAAGAAGTTTTCAACCTTAATTCCAATAACTAACTTTTCCAAGGTGATAATAGAATTCAATTCGGATGAGAATTATTTTCCAATACATGCAAATCTTTGTGATGATGAACGAAAACTTGTTTTTTAAAAAAATATCAATGTATTAATCAAAAGTAGAAAAGCTATAACATTAGTCCATTTGAATCAACAGGGCTCCTAACCTTCGCTGAGGAGATCAGGGACTCATAATGTGCTGAAAACAAAAACAATGAATTGAAATGGCTGTCGGAAGAGAGCTTACATGTGGGTCTTTCCCCTTTTTAAAAGCTAACCCTAAACCTAAAAATTCAGAATTCAAAACTAAATCAAAGAAAACCGAATCAAAGAAAATCGAATCAAATCTAATCTAATGGATTCTTATCATATAGTTTTCCCTCTCAAATTAGGCTATTGGTAATTCTCTTCACAATTGGCAATCAAGGCTTGATATCATGGGCATGTGCTTAATCTTGGATCATCAAATTAAGTGCTTGACGTTTGGAGAGATTAGTAAAGAATTTAGGAGACCCTGGCAGTTGGCCTATAAGCTGTGTCTAACGCATGGCTTGTGCGTTGAATGCATGACCCAAAATTTGGGATCCTTGAGCCTCTGTTGATGGTGCGTTAGGCATATTGAAGCTTGCGTTGAACGCATGGAAGGTTGCTCAGCTACTGGAGGTTGCATTGAAGGCAAGAGAAGCTGCATTCAACACATGGACATGGAACGTTGAATGCATGGAAGTAGCTGCATTAGACGCATGGTTTGGTGCGTTAAACGCATGGTGGAGGCCTTACTAGGTTGAGCTGCGTTGGATGCAGCTTGGTGGTGCATTGAACGCAGGTGATGGTGCATTCATCGCAGGGTTGGTTTGGTGTAACACCCTATCATCCCAAGCCTTATCTAGTTGTAAAGCGAAGGATAATAGAATGCCACGACAATCCTAAAACATATACAATAATATATATAGAAAGAAGTAGTAATACTAGGATCCCGATATAAGGAACAGGAGTTCAAAGATAGATAAACAGAAGAAACAAATCATGAAGCATTCACACACGATATCTAAAGGCATAGTCATAAGGACTAGTCACAGCCAGTAGAGTTTAGGCCGGCTAGTCGAAATAGAAATACAGCAGAGTTTTTGATGTTTAAAACAACTAATATCCTATCTCTCAGGGTTTTCAAAATACAAGCCTCTACGGCAACAAAATATAAAAAAAGTGAGAGACTACAAAAGTAAATCAAACAGGAAGCTGAACCATCCTCCGCTCTGTCCCTATCCGCAAACTCACCGAGGTAGGTTACGACCTGCATTTGAAAAAACAACAACAACATATGGTATGAGAACCGGAGGTTCTCAGCATGGAAACTGTTCCGAGGGTTGCCTGAAACTGTAGGTCGATCTCGGATGAGATCTTCTGCGCTGGTCGGAACCGATGTGTCCAGCTAGTGAATGGTGGCTGAAGCTGGTGCGTCTGACTTGTTTGGACTGGACGTGCTGCTGATCCTTTGTCACCGAAGGGTGGGGGGTACCTGCAAGAGACTCCGATGCTTAAGTTAGCATGGGTATTAAACAGGTGTTATGTAGAATCAGAGTATGAGTTATACCTGGGTGCTCCAGTGTATTTATAATGGTGAGATGTGACCTTTCGGATAAGATAAGTTAGTTATCTTATCGTATCTTTATCTTTTGAGTTCAGGTCAGCGTATCTTCAACGGAACCGCCTTTATCTCTATAGGCTTGGGTTGCCTTAGAATTTGGGTCGTATTCCTTGAGTTGGGCCCTCCTAGGGGCTCTCCTGTCGATTTGGCCGAGTTCTTCGTAACGAAGTCGGTCCGCTTGACCTTAACAGGTCGGTCGCTGCATCGTCGATCATCCCAGGTCGGATAGCTCGACCCAGGGTATGAACAGTGCCCCTGCTTGAGCTCGGTCTTCTTTGTCGAGGTCGAGTCCTTGACTTCGGTCCTTCTCGTAGCGAAGCCGAACTAAAGCATCTTGTCGACTTCTTTTGTAGCAGCTTTTGAATGTAGAACATTTTCCTCTACAAGCGCGTGCTTTTGTATTAGCGCTTTTTTGGGAATGCAAGCGGTTTTAATATCTGCATTTAATTGACATTTAATTGCCCCGTTTCCCCTAACTTCTCTATTTTTGAATTTTGTACTCAAGAAATGGTTTCTCTCCTTCACTCTTTTCGTAACTTATTCACATTTCATCTTTCATTCTCTTGCTTTCAACTTTTTTATTTTTCTGAAGCTTCTACCTGGAGTTTGCCGTTTTGCGTTTTAGCCTAGCGACGTTTGCTTTGTCACTTCATTTTTTCGTGGGAGAAGGGGTGATTCTGGTTTTCGCTTTTTGCTTCCTTGCTTTTCTTCGCAGTTTTCTCTTATTTCACAGGTTTGACTCTTCTTCCTTCCTTCCTCTACGCCATTTTTGTGTCTGTTTTGAGAAAGTTTGAATCTTTTTGTCTTTTTGCTGATCACTGTGTGTCTTATAGTTTCTCCATCTATTGCTTGATACTTTAAGAACTTTGCATGTTCTATGAATGCTTTTGTATTTGAAGCTTTGGAATGATGACTTTGTTTGATTCTGAAAAAAGGTTGCGTCTTTGACGATTTCTGTTTGGTATGTTCGATGTTGGTGCTTGTTCTTTGCTGATGATTTTTTGCTTGATTTCGAAAAAGTTTGTGCCTTTGCTGTTTTTCCGCTGATAAACTGTAGGAGCAATGCTTTTCCTGATAAATTGTAGGAGGGTGGACCTTTTGCATTTTTGCTTCCTTTGTTTTCTTTCTGGATTTTATTTTGATGAGCGCTGGGATGTAGGCTGTAGAAATAACTTAAAGACCTTGCTTGTTTACTGCCTCCAAGGGATGCCCCAAGACTTTTTGTCTTGAGTTTTGGGGTTTTCCCTTTTTTGTTTATCCGCCTGTCGAGATGTTTTGCCCCTTGTCCGAGATGTTTTTAAGTAATCAATTCTTCTTTTCTTTTTGTAGGATTTAGTTGACCTCATGTCTTCCCGAAATAACGTTGTAGAGATGTCTTCCCAGGTTCCTGCGGGTATGGCCGATTGGGTGGACTCCATGGTTCTCATGTGTGTCTCGCTGGTTGATTCTGAATTTTGTGCTCAGCTTAGGCAGTTTCATAGTGTCTGTAGTAATTCTGGTGATGAGAAGAACTATGAACTTGTCCCTCTCTCTTTTGACGAGAGAGTCTGCTTTTCAACTCGAGATGTTGATGGTCGCCCTTTCTTTTATGCTTGTGATTTTTTCTTTGGTCAGCTGGGTATCACCCTTCCTTTTACCCAATTTGAAACCGACCTGTTATGGTCTTGTAATGTTGCCCCTTCTCAACTTCATCCCAATTCCTGGGGTTTTATTAAAATTTTCCAATTGTTGTGCAATGGTTTTGGTATTCCTGCTTCCCAATCTCTCTTTTTCTATCTGTTTGTCTTGACGAAGCCCGGTGTGGTAAAAAAGAAGTCAGCTTGGGTCTCCTTCCGTTCTACCCAGGGAAAGAAGGTTTTTTCTATGTTCGACGAGTCTTTCCGTGATTTTAAAAACTACTTTTTTAAGGTCCGAGCTGTTGAAGGAGCTCAGCCCTTTTTCCTGGATGAGAATGACGAACCTGCTTTTCCCTTGGAATGGCAAAAAGACGTGAGGGTCTCCAGGAACTCGTGGGAGATGTTGGATGAGGCTGAGCGAGCCTTTGTGACTATCTTCGAAGAACGCTAGGGTCAACCTCCCCGTCTTGACACAAAGAAATTTCTAACCAATCCTTCTCTTCTTCAAACTGAACTGGGTATCTTGTGTTTCCTTTATTATTTGTTTATGTTGCTTGTAGCTGTCTTTCCGACTTGTCCGACTTGTAGTTGAATTTTCTGTTTTATTTGCAGAGGCAAAAGAATAGTGAATCCATGAAAGCTTTTAAGAGGGCGCAGAGGGCGACTGCTGCCAGAAATGTTGCAGCCAAATCGGCTGGGGAGGGGTCCTCCCAAGTGCGCGAGAAGCCATCAGTGCCGAGTTCTCCCGGGGTGAAGAAGGTGATCCCTACACCCCGAGTTCGTTTGGTGGATCCTCACCCTACTTCTGCTGCTCCCTCTGTTGCTCCTCCCAATAAAAAACAAAAGACTGCTGAGCCCTTTGACCTCGATGCTCCTGATTTTAATGCCATTGAATTTGTGGATCAGCAAATCGGTCCCTACGGCGCTCTCTCCATGGACGATGTGTCCATCCTCCGTTACTTGGAATTTATGGCCCGAAATCACGTGAAGATGGCGTATATGACGGCTGCCATATATCGGACTGCTCAGAATCTCCCTCTCCACGCCACTAAAGCGTTTATGGAGGAGGCGAAACAAGAGTTTGATCGGATGAAGGAGTTGAAAGAGGAACTTGAGATAAAGGTAGCCAAGCTGGAGAAGGACTTGAAGAACGAGGAGGCAAGTTCTCAATCACTGGCGGCTTCTTTGAGGTTGGCTGAGGACGCAGTCCTGATGCATAAGGAGAGTTATGTTGCATCTTATCGGGAGGTGATGCGCCTGAGGGGGGAGCTCGACAGTGTCCGGGAAGATTATTCTGAGCTTCAAAGTCTTCTCGTTGGCAGCGTGACTGCTGCTTATGAGAACTTGAGGGAGCAAGTTCAGGTCATTGCTCCCGAGGCCGATCTCACCTCTTTTAGCCTGGACAACGTTGTCAGAGATGGCAAGATTATTCCTGATGATGAGGATGGTGATGATGATGTTGTTCCCCCTGTGTCCTCTGCCAAAGTGTCAACCTCTTCAGTTTCTCCTGCTGCGCCTGACTCGGATTGCTAGATCCTGAACCGGGAGGATGGGACTGTGGACGCTGTGCCGATCCAGACTCGTCCTCTTTCTCCTTGTCCTGATGCTGCCAAGAAGGCTCCTGATGTTTGCTGATCTCTTTCCTGTAGTTGGCACGGCTTGTGGGCTTTTAAAACTTTTTTATTTATTTACTGACGCTTTCCTAGTTGCTTTTCTAGCAACTTTTATTTTGAAAAACAAAAAAAGGTAGCTCGCCATCCTTAGATTTTGCTGGCCTTCGAGGCTTTTATAACTTTTGTAGATTTTATATAATGCCTTTTGTTTTGACATTTTTTCTGTTTTCTGCTGATGTGTGATATCTTGCAGCTCGACCTCCTTGGGTTATTTTGTTGTTTGTAGCTTGAATCCTTTGAGGTTGTGATTGTGGGGTCCAATTTGTGACCAATTCCTTTGCATTGGTCCCCTTTGTTATTGTAATCCTCTTTTCTGGACCTTTGTCGGGTCTTTTTCAAGGATTGCTTTGATAACTTTTTGGTAGTAGGAGTCCGATTTGGTTATGTCGGTCTCCCTTAAGTTATTTGTTGTAATCCTCTTTCTTGGATCTTTGTCAGATCTCTTTCAGGGACTACTTTGATAACTTTTTAGTAGTAGGAGTCCGACTTGGTTATGTCGGTCTCCCTTAAGTTATTTTTTGTAGTCCTCTTTCTTGGATCTTTATCAGATCTCTTTCAGGGACTAGTTTGAAAACTTTTTAGTAGTAGGAGTCCGACTTGGTTATGTCGGTCTCCCTTAAGTTATTTTTTGTAGTCCTCTTTCTTGGATCTTTGTCAGATCTCTTTCAGGGACTACTTTGATAACTTTTTAGTAGTAGGAGTCCGACTTGGTTATGTCGGTCTCCCTTAAGTTATTTTTTGTTGTCCTCTTTCTTGGATCTTTGTCAGATCTCTTTCAGGGACTACTTTGATAACTTTTTAGTAGTAGGAGTCCGACTTGGTTATGTCGGTCTCCTTTAAGTTATTTTTTGTAGTCCTCTTTCTTGGATCTTTGTCAGATCTCTTTCAGGGACTACTTTGATAACTTTTCGTTTTGCCCCGACTTGGTTATGTCGGGCCCTTCTAAGTTAAAGTAATCCTCTTTAATAGGGTTGGTCAGACCTCTTTCCAGGGTTTACTTATAACTTGGTTTGACTTGGTTCGACTTCTTAATGTTCGATCAGTCTTTAAGTTATTATTTTAGCGATCCGTAAGACCTCGTCAGGTTCTTTTTTAGATCACTTTCGATAACTTCTTACATTATTCTGTGTTCATCTTTGCCGATTTGTAGAAAGTGGTTGTCATCTCTAGATCGTCCTTTGGGTGAATCGCGTTTTCACCTTTATCGGACGGTTGCCTTTATCGTGATCGTGCAGTGAAATTCTTTTTCACTTTCTACCGATCTGTTGCTTTATAATCGGATGATGAATTCTTCAGATTAATGCGTCTTGAAATCTTTGTAGAATATCTAAAATATATTTTATTTAAAGGAAAAGTGCAAATAGATACATATGGGATTGTCTGAGTCTCAACTTGGTGCCTCATTAAAAAAACCTTTTCAGGAAAAAGAGTGCATCCAATGATGAGATCTTTTATCTCTTCTTAACTGTAGTACCTTCTTAGGTTGCAAGCGTGCGATGACCTGGGAAGCTCTCGTCCATTGAGTTCAGACAGTCTGTAGTAGCCCTTTCCAAGTACTTCTACAACTCGGTAGGGTCCTTTCCAGTTTGCTGCCAGCTTTCCTTCTCCTGGTCGAGTTGTTCCGATATCATTTCGGATTAGGATGAGATCATTCTCTGCAAAACTTCTCGGCACTACCTTTTGATTATATCTGGAAGCCATTCGGCGCTTTAGAGCTTCTTCCCTGATCCGAGCTCTTTCCTGGATCTCGGGTAACAAGTCGAGTTCTTCTCTCTGAAGTTGGGAGTTTGCTTCCTCATTGTAGTGAACTACTCTAGGCGACCCTTCCTCGATCTCTACTGGGATCATCACCTCTATTCCGTATGCTAATCGGAAGGGAGATTCCTTCGTGGTGGAATGTGGCGTTGTTCGATATGCCCATAGGACCTGTGAAAGCTCTTCTGCCCAGGCTCCTTTTGCATCTTGTAATCTCCATTTTAATCCGGCTAGTATGACTTTGTTAGCGGCTTCGGCCTGTCCATTGGCTTGTGGATGTTCAACGAAGGTGTACTGGTGCTTTATATACAAGTCGGCTACTAGTTTTCTGAAGCCTGCATCTGTGAATTGAGTGCCATTGTCTGTGGTTATTGAATATGGAACCCCGAACCTCGTGACAATATTTCTATATAAGAATTTCCGACTTTTTTGAGCGGTGGCATTGGCTAGGGGCTCTGCCTCGATCCACTTTGTAAAGTAATCTACCCCTACTATGAGGAATTTAACTTGTCCTAATCCCTGTGGGAAGGGGCCGAGGAGATCGAGTCCCCATTTTGCAAACGGCCAAAGTGAGGTCACACTGATGAGTTCTTCTGGAGGGGCGATGTGAAAGTTGGCATGTTTCTGACATGGTGGACATGTCTTTACAAATTCTGTGGCTTCTTTCTGTAGAGTTGGCCAATAAAATCCTGCTCGGAGTACCTTTTTGGTGAGAGCTCGTGCTCCGAGATGATTGCCACAAATGCCGCCGTGTATTTCTTCTAGCACTTCCCTTGTGTTGGAGGTCGGCACGCATTTTAGTAAAGGTATTGAGATTCCTCTTTTGTACAGGATGTTGTTTATGATGATGTAGTACTGTGCCTCCCTTTTTAACCTCTTTGCCTCCTTTTCTTCTGTAGGAGCGTTCCTGTTTTGAGGTAGTTGATTATGGGGGCCATCCATCCTTGGTCCTGACTTGTTATAGTCAGGACTTTTTCCTCTTCCGAGATTGACGGGTTCTGCAATATTTCCTGGGTGAGGCTTCTATTGTTGCCCCCTGGTTTGGTGCTGGCTAGTTTTGAGAGTGCGTCAGCTCGGGCATTTTGTTCGCGGGGTATGTGACAGATCTTATACTCCCCAATTTGTCCGAGCTGTTCCTTGGTTTTATCCAAATATTTTTCATTGTGGGATCTTTGGCTTGGTAGCTCCCTGTTATTTGTGATGTGACCACTTGTGAATCGCTGTAAATGTTGAGTTTTTGAGCTCCGACCTCTTTAGCCAGCTTCAAAATAGCTAATAATGCTTCATATTCCGCCTGGTTGTTTGAGGCCGGGAACCCGAACTTGAGGGAGAGCTCAACTTGGGTTCCTTGGTTGCTTTCTATTATCACGCCCGCACCGCTTCCAGTTTTATTTGAAGAACCGTCCATGTAAAGATTCCATTCTGTGGGGGTTTCTAGGGCATCTGTGAATTCTGCGATAAAGTCGGCCAGATACTGTGATTTGATGGCCGTCCGAGCTTCATATTGGAGGTCAAACTCTGACAACTCGACTGCCCATTGTAGAATTCTGCCTGCTAGATCTGTTTTCTGCAATATTCCTTTTATGGGCTGATTAGTTCGAACCTTAATGGTGTGAGCCTAGAAGTACGGGCGGAGTCGTCGAGATGTTAGGATAAGAGTATAGGCAAATTTTTCTATTTTCTGGTAGTTCAGCTCGGATCCCTGTAGTGCCTTGCTAATGAAGTAGACGGGTTGTTGCCTATTTTCGTCTTCTCTGACTAGTGCTGAGGCTATTGCCCGGCTCCCTACTGCGAGATATAATATGAGCGGTTCTCCTTCTCGTGGTCGAGATAAGATAGGTGGCCGTCCTAAGAACTCCTTGAAGTCTTTGAATGCTTGCTCACATTCTGTCATCATGTCGTCCACATAAACTTCCATGATTTTTCCAATGTGATCTGAGAAGACTTTATTCATTAGCCTTTGATAAGTAGCTCCTGCGTTCTTGAGACCGAAAGGCATCACAATGTAGCAGTAGTTTGCCTTTGGTGTTAAGAACGAGGTCTTTTCCTGATCTGGTGGATACATGGGGATTTGGTTGTATCCCGAGTATGCGTCCATAAACGAGAGGTATCTGTATCCGGAGGAAGCATCTACCAGAGCGTCGATGCTTGGGAGTGGGTATAGATCTTTTGGGCAGGCTTTGTTGAGATCGGTGTAATCGGTGCACATTCGCCACTTCCCATTTGATTTTTTCACCAAGACGACGTTGGCTAGCCATAGTGGGTACTTGACTTCTCTTATAAATCCTGCCTCCAGTAGTGCTTGTACTTGTTCTTCCACAGCTTTGGATCGTTCTAGCCCGAGTTTTCTTCGTCTCTGCTGCACTGGCCGAGATCCTGGGTAGACCGCCAACTTGTGGCACATTAGCTTAGGGTCTATGCCTGACATGTCTGCGGCTTTCCATGCGAAGAGATCGACATTATCTCGAAGGAATTGTATCAGTAATTCTTTTGAGTCTCCTCTTAGGGTCGTGTCAATATTGGTTGTTTTGTCCGAGGTGTCTCAGATTTGAATCGTCTCTATATCGCCTTCTGGCTGCGGACGGAGTTCTTCTCGTCGTTGGACTCCGCCCAGTTCAATTGTATGAAACTCTTCTCCCCTGCCTCTAAGGTTGAGACTTTTGTTATAACAGCGGCGTGCCATCTTTTGATCTGCTTTTATCGTGGCTATCCACTCTGTGGTTGGGAATTTCATGCAAAGATGTGGAGTTGAGACTATTGCGCCGAGTTGATTGAGTGTTGTTCGACCTATTAGAGCATTGTAGGATGAACTTACGTCGACCACAATGTAGTCTATTTTGAGGGTCCGAGATTGGTTCCCTTTTCCGAAGGTTGTGTGTAGGGATACGTATCCCAATGGTTGTACTGGGGTATCCCCTAATCCGAACAGGCTGTTCGGGTATGCTCTAAGCTCCTTTTCGTCTAAGCCGAGTTTGTTGAAGGCTGTTTTGAATAAGATGTCGGCAGAACTCCCTTGGTCCACTAATGTGCGATGTAGATTGGCGTTTGCCAGTATGACAGTGATGACCATGGGATCATCGTGTCCTGAGATGATGCCGGATGCGTCCTCTTTAGTGAATGTTATCGCAGGGATGTTGGGTGCTTCCTCCTTTCCCTCGACATGATATACTTCTTTGAGATATCTTTTGTGAGATGATTTGGAGATCCCTCCTCCTGCTAATCCGCCGTGTATCATGTGGACGTGTCTTTCTGGTGTCCGAGGTGATCGTTCAGTTCGTCCGTCATCTTCGTCCCTTCGTCTTTTTCTTTGGTCATCATCTCGGGTAGCCAGAAATCGATCTAATCTTCCTTCTCTCACCAATTTTTCTATGATATTCTTTAAGTCGAAGAACTCGTTGGTATTCACAATATTCCTTTCGGTTTCCCCTCCCCTTTTGCCTTTGAGTGGTCACGCTGGGGGGATTTTCTCTGTATGGCAGACTTCTTTGTACACGTCGACCAGGGATGCCCTGAGAGGAGTGTAATTATGGTACTTTTTGATTTTCTCCCCCTGTCGATCTTCTTTCTTTTTGGATTCCTTGTCTTTATCCCGGTAGGGGTTCCCAGATTTTGAGGTTTCTCCCAACTGAGCATTTTCTTCCATGTTGATGTATTTTTCTGCTCGTTCCTGTACTTCGTCTAATGAGATAGGGTACTTCTTTGATATAGATTGGCTAAATGGTCCCTCTCGTAGGCCATTAATGAGTCCCATGATGGCGGCCTCTGTTGGTAAGCTTTGTATGTCCATGTATGTTTTGTTGAATCTTTCCATGTAGTTGCGGAGGCTCTCCCAATCTCCTTGCTTGATCCCTAGTAAACTGAGGGCGTGCTTGGCCTTATCTTTCTGGATAGAGAATCTGGCCAGGAACTTTTTAGCCAGGTCGTCGAAGTTTGAGATGGACTTTGGAGGTAAGTTGTCGAACCATCAGATTGCTGTCTTCGTGAGAGTTGTTGGAAAAGCTTTGCAGGGAACAGCGTCTGAGGCGTCGGTAAGGTACATTCTGCTTTTGAAATTGCTGAGATGGTGGTTGGGATCTGTGGTACCGTCATATAAAGTCATATCCGGGAGTTTGAAGTCCTTTGGGATTTTGGTTTTCATGATCTCCCTGGTGAATGGATCCTGTTCTTTGCGTGAGCTTTCCTTAGGAGTGATCCGAGGGGCCTTTGATTTGAGATCGGCTTCTAATTGCTGTAATTTTTCTTCCAATTCTCGACGCCGCCGTACCTCTCTTTGTAGATCCTTTCTGATTTCTCGTTGTTGTTGGGTTTCTTTTTCAAGTTGCTTCAAGCGATCTTGAAGCGCTTCTATTGCTCCCGGGTTTGCTGAATTTTTATCTCCGTTGGATTCTGGGGTATCTTTTGGTGTGGTGTCCGTATTTTTATGCGGCGTTCTGTTTTCTAGATCTGAATCGTGGTCATTGTCCTGGGCGTCTGCCATGGTAATGAGATGACTTCCAGGTTCCCCGGCAACGGTACCAATGTTCCGAGGGTTCCCTGAAACTGTAGGTCGATCTCAGACTAGATCTTCTGCGCTGGTCGGAACCGATGTGTCCGGCTAGTGAATGGTGGCCGAAGCTGGTGTGTCTAACTTGTTTGGACTGGACGTGCTGCTGATCCTTTGTCGCCGAAGGGTGCGGGGTACCTGCAAGAGACTCCGATGCTTAAGTTAGCATGGGTATTAAACAGGTGTTATGTAGAATAAGAGTATGAGTTATACCTGGGTGCTCCAGTGTATTTATAATGGTGAGATGTGACCTTTCGGATAAGATAAGTTAGTTATCTTATCTTATCTTTATCTTTTGAGTTCAGGTCAGTGTATCTTCAACGGAACCGCCTTTATCTCTATAGGCTTGGGCTGCCTTCGGATTTGGGTCGTATTCCTTGAGTTGGGCCATCCTAGGGGCTCTCCTGTGGATTTGGCCGAGTTCTTCGTAACGAAGTCGGTCCGCTTGACCTTAACAGGTCGGTCGCTGCATCATCGATCATCCCAGGTCAGATAGCTCGACCCAGGGTATGAACAGTAACAGTGCCCAATAGATAATATATAAGGTTCCGAAAAGCCAAAGACAATCCTAGAACTTCACAACAATACAAAGTATTAAAGCTTAATAAAATATATAAATTAAACCATAAACATGGTAATCTAACTTAAGAAAGTTCTATTCTAATAGTCACTGCTGTCTGATGCGGATTTCGAATACCACAACTGAACTGGCAAGTACACCGGGTCGTACCAAGTAATACCTAAGGTGAGTGAGGGTCGATCCCATGAGAATTGATGGACCAAGCAACAATAATTGAGTGATTCACTTAGTCAGACAAGCAAAAAAATAGTGTTTTGGGTTCAGATTGCATTAAACAATAATTCAGAGAGTTTAAGAGGGAAAATAAATGTTTGGTGCAAAAAAATGTATGAGAGAACAGTTAAGGTTTCAGAGTTATTTATTTTTCTGAATTTGTATTTCTCACCAACTATTTTAATCATGCAGGATTCAATTCATGAAAAATTGTAATTGACTAAACCCTAATTTCTTAGTGATCTAGTCTCCTCTAACCTAATCAACCACCAATTCCTTGGTCACTTAATGTAGATTAAAGGTTTAAGTACAATTATAGTTTATAAGCCACAAAAACCCTAATTACCCAAATATAAAAGGATTATATATATCACATATCCCGTTAAGTCCAGGTAACTAGTGATTTAGGAGGAATTACTTTCAAGCTATTATTCAAGTGAGTTAACTTTTCCAAGAATCAACAAGAATTCATGTAGAACAAGAGTTATTTTCCAATACACTCATATTCATAAGATGAAGAACGAAAGTAATCATTGAATTTAAATCAATACAATAATTAAAATGGAATGACAATAGTATTAACCCATAGAATAAACAGAGCTCCTAACCTTAACAATTAAGGTTTAGTTGCTCATGGTTCAGAGAAAAACTAGGGTTCCAAAGTGTGTAAAGTGTAAAATGAGGTAGAAGAGAGGAAGCAACCCAAAGAGCTAAATCTTTTTCTTTTTATATCTAACCTAATTGATTTAGAAATAAAATAAAAGAAATAAAATAAAATAATATCTCAAACTCTAGAGGATTGTGTTTGGAATTAATAATAAACAAAAGAAAATAAAATAAAACTAATTATTAAGAAAATCTTCATCCAACGAAGTCGTCCTTGAAATCCATGTACGCGGTGCTGGCGCTAAATGCCAGGCTCGGCGTTTAACGCCTGATGAGTCCATATTTTTCGATATATTTTAGCCCAATTTGGATGGATTTCATCATATAAACTCACACTTAAGCACCAAAATAGCATACTTTTGTGTTTTTTCTCTAGATTATGCCTAAATGTGAAAACATGCAATTTTGAGCTTAAATTAGTGATTTTAATCCCACTTTTATGCCATTCGATGCCATGACATGTTTTGTTGAGTGATTTTAGGTCCTAGAGGCAAGTTTGGCAAGGAAGAAGTGGAAGGAAGCATGTACAAAGGGAGAAAGCATGAAGAAAACAAAGGAGGAGAGCTCAGTCATGCGTGCGTGCGCACAAGGATGCATGCGTACGCACAAGGATGCGTGCGTACGCACAAGGAGGAAATCAGCATGCGTGCGTGTGCACAACAACTTGTGCGTACGCACAAAACCCCAAGCAGAGCGAATCCAGAGCATCGCGAAGTGTGCGTGCGCAAAATCTTCTGTGCGTACGTACAAGTGGAGATTCGGCGAAGTGTGCAGACGCATACACCTGTGCGTCCGCACAGGTACCAGTGCATGCCTCCATTAAAAAGTCACATGCAGCGCGGTTTTAAGGGTCTCTAGGCCATTTCTGAAGTGATGAAGGCTGGTTTAAGAGGCTATATTAAGGGCATATCAACACATAACAAAGGGAGCTCACTTGTAGGGTAGAAATACATAGTAAGAGTAGGAGTAGTGTAGATTAGGAAATTCTCTCTTAGGGTTCTTAGTTAGGATTTGTAGCATTTTATACTTCAAATTTTGAGTTAGGATTATAGCAATTTTATTGTAAGTATTTCTTTAACTCTCTCTTTTACTATACCACTTGTTCTACACTTGGTTTTATTTTCATCTCCTTTGTCCATATTTACATAGTCTTGCAATTTTAGATTTCTAGTTGTTTAATTTGATATTTGATGGCTTTTATATGTTTGTTTGAGTTGCCTTTATTGATTTTGAGCATTTGTGGTTCATAGCTTTCATTAATTTACCAATTTTGCCATATTTTATGATTATGCATATTAGGTGTTCGATAAAATGCCAATTTTGATTATGGGGTAATTTCCACCCCTTGGCTTGGAGAAAATGAGTTTATGTATTACTAGAGCCATAATGTCCAACACTTAGTGATAATTCGTGGGTTGTTAGTTGTTATTGTATCCACTAACGCTAGCTTTTTACCAATTAATTTGGTAAGTTAGCTAGGATTTGTTGATTAATGACAATTATGCTCACTTGACTTATCCTTCGATCTTAAGGGTTGACTTAGTGAGATTTATCCATCACAATTATCATAGTTGTGGTTATGGCAAGGAAGGGATTCCATGACTCATCCCAAGTCAAGGTTTCATTTATGTTTTAAACCACTTTTCCATCAATTTTGAGTCTTACTTGTTTATATTACATACATATTTCTTTTGTTCTTTCATTGTTTATTAATTGCAAATTTTGTCTTGTTCTTTTATTTCTTTATTGCTTCCTTATCATTGAAAACCCATTGCTTTCTTGCAACCAAAATTGTATGCACTTGTTGGCACTAGTTCCTAGGGAGAACGACCCGAGAGTCTAAATACTCTCGGTTAATTTGATTTGAATTGTGACAATATCTTGGATTAATTTTTGATTAGGATCAATTGTTGGTTCGGAGCTATACTTACAACGGAAAATATATTTTGTGAAAAATCCGAAACCACGTTTGGTCATCTATAAAAATTTTGGCGCCGTTGCCGGGGAACTAGCGTCATGAGTGCTATATTTTGGTTGTTATAAATATGTCTATAATGTAGATAGATACTTTTTGGTTGCTTGTTTGCTTTTGTTGGTAATTAGGATTTTGTTTATTTTGTTAATTGATGTCTTTAGTTGTTATTTTCAATTTTCTCTATGAGTTATCACCCTCTTGGTTTGGAGTTTGGTTGTTATCATTTTGTAGGGCTTGATAACTTCAATTTTGGATTGCATCGTGGGATTGGAGCATTTATTTTGGGAGGAGCAACCTCCTCTATACTACAATGAGCAAAACCCTCCCCAATTTGCATTGCCAAACCAAGGATATGGTGGATTTCATCTTGATTATACACCTTCACCACCATATACCTATGATCCATACCCCCAACATAACCCTCAATCACCATATTTTCAAACACCACACCACCACCACCATACACCTTCTTACATACCATCTCAAAACATCTACCAACATGAGTCACCTTCCACATATACCACCCTTCTCCCAAACTACGAACCTTCTTTTTCGCCACAATATGAAGCTTTCCCACCCTTGGCCCAAGACCAACAAGACCTTCAAGATTTTCTCCACGAGCAAGAAGGATTCCGAAGCACACAAGGATAATTCATGGCTACTATAGCCGAAGCGGTGAACCGCTTGGTTCTACTACGCTCATCCGATCAAGGCACTCCTCTTGAAGAGTGTGAAGGAGCAATTGAAGGGTGTAGTGAAGAGGAGAGCATGAAGCCACAAGGGAAAGAAGAAGAGATAGAGCATGAAGTGAAACAAGAGGGAGAAAGTGGAGTATGTGAACCAGAGGAGAGAAAGAGAGATATGAGGGAGATTAATCAAGATGAGGATTCCATCATTCATGATTTTTTATCCTCCTTGGTCAATCCCTTAATGATCCTAATGAGCCTCTTCCCAATGAGTTTGAGAGAGTCATGGAGGTAGACTTCTCACAACCTCCATGTTATGATTTAAGTGATGGGAAAGAGGAAGTTGGTGAGAAAGCAATCCGGGTCCAAGAACATATCGAATGAGTGGCAATTTCACCTATGAGCTTCATTGGCCACGTGATAAACCCAGTTTTTAGGGTTTATCGTGTGTTGAATTAAGAGCATTTCGATAACCTTTCCTCATATTTATTCAATGAAATAGCATGATTTTGTGATTGTCTCCTTATTTGTGCTTAGATGTGAAAACATACTTTTTAAACCTTTAAATTGATGATTTTTATCTTCCTTTGATTCCACTAGATGCCTTGATGTATTTGCCAATGATTTTAGATTGAAAAGGGCTAGGAAAGGATCAAAAGAGTGAAAGGAAAGCATACAAAGTGGAGAAATCATGAAAAGACAAAGATTTGGAAAACGCCCATGGATGCGCGCGCGCACTATGCACTTACGCGCGGATCATGAAATGCTCTAGGGACGCGTACGCGCGCTGTGCGTGTACGCGCCGAAGGCCGCACGTGATTTTTAAAGAAGAACTCGTGCCTGGCGATTTTGGAGGGTTTCTGGCCCCATTTGGAGCTGAGTTTTGGCAGGAAAAGGCTATGTAGACCAAGGAATGAAGGGGAAGACATGAATATACACACAATACACTTTAGATCTAGTTTTAGTTTAGTTTTAGAGAGAGAAGCTCTCTCTTCTCTCTAGGATTAGGATTAGGTTTAGTTCTTAGATCTATGTTTTAATTCATGCTTTAATCTACTTCTACTCTTCAATTCTTTGTTGTTACATTAATCATTCTTCTATTGTTTGTTATAATTTCTTTTACTTTGTTTCTATGCTTTGTTGTAGATCTACTTTTGTTCATTCTATTTTCTTTCAATTCAATTTGAGGTAATTCATGATAATTGTGTTTCTTTTGATTGTTGTTATCAATTCCTTGCAATAATTGTTGTTAGATTCTATACTTATTGTTAATTTACTATGCTTTACTTTTGCGCCTTCCAAGTGTTTGATGAAATGCTTGGTTGGATTTTAGAGTAGAATTTTATGCTCTTGGCTTGGGAAGGTAACTTAGGAACTCTTGAGTTACTAATGTCCAAGTGATTGACGATTGGAAGCCATTAACTCTAGATCTCACTAATTGAATTGGTGGAGAACTAGGACTTATAGACTTGGATTGATATAGCTCATTTGACTTTCCTTTACTATTAGTTAGAGGATGACTTAATGAGATTGATCCTTGCCAATTCTCATGTTGTGGTTAGTGATTAGGATAGAGATCCTTGACCACCAAACCTTGCCAAGACCACTTTATCATTTACATTTCTATTGCCCTTTACTTTCTTGTTTCTTATCCAAAATCCCAAAATATACAACTCATAACCAATAACAAGAACACTACCCTGTAATTCCTTTGAGAGACGACTCGAGGTTCCAATATTTCGGTTTGTAAATTTAGGGGTTTGTACTTGTGACAAACAATCTTTTGTATGAAAGGAATATTTCTTGGTTTAGAGACTATACTTGCAATGAGAATTTATTGTAAATTCTAAACCATCAAAAATTCGTTTATCAAAATGGCGTCGTTGCCAGGGATTTGCAATGGTGTTATGTTATTGGTTATTGTATATATGTGAATAGTGTGAATAGGTTTGTCTTTTGCTTGTTTACTAGTTTTTGTTAGTTTTATTTTGCTTTTCCTCTATGAATTCTCACTGTGGCTATGAGTTTGGTTCTCACTATGTTGTAGGAAATGTGGACTTTAACGACAACATGTACCAAGGATGGAACACTTCATGATGGGAGGAGCCTCAAGGAATTGATCACTGCTATTGGCAACAACCTCCGGATACTTATAGGTATAATTCACATCCTAGTACATGTGAGTTCAATGGCTATGGTGACTCTTTTTGTGATAATCAAGTACCACCACCATATGCTTACGAACCTTATCCTCAACATGACTATCAACCATGCTCATGAGCCCATTTTAACTAATCACCTTCTTGTGACCCACATCCATTGTATGACCAATAACCCATGCCATTTTCTTGCGACCGTTATGAGCAGGAACCTTTAGAACCACCACAACCCTATCACGACTACTACCAAGAACCACCTCAATACATACCATCTCGACACCTTTATCAAGAAGAACCGCCTTCTCACTATGAACCCTTTCTCCAAAATAATAAACCTTCCTATCCACCCCAAGCCCCAATAGATGACTCTCTCACCTTGCTACTTCAAGGCCAAGCGGATATGCAAAGGAACACTGATGAGCGGATAATTTATACGCTTTTTGGCATTGTTTTTAGTATGTTTTTAGTAGAATCTAGTTACTTTTAGGGATGTTTTCATTATTTTTTATGTTAAATTCACATTTCTGGACTTTACTATGAGTTTGTGTGTTTTTCTGTGATTTCAGGTATTTTTTGGCTGAAATTGAGGGACCTAAGCAAAAATCAGATTCAGAGGTTGAAGAAGGACTGCTGATGCTGTTGGATTCTGACCTCCCTGCACTTAAAATAGATTTTCTGGAGCTACAGAACTCAAAATGGCGCGCTTCCAATTGCGTTGGAAAGTAGACATCCAGGGCTTTCCAGAGATATATAATAGTTCATACTTTGCCCAAGTTTAGATGATGCAAACTGGCGTTCAACGCCAGCTCTCTGCCCAATTCTGGCGTCCAGCGCCCGGGCGTTAGTGACAGACGCAAAAGGAGGGTGAATCCTATTCCAGCATGATCGGGAACCTCAGATGATTAGCCGTGCCGTGACAGGGAATCTTGGACCATTTTCACAAGCGGAGGGGATGTAGCCATTGACAACGGTGATGCCCTTGCATAAAGCCAGCCATGGAAAGGAGTAAGACTGATTGGATGAAGGCAGCAGGAAAGCAGAGGTTCAGAGGAACGAAAGCATCTCTATACGCTTATCTGAAATTCTCACCAAGGAATTACATAAATATTTCTATCCTTCTTTTATTAATTAATTTCGAAAACTCCATAACCATTTGATATCCGCCTGACTGAGATTTACAAGGTGACCATAGCTTGCTTCATACCAACAATCTCCGTGGGATTCGACCCTTACTCACGTAAGGTATTACTTGGACGACCCAGTGCACTTGCTGGTTAGTTGTGCGAAGTTGTGAACCATGGTATTGGCATCATGTTTTTGGCGCTATCACCAGGGAAAGAAAGAGCAATGAATTTTACATAATCAAAGTGTAATCACAATTTCTGCGCACCAAGTTTTTGGCGCCGTTGCCGGGGATTGTTCGAGTTTGGACAACTGACGGTTCATCTTGTTGCTCAGATTGGGTAACTTTCTTTTTGTTTTGTTTTCAAAAATTTTTCAAAAATCTTTCAAAAATTTCTCCTTTGTTTTCGAAAAAAAAAAAATCAAAAATATTTTTTGTGTTTCTTGTTTGAGTCTTAAGTCATGTTATAAGTTTGGTGTCAATTGTATACTCATCTTGCATTTTTTTCGAAAACTCTCATGCATTCATAGTGTTCTTCATGATCTTCAAGTTGTTCTTGGTAAGTCTTCTTGTTTGATCTTTGCATTTGCATGTTTTGTGTCTTTTCTTGTTTTTCATGTGCATTCTTGAATTCTTAGTGTCTAAGCATTAAAGAATTCTAAGTTTGGTGTCTTGCATGTTTTCCTTGCGTTAAAAATTTTTCAAAAATATGTTCTTGGTGTTCATCTTGATATTCAAAGTGTTCTTGGTGTTCATCTTGACATTCATAGCATCCTTGCATGCATCACATGTTTTGATCCATAACTTTCATGCATTGCATCATTTTTCTTGTTTTTCTCTCTCATCATAAAAATTCAAAAATCAAAAAAATATCTTTCCTTTTTTTTTTCTCTTAAAATTTCGAAAATTAGATTTGACTTTTTCAAAAATTTTTAAAAATCTAGTTGTTTTTATGAGTCAAATCAAATTTTCAATTTAAAAATCTCATCTTTTTCAAAATCTTTTTCAAAAATAAAATCTTTTTCATTTTTCTTACTTATTTTCGGAAATTATAAAAATGTTTTTCAAAAATGTTTTTCTTATTTTTATATCAAATTTTCGAAAATAACAATACCAATTAATGTTTTGATTAAAAAATTTCAAGTTTGTTACTTACTTGTTAAGAAAGATTCAAACTTTAAGTTCTAGAATCATATCTTATGATTTCTTGTGAATCAAGTCATTAATTGTGATTTTAAAATTCAAATCTTTTTCAAAAACTAATTTCTATCATATCTTTTCAAAAATATCTTCTTATCTTATCTTTTTCAAAAATTTGATTTCAAAATATCTTTTCTAACTTCCTAACTTCTTATCTTTTCAAAATTTGTTTCAACTAACTAACTAACTTTTTGTTTGTTTCTTATCTTTTTCAAAACTACCTAACTAACTCTCTCTCTCTCCAATTTTCGAAAATATCTCCCTCTTTTTCAAAATTTCTTTCTAATTAACTAATTATTTCAATTTTTAAATCTTAACTTTCAAAAATCACTAACTCTTTTTCAAAAACTATTTTCGAAATTTTCCCTCTCTCATCTTATTCTATTTATTTATTCATCTACTAACATCTCTCCCTCACCCACCAAAAATCCGAACCCTCTCTCTCTTTCTCTTTCTGAGTTCAGATTTTTCTCTTCTTCTTTTCTTCTACTAACAATAAGGAACGTCTTTACTGTGACATAGAGGATTCCTCTTCTTTTCTTGTTTTCTTCTCTTTCTTATGAGCAGGAACAAGGAAAAAGGCATTCTTGTTGAAGCTGATCCAGAACCTGAAAGGACTCTGAAGAGGAAACTAAGAGAAGCTAAATTACAACAATCCAGAGACAACTTGATTGAAAATTTTGAACAAGTAAAGGAGATGGCAGCCAAACCCAACAACAATGCAAGGAGAATGCTTGGTGACTTTACTACACCAAATTCCAATTTACATGGAAGAAGCATCTCCATTCCTACCATTGGAGCAAACAATTTTGAGCTGAAACCTCAATTAGTTTCTCTGATGCAGCAGAACTGCAAGTTTCATGGACTTCCATCTGAAGATCGTAGATCCATTCACCTAAAGAAAACGCCTGCAGAAGCTCAAGAACTCATTGACATGGTTGCTAATAACCAGTTCATGTACATTTCTGAGAGGAATCCTGTGAGTAATGGGACGCCTCAGAAGAAGAGAGTTCTTGAAATTGATACTCTGAATGCCATATTGGCTCAGAATAAAATATTGACTTAGCAAGTCAATATGATTTCTCAGAATCTGAATGGAATGCAAGCTGCATCCAGCAGTACTCAAGAGGCATCTCCTGAAGAAGAAGCTTATGATCCTGAGAACCCTGCAATAGCAGAGGTAAATTACATGGGTGAACCTTATGGAAACACCTATAATCCATCATGGAGAAATCATCCAAATCTCTCATGGAAGGATCAAAGGCCTCAACAAGGCTTTAATAATGGTGGAAGAAACAGGTTTAGCAATAGCAAGCCTTTTCCATCATCTACTCAGCAACAGACAGAGAATTCTGAGCAGAATCCATTTAGCTTAGCAAACTTAGTCTCTGATCTATCCAAAGCCACTGTAAGTTTCATGAATGAAACAAGGTCTTCCATTAGAAATTTGGAAGCACAAGTGGGCCAGCTGAGTAAAAGGATCACTGAAATCCCTCCTAGTACTCTCCCAAGCAATACAGAAGAGAATCTAAAAGGAGAGTGCAAGGCCTTTGAATTAATTACCATGGCCGAACCCACAAGAGAGGAGAAGGACGTGAATCCCAAGGAGGAAGACCTCCTGGGACGTCCAGTGATCAATAAGGAGCTTCCCTCTGAGGAACCAAAGGACTCTGAGGCTCATCTAGAGACCATAGAGATTCCATTGAACCTCCTTATGCCATTCATGAGCTCTGATGAGTATTCCTCTTCTGAAGAGAATGAGGATGTTACTGAAGAGCAAGCTACCAAGTTTCTTGGTGCAATCATGAAGCTAAATGCCAAATTATTTGGTATTGAAACTTGGGAAGATTAACCTCCCTTGTTCACCAATGAACTAAGTGATCTGGATCAACTGACATTGCCTCAGAAGGGACAGGATCCTGGAAAGTTCATAATACCTTGTATCATAGGCACCATGATCTTTAAGGCTCTGTGTGACCTTGGTTCAGGAATAAACCTCATGCCCCTCTCTGTAATAGAGAAACTGGGAATCTATGGGATGCAAGCTGCTAAAATCTCATTAGAGATGGCAGATAATTCAAGAAAATAGGCTTATGGACAAGTAGAGGATGTGTTAGTAAAGGTTGAAGGCCTTTACATCCCTGCTGATTTCATAGTCCTGGATACTGGAAAGGAAGAGGATGAATCCATCATCCTAGGAAGACCTTTCCTAGCCACAGCAAGAGCCGTGATTGATTTGGACAGAGGAGAATTGATCCTTCAAATAAATGAGGACAACCTTTTGTTTACAACTCAAGGATCTCTCTCTGCATCCATGGAGAGGAAGCAGAAAAAGCTTCTCTCAAAGCAGAGTCAACCAAAGCCCCCACAGTCAAACTCTAAGTTTGGTGTTAGGAGGCCACAACCAAACTCTAAGTTTGGTGTCAAACCCCCATATCCAAACTCTAAGTTTGGTGTTGGGAGGTTTCAACAAAGCTCTGCACATCTGTGAGGCTCCATGAGAGCCCACTGTCAAGCTATTGACATTAAAGAAGCGCTTATTGGGAGGCAACCCAATTTTTATTTATCTAACTATATTTTTCTTAGTTATATGTCTTTATAGGTTCATGATCATGTGGAGTCACAAAATAAATATAAAAACTGAAAACGGAGTCAAAAACAGCAGAAGAAAAATCACACCCTGGAGGAAGACCTTACTGGCGTTTAAACGCCAGTAAGAAGCATGTTTTAGGCATTCAACGCCAGAATAGAGCATGGTTCTGGCGCTGAACGCCAGAAATGCACCCTGGAGGAGAACTGGCGCTGAACGCCCAGAACAAGCATGGTTCTGGCGTTCAACGCCAGAAATGGGCCACAAATGGGTGTTCAACGCCCAGAACAAGCACCAACCTGGCGCTGAACGCCCAGAGTTATGTGCAAGGGCATTTTACATGCCTAATTTGGTGCAAGGTTGTAAATCCTTGAACACCTCAGGATCTGTGGACCCCACAGAATCACCTCAGGATCTGTGGACCCCACAGGATCCCCACTACCTCCACTCACTTCTTCTCACCCCTCTTTCACACAATCCCATAAGAAAGGTTCATCTCCAAAGCCCATCAAGACCACTTCTATGATGTTGTGGCCAAGAAGAAGGTGATCCCCGAGGTCCCTTTCAAACTCAAAAGAAATGAGTATCCGGAGATCCGACATGAAATTCAAAGAAGAGGTTGGGAAGTTCTATCAAATCCCATCCAACAAATCGGCATCCTAATGGTTCAAGAGTTCTATGCCAATGCATGGATCACCAAGAACCATGATCAAAGTAAGAACCTGGATCCAAAGAACTATGTTACAATGGTTCGGGGGAAATACTTAGATTTTAGTCCGGAGAATATGAGGTTGGCGTTCAACTTGCCAAACATGGAAGAGAACGCACACCCCTACACAAGAAGAGTCAACTTTGATCAAAGGTTGGACCAAGTCCGTATGGACATATGTGTGGAAGGAGCTCAATGGAAGATTGACTCCAAAGGCAAGCCGGTTCAACTAAGAAGATTGGACCTCAAGCCTGTGGCTAGAGGATGGTTGGAATTCATCCAATGCTCCATCATCCCCACTAGCAACCGATCTGAAGTTACTGTGGATCGGGCCATAATGATTCATAGCATCATGATTGGAGAGGAAATAGAAGTCCATGAAGTCATCTCTAATGAACTCTACAAAATAGCCGAAAAGTCATCCCCCATGGCAAGGCTAGCATTTCTTCATCTTATTTGCCATCTATGTTACTCAGCTGGAGCTTTCATAGGAGGAGACATTCCCATTAAAGAGGACAAGCCCATCATCACTAAGAAAAAGATGGAGCAAGCAAGAGAGCCCATTCATGGAGCTCAAGAGGCGTATGAAGCTCACCACCATGAGATCCTGGAGATGCCTCAAATGCATTTTCCTCCACAAAACTATTGGGAGCAAATCAACACCTTCCTAGGAGAAATGCACTCCATCATCCTTCATGAAATAAGAGAAGATCAAAAAGCAATGAGGGAGGAGCAACAAAGACAAGGAACAGACATAGAAGAGCTCAAAGACATCATTGGTTCCTCAAGAAGGAAACGCCACCATCACTAAGGTGGATTCATTCCTCGTTCTTATTTCTTCTGTTTTTCGTTTTCTATGTTATGTGCTTATCTATGTTTGTGTCTTCACTACATGATCATTAGTAGTTAGTAACTTTGTCTTAAAGTTATGAATGTCCTATAAATCCATCACCTCTCTTAAATAAAAACTGTTTTAATTCAAAAGAACAAGAAGTACATGAGTTTCGAATTTATCCTTGAACTTAGTTTAATTATATTGATGTGGTGACAATGCTTCTTGTTTTCTGAATGAATGCTTGAACAGTGCATATGTCTTTTGAAGTTGTTGTTTAAGAGTGTTAAATATGTTGGCTCTTGAAAGAATAATGACTAGGAGACATGTTATTTGATAATCTGAAAAATCATAAAAATGATTCTTGAAGCAAGAAAAAGCAGCAAAGAACAAAGCTTGCAGAAAAAAAAATTAGGCAAAAAAAAATATAGAAAGAAAAAGAAAAAGCAAGCAGAAAAAGCCAAAAGCTCTTAAAACCAAGAGGCAAGAGCAAAAAGCCAATAACCCTTAAAACCAAAAGGCAAGGGTAAATAAAAAGGATCCCAAGGCTTTGAGCATCAGTGGATAGGAGGGCCTAAAGGAATAAAATTTCGGCCTAAGCGGCTAAACCAAGCTGTCCCTAACCATGTGCTTTTCCCTATGAACGCGTGCCTGACAACCACTTCCGTTCTACCTTCGACTGAATGAGTATCTCTTAGATCTCTTAATCAGAATCTTCGTGGTGTAAGCTAGAATGATGGCGGCATTCAAGAGAATCCGGAAAGTCTAAACCTTGTCTGTGGTATTCCGAGTAAGATTCAATGATTGAATGACTGTGACGAGCTTCAAACTCGTGAGTGTTGGGCATAGTGACAGACGCAAAAGGAGGGTGAATCCTATTCCAGCATGATCGGGAACCTCAGATGATTAGCCATGCCGTGACAGGGAATCTTGGACCATTTTCACAAGAGGAGGGGATGTAGCCACTGACAACGGTGATGTCTTTGCATAAAGCCAGCCATAGAAAGGAGTAAGACTGATTGGATGAAGACAGCAGGAAAGCAGAGATTCAGAGGAACAAATGCATCTCTATACGCTTATCTGAAATTCTCACTAAGGAATTACATAAGTATTTCTATCCTTCTTTTATTAATTAATTTCGAAAACTCCATAACCATTTGATATCCGCCTGACTGAGATTTACAAGGTGACCATAGCTTGCTTCATACCAACAATCTCCGTGGGATTCGACCCTTACTCACGTAAGGTATTACTTGGACGACCCAGTGCACTTGCTGGTTAGTTGTGCGAAGTTGTGAACCATGGTATTGGCATCATGTTTTTGGCGCCATCACCAGGGAAAGAAAGAGTAATGAATTTTACATAATCAAAGTGTAATCATAATTTCTACGCATCAAACACCCTAGAGTTTGTGACTAATTTGACTAAGGTAGTGCATACTTTAGCCTACCAATGCTTGAACACTCAAGGTGCTTCCGTAGCCACATGTGAAAAACCAAAAGATGAGCAAAGCATGAAAGAGAGATTGGAAAATCCGGTGAAGAAGAAGGAAGAGTCGAGCTTTGTATTGGAGCAATTGGAGACGCCTAGGGTCATTGAAGAAAAGGAAGAAGTGGTTGAAGATCTAGGAGATGCGAAACCACCATGAAAGTCTCAACAACCTCTGGAGCGTATAAAGATTGAAGAATATGAGAAGGTTGATCAAGAGATGGACTCAATCATCAATGATTTCTAAAAATAATTGAATCCTCTCCCATGGGACATGAAATTAACGCTATTGAAGACAACTCAACACCAAATGATGTTGGTGGTCTCATTGAAGACTCTTCCATCAAAGGTGAAGTTGATATGGAAGTAGATTTCACACAACCTCCCAAATTTGACTCGATTGATGATGAGGAGGAATTGGAAGAAGTCAACAAGCAAGAAGAAGATAAAAGAAGTTGTCAAGAGGTGGAAATACCCGAAGAAGAGCATAAGGAAGTCGACCTTGCATTGTCTAAGTGTGGGGAGGTTTCCCTCCCTAAGCCACCATCCAACATATCAGTCGAGTAGGTAAAATTTTCAAACCTAAGCTTTACTTTCTCATTTGAATATGGCTTGATTGAAACGGATGGACAACTTAGAGCTTTTTGTAGAACTAAGGGTAAAAAGGAGTTGTGTAGTGGTTGGAAGTTTGGAATTAGGCTCATTGAGGACCAAGCTTCAAAGCATAGGGATTATGATTGGGTGAATGTTACTTTACATGGGTCTATGAAGAAGACTTGGTGTGCTAGAGAGAATTCTATTCGTCAACCACCCGAACGGACAACTTATGAAGATCAACAAGAAGACGGGTGTGAAAATAAGATATGGGATCCCGGTTCAAAGCACGAAGACCAACTATGGGAGCTCATATCTTGGCTGGAACTCCATCCAAACTTGGTGAAGATGGTTGGGATTTCTGTCGACCAGTTGAGGAGCAAGGATCCTTGGAGATTCAAGGATGAGTACAAGCATAAGCCACCATGACAAAGAGCTTCCCAAATGTCCAACTTAAGGACTTAAACTAAAAGTGTTAGGTGGGAAATACCCCACCATGGTAAACTCTTTCCACTCTCTTGCCTTTTAAATAATAAGTGATTTGAGTTACCATTGTAGATAATATTCTTCCCATATATTTGTTTTAATAAATTGGTCGTAGGTTGCTTGTAGAGCAAGTCTCCCTTGCTTATATTTGAAAATTCCCAAAAAGCCAAAAAGAATTTTTGTCACTTTGTAATTTTGGCCAATCTTGAGCTGTAGGTAGTGTTAGGAGGATTTTGAGCAGTTTTTGTTACTTCTGAAAAAAAGGGGTCAAGGACGCGTACGCACGCTGTGCGCATGCGCGTCAATACACGGATGCAGGCTCATACTTTTTCCAGAGAGTTGGGCCATCCTTGAACCTCCACTGAGCGAATCACACAATCTCATGCACGTGTATGCGCACTGCACGCATACGCGTCGATATACATATTTGGCAATGCACATGGACGCGCACATGCCGCGTGCGCACCAATGTGCTGACGCAGTTTCCAGGCCTACAACCCAAGAGTTGTGCCAACTCTGGGCTAGCATTAAGCCCTTAGCCCAACTCACCAGACACGGACGCGCACCATACGCGTCCGCGCCCATGCCTCCACAACTCATCTACGCGAAGGCGCACCTGGCGCTTCCGCGCCCATGCCTCCACAACTCATCTACGCGAAGGCGCACCTAGCGCTTCCGTGCCCCCTCTCCAATCTTCCATCCACGCGCACGCGCACTGTGCGCACATGCGTCCTAATACCCCAGGGACACGAGAACCCTATCAATCATGCACCCTCCTTATCCCCAACGTATCTCCCTCTTCGTCTACCTCAACTCACCTCCATAACCACCCCTCTCAGAGCTCACCACAGACCTGCCACCGCACCGGCGATGCCACCGCCACCATCAACTCCCTTTTTTTCCCCCTTTTCTTCTTCTCTTT
>NC_029786.2:41529061-41531712 GCF_000816755.2 Arachis ipaensis
CTCTTTCTTCGCCTCACATCACCGCCACCGCTGCGAGTCATCACCGCTACCTCTCCTGGGTGGCATCATACTATTTCTGCCCTCCTCTTCCCCCTGTCTATTCCCGATTCCATCACTGCCTCTGCTTCCAAGTTTCCCCTGCCCCATTGCTTTGTTTCTTTACTACTTTCATTAATTTTGATATGCTTAGATTAGATTAATTAGTTGAATAATCTTTTTTCTAGGCTAGTTAGATATGCATGTTTTATTTGATCCTAGGTTGTTAGGTAGCTAGGTTGTGGTTAGATGATCCTAGGCCTGATAATTGCTCCGTTTGTGTTTATCTGTTTGAAATGCATATTCTTTGTTTGCTAAGTGATGGTTGATGAGTTGTTCTGTATCCATCTTGATACTACTTTGCTGCTAATTCACTGCTGCCCTGCTGAATTCTAGTTGTTGAGTTATGTTTCATGCTGCCGGTGCATATGTATTGCATGCTTCTCTCTTGCTTGATGAGATTTCTAAATACATATGTGAATTTTTGCTGCTCTTTGCTATCTGGGAACATCCGATTTACTGTCGGAATGCTGCCCAAATTTCTAGAAATTGTTGTGTTCTTCGACTTACACCATATGCATTAAACTTGGCACTCTTGGTTTGAGAGTTACTTACTTCACACCAAGTTCAATCCCTAGGTCACTTTGGCTAGCATCTCTATAATTGTGTTGTTTCCTGTGATATGCATTGAACCTGCATGCACCTTCATCTCTCAAGTCACTCAATCATCTTTTACTCAAGTTTATGATTAAGCTTACCATTTGAGTTTAACTTGCAATTTTGTTGAATATAGTGCATTCATTTGCAATAATTGACACATTCAACTTGTGTAACTCTTTTTCACTCAAATTGATTCATAACTTGTCTTAGTTACACAAAATGCACTTTCATTTTGTCAACACCGATTATTGCAAACCTAGTGACCGCGACATTGATTGATGACTTACTTTTAATTAATTGCTTCTTTTGTAATCTCATATTTCATCATCAATGACTGCTTCTCCCTCATGTTTGTGAGTATGCTTGTTACCCATACTTGTGATTCATTGTGATTAAGCAAATGACCATCATACCCCTAACCTTTGAACCAGTTTTTCTAACTTTTAACCTGCCTAACCTGCTTATTTTCTTTTTAGTTTTCAACTAACTCTTTAACCATTATTTTTGGGTATGATGCTCATTGAGCTTAATGAACAAGCAATGTGCATATATTGCTTGAATTCTTGGTTTATAGCTTTTGTGTTGAATGCTAATTTCTGTTGCTTGTACTCCAAGTTTTCTTCCTTTTGACTCACTTCATGTTAATATGCCATTCCTTGCTTTCCATTCCCCTATTTGCCTAGTTGTTTATATCATGCCATATTTGCTTTCAGGATGGCCGATAGAGGAAAAGCAAAGGCTACTACCTCAAGAAAGAGGAAGAAATCTCAAGCCTCCACCCTCTCTCCTTATGCCAACTATGCAAAGAACCCATTTAATGAAGTGGATAAACAGAATCAGCAGCTACCGCCCACTAACATGTACACATTTCCCAATCTTTACTATGAGCTGCGCTTCCCTACCTATCGAAAGACAAAGCTGAACATTGAGAAGAAATTGGCCCTTCCCAACGACCTGAGGCACTCTATTAATATCCATATTCAGGGATTGGGCTTGGGCTTTGTTGATAAGGATTCGGGAAGAATAAACACTTCATGGGTCAAGGAGTTTTACTGCAACCTCTTCCGCACGACTCTTGAGTCAGTCCACCTACAGGGAGGACAGGTCTTAGTGACTGAGGCTGCTATTGAGGGTGTATTGCATTGTCTACCCCGGACTGGTGACACATGTGCATACCAAAAGGCAGAGATTGCGATAAATGCTATGACCTTTGATTATGAGGTGCTGAAGTACGTTATTGCCACACCGGACGCCCCTTGGGTGATGGACTCTATCAACCAAAGGCCCAAGGAGATATTATTTGCTTATTTGTCTAGAGAAGCTAGGACTTGGCAGCAGATATTCGCCCACTATGTCCTTCCTACTACCCATTTTTCCGAGATTCCGATGGATATGCTTCTTCTGATTGGCTGTGTCATGGAGGGGAAGGAGGTATACTTCCCCCGATTGATTAGGCGAGGCATGTGGCAAGCACACATTCGTGGCCTACTACCATTTCCCACATTGGTCACTAGCATGATTGAGTTAGCCGGTGCCCCATGGAATGACGATGACGTGACACCACCGCCCCCAGACGACGACGACAAGGAGGTTACTATTCCGTGGGGTACGTGGGTTCACGAGAAGCCTCCATCCAGGCGCCGCTCTCGAGCTAGAGCAGTAGTAGAGGCAGCTAGACCTTCATCTTCTACAGCAGCAGCAGGACCTTTCTCTTCTACAGCAGCAGCAGTAGCTCCTTTACCATCACCACCAGCACCCGAGCCGACATATTTGCTAGTACAACGCCTATTTCACTTCATGGAGTGTAGCGAGCGTCGTATCATGCGGTGTCTCGATCGCATAGACCAGGTGTTTGTATCACAGGGCATTGAGCTACCCCCTCTCCCCGACTCTCCCGCTTCCGATGAGAAGGATCACGAGGCAGAGCACGAGGAGGAGCATGTTGAGGAGCCGGT
>NC_029786.2:41532424-41539252 GCF_000816755.2 Arachis ipaensis
CAAATGTAGGCTACTCAGGAGACCCAGCAGCCTCCCGAGGAGCCAGTGCCCCAAACAGTGCCCCAGCCGGAGCCAGATGCGACTGTTGACCCTCACCATGAGCCCGATCACTAGCATCGAGGACGATGCTTCATCATAAGTGTGGGGAGGTCACCGTCATCGCCGTCGGTGGATTTGGTGAACATTTTCGGACACTATCACTTATTTCATCATATTTTGCTTTATTTTGCACTATTTTGGGATTATTTTACATATTTGCTATTGCAGACACTTTTATTTTGGTTGTTGCACACATTTATTGTATATATTGCATTTTAGCCTTTTGGTTGTTTTAACCTTTTGGTTGTGATTTGGAAAATGTTTTGAATTATTGAGAACTTAGTTAAACCCTTTGTGCATAAAAGAATTTTGTTTTGATTTAAAAAAGAGGGTAAACTAAGGGATCGTAGAATTTCTCAATCACAACATTACATTTGCATTTAGAATAAGCTTAGTCAAAACAATGAAATCTTTCCAAGGAATTTATCTATAGGGCACCACCACCCCAATTGATTGGAAAATTTTTGATGAACTTGCATGAATTCATAATTTGTAAAGCATGTTTCGAGCTAAGAACACAAGCTTGTGAGATTTGAGCCTAATTGTGTGGTTACATCTTATAACCACTTATTTCCCTTCTTGTGTGAAATTGTTCTCTTCCTATAATTGTGATCCTTGATTTGTTTAATTCTATATGTCTCATTATTCCTTGTATTCATATATTTATATGAATGAGGCCATTATTTCATTAGCTCACTTACCCAAATAGCCTACCTTTTACTCTCCATTGTCAACCAATTTTGAGCCTACACCTAACACAATTGTTCTTTATTCTAGCACATTACAAGCCTAAAGCGGAAAACAATAAAAATCCCTTGTTTGGATCTTTGATTGGCTTAGGCTAGTGAGAGTGTTTTATATTCAAGTTTGGGGAGGTTGGGAACATTGGTTGGGATAAAAGAGTGTTTTGTATTTCTATACTTGGGAATTGGTGCATACTCATGTATTGATTAAATGTATAGACCTTATGCATTGTTGCTCTTGTATGCAGCTTGAAAGAAAGAAAAAAACATAAATGTGAAAAAAAGAAAAGAAAAGAAAAAAAAGGAAAAAATAGAAAAAGAAAGAAAAAGAAGAAAAACAATAAAAAGGGGACAAAATGCCCCAAAGTAAAGTCCAATAAGAGTCAATGCATAAGTGTTGTGAAAATCAAAAAGAAAATGCATGAGTATGTAAAAAGTGAAGGATGGGTAGTTAGGTTAGTACTTAATTGTATAGGGTATTATATAGGTTAGGTGGGAAAGTTGGGCTAATCAAAGATTCAAATTCTAGTCCACTAATCCATATATGATCCTACCTTAACCCTAGCCCCATTACAACCTTATGGAAAGACCTCATGATACTTGTATGCATGCATTGAATGATTGTTGATTGTTAGATGAAGAACAAATTTTGGAAAGCATGATTAGGGGGGGAATTGAGTGAATCAACCCCTAAATACTTAAGTGAATAGAGCAGATACACATCCGGTGAGGGTTCGATTGCTCAATTACATGTATTCACCATAATCATTCTTGTTCATGCAAGTTTGTAAATCCTGGTTGGACTTGACTTCCAATGTTTGAACCCTTGTGCTTACACATATTCTCTTGGAAGTTGATTTGTTTTGACCAAGCATTTGTATCCATATAGATAGTCGCATTTAGATAGTTTAGTTGCATTGAATAAATGTCATACCCTTTGATTCATTCTTGGTTTAGCATGAGGACATGCTAAGGTTTAAGTGTGGGGAGGTTGATAAACCCCGTTTTTAGGGTTTATCTTGTGTTGAATTTAGAGCATTTTGATAACCTTTCCTCACATTTATTCAATGAAATAGCATGATTTTGTGATTGTCTCCTTATTTGTGCTTAGATGTGAAAACATGCTTTTTAGACCATTAAATTGATAATTTTTATCTTCCTTTGATTCCACTAGATGCCTTGATATGTTTGCCAGTGATTTCAGATTGAAAAAGGGCTAGGAAAGGATCAAAGGAGTGAAAGGAAAGCATACAAAGTGGAGAAATCATGAAACGACAAAGATTTGGAAAATGCCCATGGATGCGCGCGCGCACTATACGCCTACGCGCGGATCGCGAAATGCTCTAGGGACGCGTACGCGCGCTGTGCGCGTACGCGCCGAAGGCCACACGTGATTTTTAAAGAAGAACTCGTGCCTGGCGATTTTGGAGGGTTTCTGCCCCATTTGGAGCTGAGTTTTGGTGGGAAAAGGCTAAATAGACCAAGGAATGAAGAGGAAGACATGAATATACACACAATACACTTTAGATCTAGTTTTAGTTTAGTTTTAGAGAGAGAAGCTCTCCCTTCTCTCTAGGATTAGGATTTGGATTAAGTTTTGTTCTTAGATCTAGGTTTTAATTCATGCTTTCATCTACTTCTACTCTTCAATTCTTTGTTGTTACATTCATCATTCTTCTATTGTTTGTTATAATTTCTTTTACTTTGTTTCTATGCTTTGTTGTAGATCTACTTTTGTTCATTCTATTTTCTTTCAATTCAATTTGAGGTAATTCATGATAATTGTGTTTTTTTTATTGTTATGATGAATTTCTTGCAATAATTGTCGTTAGATTCTATACTTGTTGTCAATTTACTATGCTTTACTTTTGTGCCTTCCAAGTGTTTGATGAAATGCTTGGTTGGATTTTAGAGTAGAATTTTATGCTCTTGGCTTGGGAAGGTAACTTAGGAACTCTTGAGTTACTAATGTCCAAGTGATTGACGATTGGGAGCCATTAACTCTAGATCTCACTAATTGAATTGGTGGAGAACTAGGACTTATGGACTTGGATTGATATAGCTCATTTGACTTTCCTTTACTATTAGTTAGAGCATGACTTAATGAGATTGATCCTTGCCAATTCTCATGTTGTGGTTAGTGATTAGGATAGAGATCCTTGACCACCAAACCTTGCCAAGACCGCTTTATCATTTACATTTCTATTGCCCTTTACTTTTCTTGTTTCTTATCCAAAACCCCAAAATATACAAAATCATAACCAATAACAAGAACACTACCCTGCAATTCCTTTGAGAGATGACCCGAGGTTCCAATACTTCGGTTTATAAATTTAGGGGTTTGTACTTGTGACAAACAATCTTTTGTATGAAAGGAATATTTGTTGGTTTAGAGACTATACTTGCAATGAGAATTTATTGTGAATTCTAAACCATCAAAAATCCATTCATCACCACCATCAATATGCTCTCTTGGAAACGGATTACCAACTTAAGATCCTTCTTGGGTTGGTACATGGTGGAGGAAAGGATGTTGGTAGCTGGTGCGCAGAAATCGTGACGGTTCATTCCTTGCTAACGGCGCTAAAAACTTAATACGCACGTTCATAATCTTAGTTCTTTGTCACAACTTCACACAACTAACCAGCAAGTGCACTGGGTCGTCCAAGTAATAAACCTTACGTGAGTAAGGGTCGATCCCACGGAGATTGTCGGTTTGAAGCAAGCTATGGTCACCTTGTAAATTTCAGTCAGGCGGATTCAAATGGTTATAGAGCTTTAATAATTATAAGATAAATAAAACATAAACCAGGATAGAGATACTTATGTAATTCATTGGTGAGAATTTCAGATAAGCGTATAGAGATGCTTTCATTCCTCTGAACCTCTGCTTTCCTGCTGTCTTCATCCAATCATTCCTACTCCTTTCCATGGTAAGCTTTATGTAGGGCATCACCGTTGTCAATGGCTACATCCCATCCTCTCTGTGAAAATGGTCCAATGCGCTGTCACTGCATGGCTAATCATCTCTCGGTTCTCGATCATACTGGAATAGGATTTACTATCCTTTTGCGTCTGTCACTACGCCCAGCACTCGCGAGTTTGAAGCTCGTCACAGCATTCCCTTCCCAGATCCTACTCGGAATACCACAGACAAGGTTTAGACATTTCGGATCTTAAGAATGGCCGTCCATGGGTTCTAACTTATACCACGAAGATTCTAATATCTCGGACTCGGTCCCCTGTATTAGCTATCTAAGAGATACTCATTCTAGCTTGTTTGCATGTAGAACGGAAGTGTTTGTCAGGCACGCGTTCACAATTGAGAATGATGATGAGCGTCACATAATCATCACATTCATCATGTTCTTGGGTGCGAATGGATATCTTAGAGAAGGAATAAGCTTCAATTGAATAGAAAAATAATAGTACTTTGCATTAATTCATGAGGAACAGCAGAGCTCCACACCTTAATCTATGGTGTGTAGAAACTCTACTGTTGAAAATACATAAGTGATAATGGAGTTCATTGGTCTCGGCCCCAGACAGGGAACCAGAAGAACCAAGACTAAAAATGATCCGAAGATGTAAATACAATAGTAAAAAGTCCTATTTATGCTAAACTAGTTACTAGGGTTTACAGAAATGTGTAAATGATGCAAAAATCCACTTTCAGGGCCCACTTGGTATGTGCTTGGGCTGAGCATTGAGCTTTACACATGTAGAGGCTTCTCTTGGAGTTGAACGCCAGTTTATAACCTGTTTCTAGCGTTTAACTCCAGAATGCAGCATGGAACTGGCGTTGAACACCAGTTTGCGTCATCTAAACTCGGGCAAAGTATGGACTATTATATATTTCTAGAAAGCACTGGATGTCTACTTTCCAACGCAATTGAGAGCGCGCCATTTGGAGTTTTGTAGCTCCAGAAAATCCCCTTTGAGTGCAGAGAGGTCAGAATCCAACAGCATCTGCAGTCCTTCTTCAACCTCTGAATCTGATTTTTGATCAAGTCCCTCAATTTCAGCCAGAAACTATCTGAAATCACAGAAAAACACACAAACTCATAGTAAAGTCCAGAAATGTGATTTTTAATTAAAAACTAATAAAAATATACTAAAAACTAACTAAATCATACTAAAAACTATGTAAAAACAATGCTAAAAAGCGTATACATTATCCGCTCATCAGTAGCCAAAGGACTTCAAGGATCATCAAGACTTGGAGTTCAAGGATGGTGTAGAACACAATTGGGTGATTTTCGGAGAATGTTGGAGTGCTACAAGGGTCATTTGAGAGAGCATGGAAATCAACAAGAAGGTGAGTGGATGCCTAGAATATGGGATCCCAGAGGAGAGTCAAAGAGTAAGCATGGATGAAGGTTCAAGGAGGGGTGAAAAAATAAGCCACCCTAACAAGAATCTCCTCAATTAGTCCAACTAAAGGACTATAAACTAAAGTGCTAGGTGGGAGACATCCCACCATGGTAATATCTTTCTTACCCTTTCTCTTTGTTTATAGTCCTAGTTTATTGCATGTTTACTTGTCTTAGTTAGCTTAGGATTAGTTTAAATTTGAGTTTAGATATGTTAATTTGCATATAGATCATGATTTTGTGATGTTTTGAATGTTTTGGGGTTGAATTTTGTTGAGCTAAGGTTTAATACCTTAGAGTTTTGAAGAAATTTTTTTTTTTGCAAAACAGGGTATCTGTGCGTACGCACACTACGGTGCGTGCGCACACAACTGTGAGTTTCGCAACCTGTGCGAGCGCACAAGCCTGTGCGCCGCTTGTGCGCCCGCACACTCTGTGTATTGCCCTCTGTTTGCAGCGCCAGCACGGTCTGTGCATTGGCGCGCCCTTGTTTTCCTTGGTCTGTGCGTGCGCACCATCTTGTGCGTACGCACGCATGTTCTTTATTGCGCCCTCTGTGCGGCCGCACAGGATTGTGCGTTTGCACACGAGCTTGCGGCTCCTCTGGTGGGAGCATTAGCACAGCCTGTGTGCCTGCACCCCATACCCCTTTTCACTCTTGTGCGTGCGCACGGACATGTGTGTGCACGCACACGAGATCCCTCCTTTACAAAAAAAAAGTGTGCCGTGCGTGCTGATACCAGGGCATCTTGGCCAGTTTCACTGACCTTTTCTTTACTATTTTTAGGTTAGTTTCATGCATTTCTTTAGGAAATAAGCTAGTTTTGGGTAAATATTCACTTATGCCTTGACTTAAGCACACATTGTGCATTTTACATGATTTCATGAGGATTTTGCATAAGTTTAGTGACAAATATTATGTTGCATTACTCATGACTTGGACTGGAGCTTTGATGCACTTTGTTGCTTGATTCCAGGACCAAAAAGGAGCAAGAAAGGGGAGGTAACTTGCAAGGATTAATGAGAAAAGTGATTGCCAATAACACTCTCAAAGAAAGCCATCAATGCCCACGTTAGAGAGTCACGTTAACCAAATTAACGTGAACTCTAACGTGGAGAAGAGAAGATGAGCCAACGTTAGTGACACTCAACATTGTCATTAACGTTGGCAATCACTCATAAGTGGCCACGTTAGAAGCCACGTTAACCTAGTTAACGTGGCCTCTAACGTTAAGGGGGAGGGAGAGAAGCCAACGTTAGTGACACTCAACATGGTCACTAACGTTGGCCTATGGTGCTAAGTACCACGTTAACTCTCACATTAACTTGGTTAACGTGGGAATTAACGTAGAGGATGAAGAATTGTCGACAACGTTAGTGACACCCAACATTGTCACTAACGTTGAAGCAACCACACAACCCCCAAGAGTCACGTTAACATCCACGTTAACTTAGTTAACGTGGAAGCTAACGATGAGGAATGAAGGATGAGCCAACGTTAGTGACACTTAACATTGTCACTAACGTTGGGATGGCTAAAGATGGCTACGTTAGAGGCCACGTTAACCTAGTTAACGTGGACTCTAACGTTAGACCCAGGGGCACATTGGAAC
>NC_029786.2:41539308-41546826 GCF_000816755.2 Arachis ipaensis
CCACTTAGCACTTTCTCTCTGCAAGTAAAGCCAAGCCCAAATGAAGAAAAGAACTGCTTCAAACTCAAGATCCAAAGGCCCAAGACTTGAAGAGTAAACTAGAAGCTGAGAAGAGTAGTATATATAGGAGTAACTTTGAATTGTAAAAAAGTTCTGGAGGCTGAAGAACCACTCTCTGTATTTACTTTCTTTGCAATTTCTAGTTTTATGATGTATTCTCCATCTTTGTTTTCATTTTCAAGAGCTATGAACAACTAAACCTCTTTCATTGGGTTAGGGAGCTCCCTGTGGGATTCGACCTCACTCTATTGTGAGTTTTTACTTGACGACAACTTCGGTACACTTGCCGAAGGGAGATTTGTTGAGAGACAAGTTTTTCATGCATCACGTGCGCACATACCTGTGTGCACGCACACGTCTTAACACCCCCGCTGCCAGCAGCGCTCGCACGTCTTGTGCATTTGAATGCCCTAAATTCTGGCTGGTGTGCGTACGCACGGGTCGCGGTCTAGGCAATAATGAGGAAGGGTGCCCTGTTGCACCACTCCTCACCCCTTTTCTTCTTTCCTTCTTTCTTCTTCTACATCCTCTTCCCACTCCGCCCCATCCTGCCAGCGACCACCACCATCGTGTCTCTCTCTTCTCTTTTCTTCTTTTCTCTTCTTCTCTCTTCTTTCTTTCTTCTTTTTCTTCTTTCTTTCTTCTTTTCTCCGGCGAAGCTCCGTCGCCGTGAGACTCGCAGTGGCTATCACAAGTGCCATTGTTGCCTATCCCTTTCTTTTCTATTCTTCATCTTTTCAATTTTCTTATTTTAATCTTCTTTGTTATGTTTAGTTGCTTGCTTAATTTTTGGTTTTTTAATTTAACTTTGGTTATTTAGTTTAAGTTAGCTTAATCATTTGTTTGTTTGTTGCATTGCAAGTGTTCCAATTTTTGACTTAAGGGTTGTTCATGCTTGAATTTGGCTTTAATTTGTTGAATATGTGCACCGCATACCATGTGTTTGTTTAAATGCATGAATGAACTTTTTGTTTAATGCATGTGTTGTAGCTACCATATGTGTTAGACTATATCCTTCTTTGGCATTCTAATAGAGAATTGTGCACTTTTGAATAATTATAATGTTATTTTGGATTGGAATTTTAATCATGTACTTGTTCATTGTCTTGAGTAACTAGCACCAAATTGATTTAGAAATTGACTTTTTGTCTCTTATTTGGTGCAATTTTTTAACAAGTACATATTAAATTCAGTGAATTGAATGGAATTGCTTGTTCATCATGGTTTTTAAGTCAATATAATCACATCACAAGGTATTTTCTCCTTGTTAATGCTTTGCATTTGTTTGAGTTGATTTGACTTTATTCTTATCAAGACTTGTTACTTTTTATAGCAAGCACCTTCCCATGTGATTATTGCCTTATTCTTAAGGATGAATAGGTAGTTTCTCTTCATCATTGAATTGGTTATTGTTTGTTGTGCTATTTCATTAATCTTGCGCTTTCACTTGTACAACTTCAATATCCAATAATCCTACATTCAATTCACTTTTGTGGTACTTGCCTAAGTTTGCATGTGCTTAATTGATGCTCATTCATTGCTTGCATATTAGGCCATTTAGTTGAGGAACTCATGCTTACTTTTTCATTGTGTGGATGCCATTCTAACTGGCCATTGTGTGTATTCTAACTGTGAGCGTAATTGGAATACACACACGGCTCAATTTTTATTATCATACCACACCACTATGCAACTTTCTCAATTAGATGCTTAATTGCTCTCTCCTTTACCTTTTCATGCTACTTGCCTATGAGTTCTAATTATACTTTATTTATTCTTTTCGAGGATGAAACATGAAGGTAAGGAGTCGGGAGATGAGAAGGACACCGAGGAGGGAGACGCCGAGCATGCATTGGACTTGGCAATTTCCTCACAACCCAAGCCCCCGCATCCGCCAACTGAAGGTGGAGCTCTTGAGAGACATTCTCTCCGGATCGTGTTCGTGCACGGAAGACATGCAACGCTTAAGTGTGGGGGAGGATTCGTCATTTTGGGGTGTAAACTTTCTTTCCCGAACACTTTGCACTTTAATTTTGTTTTCTTTTATTATGTTCTTGTAGATATTTGGAGAGTTCTTGATTGTTGCATTACATTTTTCTTTTAGTACATATATCTTAGACTATTCATAGTTTATATCTATTGCATTTTGCATCTTTTGCATAGTAATAGTTTATAGATGGAGAATACATGCTGAAAGTAAACTAGAAGTGCAGAGAAAGTAAAATACAGAGAGTAATTCTAGGCCAAAGGCTCCCTAAAGTTTCTAGCTCTCAAACTAATTCAAAGTTACTCCTATATATACTACTCTTCTGATCTTCTAGTTGGCTCTTCAAGTCTTGGGTATGGGCCTTTGGATCCTGAGTTTGAAGCAGTTATCTTCATCATTGGGCTTAGCTTTGCTTGCAGAGAGAAAGTGTGAAGTAGGCAGGGACTTTTAGCTCAGGACGTTAGTGGAAGCTTGGCCAACGTTAGTGACAAAGGTTAGTGTCACTAACGTTGGCTTCTTTTTTGCTTCCCAATGTTAGAGTCCACATTAACTAAGTTAACGTGGCAACTAACGTGGCCAATTATGAGCTTGGTCCAACGTTAGTGACAAAGGGAAGTGTCACTAATATTGGCCTTATTGTCTTCTTCCACGTTAGAGTTCACGTTAACTAAGTTAACGTGACTCTTAACATGGGCTATGATGGCTTCGAGGGCGTTATTGGCGATTACTTTTCTCATTAACTTTGCAAGTTAGCTCCCATTCCACGTTAGAGGTCACGTTAGTTAGATTAACGTGGCTGCTAACGTGGTTCTTCCTTGCTTCTTTTGTCCTGAAATCAAGCAATAAGGTGCATCAAAGTTCTAATCTAAGTCATGGAAAATGCAACATCCAATTTGTCATTAAATTCATGCAAAATCCTCATGAAACCATGTAAAGTGCACAATGTATGCTTGAATCAAGATGTAAGTGAATATCTACCCAAAAAGAGCTTATTTTCTAAAAAATGCATGAAACTAGCCTAAAAATAGTAAAGAAAAGGTCAGTGAAACTGGCCAAAATGCCCTGGCATCACAACACCAAACTTAAAGCTTGCTTGTCCCTAAGCAAGTACTGGAACAAGAGAATGATGAATGGAATGCCAAGAGAAATGAGTCATTCTTGTGGAAGTCATGTTTCTGGTTTTATGGTGGTTTCATGCATAGCAACTTAGGTTCATTCCTTCACTGGCTTTCAGACCTTTATCATGTCCTAGAATACTCACTATGATTGCATCCCATGAGACTTTTATTCATTGATCATTTTGTTGTCATTTCAGGGCTTATTTGTGTTCTTAGGCTAAGTGCTCTGTAAGGGGGCAACTCTTTAAAATAAGCTTTCAGCCAACACTCCCGAACTAGTTGGTTCAAGGTGCTAGGTGTTGAAGCACCCCTAAGGACTTACTTCCTCAAGTCTCACCCCCATACACACACACCACAGGCACATGGTTTTTTTTTTCCTTGAGGTCTTGGTGTCCAGCACCTCTTTGGGTTACTAAATGTTCTGTAGCAAAGATTGCTCTTGATAGTAGACTTTCAGCTGATAATCCCGGGTTAGTTAACCCAAGTTAGCAAGTGATAAAGCACCCCTGAGAGGTTAGTAATCCAAGCAGATCCTTGGTATAGGAACACCACAGACACATCCCTCAAGACTCAAACCCTTGGTGCCTAGCCTCTTTTCTTGCTATTTTTCTTTTATTCTTCAACTTTGATTGTTCTTTCCCTTTTTCTTATTAGGATCTTGTTATTTAGCTAGTCTCATGGGTATGTTCAAAGCATAGTATTCATGACAGATAGTTGTCTTCCCACCTTGTGGTTGAACCAACTTAGCTAACTTATGACCACACCACAAACTCAGGAACTTGCTCCATAGTATGAACTCCACTCTGGTCTTTTATAAAACACTCATTCTCTTTTCATTTGATTCAAAAGGACAAGCATACAAGTAAGTAACGTAAGGATGCAGTGACATAAAGACTAGCAAGCATAGACCTATTCAACAAAAAGCTTAAAAGACAGAATTTAAAAGGGTTCCAACTAACGAGTAACTATTAATCAAAAGTGCATTCGGACTTCCAACATTCAACATTCTAAGTTTATGGAATTAAAGTAACAATACAACCTTTGGGTGATGGTTTCTAGTTGCCTTCTTTTTGTCATCATCCTAGTCTTTGCTACCTCACTTCCTTGGGTGAAGGTGCACCATTTCCTCATAAGATTCCTGCAAAGTTATTGGAAGTTGCTTGTTCCTAAAGCACTTGAGAAATAGTTAGCTTGCATGTATGCTTGTGACTTATGAACTTAATTTGGTGTGTGAACACCAAACTTAGTTCCTTGCCTAGTACAAAATCTTGCATATATGTAGAGAACCTCATATCTTGTTGTTTGACAAAACAATTATTAACTAAAATCTAACTAGATCTAAGTGATTTCCCTTGATTGGTTGGAGCTAGCAATGTGCTTTGGGAATGGAGTGTGATTCTAACTAAATTCCTTTGGTGGAACACCAAACTTAGAATTACACTTTCACTCTTGAATTGTTTTGGTGTGGAACACCAAACTTAGCTCCTCGCAATATAGGGGAAATAACTTGTGATCTTTATTGAAATAAAGATGAAAAGGAAACTACTTGAGGTTGGGTTGCCTCCCAACAGAGCGCTCTTTTATCGTCGCTAGCTCGACGATTCCTCCTTTACTTGAGATGATACTTTACTATGGGGTTTTCCCCCATGTTGCTCAGATAATGCTTGAGTCTTTGTCCGTTTACTGTAAAAGTCCTCTCTGAACCTTCATCCATGACTTCGATGTGTCCATATGGCAAGACTTTTGTGACATGAAAAGGCCCAGACCACCTTGATTTGAGTTTTCCTGGGAACAGTCTTAATTTGGAATTGTAGAGGAGTACTTGCTGTCCCTTTTCAAAACTCCTGGGTGCAAGATGCAGGTCATGTCTTCTCTTTGCCTTCTCTTTATACATCTTGGTATTTTCATAGGCTTGTGACCTGAATTCCTCCATCTCTTGCAGCTGCAAGATCCTCTTTGCACCAGCAGCAATGCTGTCAAAATTTAGTATCTTAATAGCCCAGAGAGCTTTGTGTTTCAGCTCCAGTGGTAAATGACAAGCTTTCTGATGAGCGGATATTTTATACGCTTTTTGGGGTTAATTTCATATAGATTTTAGTATGTTTTAGTTGGTTGTTAGTTTATTTTTATTAGTTTCTAGGCAAAATTCATATTTCTGGACTTTACTATGAGTTTGTGTGTTTTTCTATAATTTCAGGTATTTTCTGGCTGAAATTGAGGGAGCTGAGCAAAAATCTGATTCAGGCTGAAAAAGGACTGCTGATGCTATTGGATTCTGACCTCCCTGCACTCAAAATGGATTTTATGGAGCTACAGGACTCCAAATGGCGTGCTTCCAATTGCAATGGAAAGTAGACATCCAGGGCTTTCCAGAAATATATAATAGTCCATACTTTGCTCAAGAATAGACGACGTAAATTGGCGTTCAATGCCAGTTCTCTGCCCAATTCTGGCGTCCAGCGCCAGAAACAAGTTGCAAGTTGGAGTTCAACGCCAGAAAAGGATCCAAAGCTGGCGTTGAACGACCAAAACAGCCCCAGGCATGTGAAAGCTTTAGTCTCAGCCCCAGCACACACCAAGTGGGCCCCAGAAGTGGATTTCTGCACTATCTGTTATAGTTTACTCATTTTCTGTAAACCTAGGTTACTAGTTTAGTATTTAAACAACTTTTAGAGATTTATTTTTGTATCTCATGACATTTTAGATCTGAACTTTGTACTCTTTGACGGAATGAGTCTCTAAACTCCATTGTTGGGGGGGTGAGGAGCTCTGCTGTGTCTCGATGAATTAATGCAAGTATTTCTGTTTTCCATTCAAACATGCGTGTTCCTATCTAAGATATCCGTTCGCGTCTAACTATGGAGAAGGTGATGATCAGTGACACTCATCACCTTCCTCAATCCATGAACGTGTGTCTGACAATCACTTTCGTTCTACATCAGATTGAATGAATATCTCTTAGATTCCCTAATCAGAATTTCCGTGGTATAAGCTAGATTGATGGCGGCATTCATGAGAATCCGGAAAAGTCTAAACCTTGTCTGTGGTATTCCGAGTAGGATTCTGGGATTGGATGGCTGTGACGAACATGAAACTCGCGAGTGCTGGGCGTAGTGACAGACGCAAAAGGTTAGTAAATCCTATTCCGGTACGATTGAGAACCTGCAGATGATTAGCCGTGCGGTGATAGCGCACCTGGACCCTTTTCACTGGAAGGATGGATGGTAGCCATTGACAACGGTGATCCACCTACACACAGCTTGCCATAGGAGGAGATGCGTGCATGAATCAGAGGATAGAGGAAAGCAGAGATTCTGAAGACAAAGCATCTCCAAAACTCCAACATATTATCCATTACTGCATAACAAGTAACCTTTAATCCATGCTCTCTTGTTTATTCGCAACTCAACTGTTAAATATAATTGACTTCCTGACTAAGAATTGCAAGATAACCATAGATTGCTTCAAACCAACAATCTCCGTGGGATTCGACCCTTACTCACGTAAGGTATTACTTGGACGACCCAGTGCACTTGCTGGTTAGTGGTACGAGTGTGAAAAGTGTGATTCACAATTCGTGCACCAAGTTTTTGGCGCCGTTGCCAGGGATTGTTCGTGTTAGGAAAATTTTTTTCTTTGGTTTAGAGTCTCTTATTATTGTTCTTGGTTAAAATTTTATACTTCTTCAAAACAAGTGTTACATTTACTGCCCAATTGGCTAGAGCGTTGGTCTAAGTCCGTGGCAGTTTGGTATACTCTTTTTAAAAATCTTTTTCAAAAATAATAATTTCTCCATTAAATTTTGTGCCAAAATTTAAGTTTGGTGTTTTCTTGTTGATTTCCCTTTTGGTTTTCGAAAATTTTAGTTTAGTTTTCTAAAAACTTTAAGTTGGTGTTCCTTGGTGTTTTCCCTCCAAAATTTTCAAAAACAAGGAGCATCAGATCTAAAAATCCTAAATCTTGTGCCATCTTATTGTTTTTCTCTCTCTTCTTTAAATTCAAAAATATCTTTTCTCTCTATTTTAAAGCAAATTTTTGAAATTTACCTTTAAAAATTCAGATTTTTTTTTTTAAAATTTAAAACCTTTTTCAAAAATCATCATATCCTTTTTAAAACTTCCTAACCACTTTCTCTCTCCTCATTTTTTCAAAAATTTTCAACCATTTTTTTTATTTGACATCATCTCCCTTTCTCCATTATGGATCTAAGTGGAAATGAACAGTCCAGGAGGACTCTGGGGTCATATGCTAACCCCTCTACTGCTTCATATGGGAGTAGTATCTGCATACCCTCCATTGGAGTCAGTAGCTTTGAGTTGAATCCTCAGCTCATTATCATGGTGCAGCAAAGTT
>NC_029786.2:41548897-41550021 GCF_000816755.2 Arachis ipaensis
GATTACTCAGCTGGTGGATCTATCCACATGAGAAAGATAATTGAAGAGGCTCAAGAGCTCATTGATACAGTTGCCAGGAATCAGCATCTGTACCTAAGCAGTGACCCTTCCATGAAAGAAGAGGTTAAAACAGTAACTGCTGAACTCAGCCCTGTAAAACAAGCTGCTGAATTCAATCAGCAATTGGACTTTCTAACAAAGCAGTTAGCCGAATTCAAGGATAAACTACAAGAGACAAGGATGGCTAATATAAATATGGAAGAACAATTGAAGCAAACAAAGCAGCAGATGTCAAGACAAATAACAGAAGAATGCCAAGCAGTTCAATTAAGAAGTGGGAAAACATTAAATACCCCACCTCAAGGCAGCAAAGAGCTAAGGAATGAGCAAACCACCCAAAATTCACCTGAGGACAGTAAGAGCCCAGGGAAAAGTAATTCTGGCGTTAAAACGCCAGCAATCTGGTGGATGGCTGGCGCTGAACGCCTAGACCATGCCCAAGACTGGCGTTCAACGCCAGTAACAAGCAAGGACTGGCGTTCAATGCCAGAAACAAGCAACGATCTGGCGTTGAACGCTCAAAATGGGCAAGATCTGGCGCTGAACGCCCAAAATGGGCACAGTTCTGGCGTTCAGACGCCAAGAACAGACAAGGAGTTGGGGTCTCACGTCACTCCAGCTTCTAACTCTGGCACTCAATTGCCAGTGAGGGATCAGATACACACAAGTGCTGATGACAACCCTTCTAAAAAGGCTTCTTCAACCACTTCTGTAGGCAATAAACCTACAACAACTAAGGTTGAGGAATATAAAGCCAAGATACCTTATCCTCAAAAACTCCGGAAAGAGGAGCAGGATAAGCAATTTGCTCGCTTTGCAGATTATCTCAGGACTCTTGAAATAAAGATCCCATTTGCAAAGGCACTGGAGCAAATACCTTCTTATGCCACGTTCATGAAAGAGATCTTGACTCATAAAAAGGATTGGAGAGAAACAGAAAGAGTTCTCCTCACTGAAGAATGCAGTGCAGTCATTCTGAAAAGCTTCCCTGAAAAGCTTAAAGACCCTGGGAGTTTTCTGATACCATGCACATTAGAAGGTAATTGCACCAAGACAGCTTTATG
>NC_029786.2:41550613-41552278 GCF_000816755.2 Arachis ipaensis
GGACCTTTCCCACCATCATACTCAAACACTTATATTTTGGTGGCAGTTGACTATGTATCAAAATGGGTTGAGGCCATTGCCACACCCACCAATGATACTAAAACAGTGCTGAAGTTCCTCCAGAAACATATCTTTAGCAGGTTGGTGTCCCTAGAGTACTGATCAGTGATGGGGGCACTCACTTCTGCAACAAACAACTTTACTCTGCCTTGGTTCGGTATGGGATTCACCACAAGGTAGCTACTCCATATCATCCACAAACTAATGGGCAAGCTGAAGTCTCTAACAGAGAATTAAAGAGAATCCTAGAACGGACAGTAAGTACCTGTAGAAAGGATTGGGCACGGAGCTTGGATGATGCTCTGTGGGCTTACAGAACAGCATTCAAGACCCCTATAGGGACCTCTCCATACCAACTTGTGTATGGTAAGGCATGTTACCTACCCGTGGAACTGGAACATAAAGCCTACTGGCCAACCAGATTCCTAAACTTTGATGCCAAATTAGCAGGAGAAAAAAGATTTCTCCAGCTAAATGAGCTAGAGGAATTCAGATTCACTGCTTTCGAAAATGCCAAGCTTTATAAAGAGAAATAAAAAAAGTGGCATGATAGAAAACTGTCATCTAGAATCTTTGAACTAGGACAGAAGGTTCTGCTGTTTAACTCTAGACTCAGGCTATTCCCCGGGAAACTGAAATCCCGGTGGAGGGGACCATATGTGATTACAAGTGTGTCACCATATGGTTATGTGGAGCTTCAAGATATTGATTCTGATAAGAAGTTCATTGTCAATGGACAGAGAATCAAGCACTAAAGATGATCCAGACTCTTTCAACAGGAGAATGATGAGAACAGACAAGGGCCTGGATAAGATTCTAGAGGATATATGTATCCCTGGAGCCAGGTGGACCACCAGCACGAAGGGTGTCCCAAATTAACTCAAAAGAGAAGATCTCAAACCAGTCGCCAGAGGATGGCTGGACTTCATTGGGCATTCTCTGCTGCCCACCAGCAACCGTTCTGAAGCCACTGTTAAAAGAGCAGTGATGATCCATTGCATCATGATGGAAAAAGAAGTGGAAGTTCATCAACTGATTTCAACTGAATTCTACAAAATTGCTAATAAAAATTCTAAAGAGGCCAGGTTGGCTTACCCAAGCTTGATTTCTCTGCTCTGCAAGGACGCTGGAGTAAGGATGGGAATAACTGAGTATATCTCAATTGAGAAACTAATCACCAAAGCATCAATGGAAAAACAACAAGCATAGGATGACCCCATCAAGAAGAAAACACAGGAATTTCTCCCAGAAATCCCTCAATCTGAATATTGGGAGTATCTTGAAACATCAGTTACCAAGATGCAAGAAGCTATGGAACAAATAATAAAGGAACAAAAGGAACAAAGTCAAATTATTTGCTATTTGATTAAAGAACAGGAAGAGCAAGGGTGTTACTTGAGGGAATTGAAGCGCCAGAAGTTATCTCTTGAAGGACCAAGCACCCCACAGATCCGAGGAACATCCACTTCCCAGAACAAAGGTTGTTAAATTCCAATTTCTGCTTTAACTTTGTGATAGTTGTCATTATAAGAGTTTACCTTAGGAGTCATATAGTAGTAATTAGTGTCTATTTTGATTTTACCTCCAATTAAGTTATAGTTTATT
>NC_029786.2:41561689-41563774 GCF_000816755.2 Arachis ipaensis
ACTGCTGATGCTGTTGGATTCTGACCTCCCTGCACTCAAAATAGAATTTCTGTAGCTACAGGACTCCAAATGGCGTGCTTCTAATTGCGTTGGAAAGTAGACATCCAGGGCTTTCCAGCAATATATAATAGTCCATACTTTGCTCAAGAATAGATGACGTAAACCGGCGTTCAACGCCAGTTTTCTGCCCAATTCTGGCGTCCAGCGCCAGAAACAAGTTGCAAGTTGGAGTTCAACGCCAGAAAAGGATCCAAAGCTGGCGTTGAACGCCCAAAACAGCCCCAGGCACGTGAAAGCTTTAGTCTCAGCCCCAGCACACACCAAGTGGGTCCCAGAAGTGGATTTCTGCACTATCTGTTATAGTTTACTCATTTTCTGTAAACCTAGGTTACTAGTTTAGTATTTAAACAAATTTTAGAGATTTATTTTTGTATCTCATGACATTTTAGATCTGAACTTTGTACTCTTTGACGGCATGAGTCTCTAAACTCCATTGTTGGGGGTGAGGAGCTCTGCTGTGTCTCGATGAATTAATGCAAGTATTTCTGTTTTCCATTTAAACTTGCGTGTTCCTATCTAAGATATCCATTCGCGCCTAACTATGGAGAAGGTGATGATCAGTGACACTCATCACCTTCCTCAATCCATGAATTCATTGATACAGTTGCCAGGAATCAGCATCTGTACCTAAGCAGTGACCCTTCCATGAAAGAAGAGGTTAAAACAGTAACTGCTGAACTCAGCCCTGTAAAATAAGCTGCTGAATTCAATCAGCAATTGGACTTTCTAACAAAGCAGTTAGCCGAATTCAAGGATAAACTACAAGAGATAAGGATGGCTAATATAAATATGGAAGAACAATTGAAGCAAACAAAGCAGCAGATGTCAAGACAAATAACAGAAGAATGCCAAGCAGTTCAATTAAGAAGCGGGAAAACATTAAATACCCCACCTCAAGGCAGCAAAGAGCTAAGGAATGAGCAAACCACCCAAAATTCACCTGAGGACAGTAAGAGCCCAGGGAAAAGTAATTCTGGCGTTAAAACGCCAGTAATCTGGTGGATGGCTGGCGCTGAACGCCTAGACCATGCCCAAGACTGGCGTTCAACGCCAGTAACAAGCAAGGACTGGCGTTCAATGCCAGAAACAAGCAAGGATCTGGCGTTGAACGCTCAAAATGGGCAAGATCTGGCGCTGAACGCCCAAAATGGGCACAGTTCTGGCGTTCAGACGCCAAGAACAGACAAGGAGTTGGGGTCTCACGTCACTCCAGCTTCTAACTCTGGCACTCAATTGCCAGTGAGGGATCAGATACACACAAGTGCTGATGACAACCCCTTTAAAAAGGCTTCTTCAACCACTTCTGTAGGCAATAAACCTACAACAACTAAGGTTGAGGAATATAAAGCCAAGATACCTTATCCTCAAAAACTCCGGAAAGAGGAGCAGGATAAGCAATTTGCTCGCTTTGCAGATTATCTCAGGACTCTTGAAATAAAGATCCCATTTGTAGAAAAGCTTGCAGAAAAAAAAAAGAGAAAGAAAGAGAAAGCAAGCAGAAAAAGCCAAAGCTCTTAAAACCAAAAGGCAAGGGTAATAGAAAAGATCCCAAGGCTTTGAGCATCAGTGGATAGGAGGGCCTAAGGGAATAAAATCCTGGCCTAAGCGGCTAAACCAAGCTGTCCCTAGTCATGTGCTTGTGGCGTGAAGGTGTCAAGTGAAAACCTGAGACTGAGCGGTTAAAGTCAAGGTCCAAAGCAAAAAGAAGAGTGTGCTTAAGACACTATCTGTTATAGTTTACTCATTTTCTGTAAACCTAGGTTACTAGTTTAGTATTTAAACAAATTTTAGAGATTTATTTTTGTATCTCATGACATTTTAGATCTGAACTTTGTACTCTTTGACGGCATGAGTCTCTAAACTCCATTGTTGGGGGTGAGGAGCTCTGCTGTGTCTCGATGAATTAATGCAAGTATTTCTGTTTTCCATTTAAACTTGCGTGTTCCTATCTAAGATATCCATTCGCGCCTAACTATGGAGAAGGTGATGATCAGTGACACTCATCACCTTCCTCAATCCATGAAT
>NC_029786.2:41563891-41581310 GCF_000816755.2 Arachis ipaensis
GAGTAGGATTCTGGGATTGGATGGCTGTGACAAACTTCAAACTCGCGAGTGCTGGGCGTAGTGACAGACGCAAAAGGATAGTAAATCCTATTCTGGTACAACTGAGAACCTGCAGATGATTAGCCGTGCGGTGACAGCGCACTTGGACCCTTTTCACTGGAAGGATGGATGGTAGCCATTGACAACGGTGATCCACCTACACACAGCTTGCCATAGGAGGACATGCGTGCATGAATCAGAGGATAGAGGAAAGCAGAGATTCTGAAGACAAAGCATCTCCAAAACTCTAACATATTATCCATTACTGCATAACAAGTAACCTTTAATCCATGCTTTCTTGTTTATTCGCAACTCAACTGATAAATATAATTGACTTCCTGACTAAGAATTGCAAGATAACCATAGATTGCTTCAAACCAACAATCTCCGTGGGATTCGACCCTTACTCACGTAAGGTATTACTTGGACGACCCAGTGCACTTGCTGGTTAGTGGTACGAGTGTGAAAAGTGTGATTCACAATTCGTGCACCACTTTGCCATACACCAGTTGATATGGGGACATTCCAAGTGGTGTTTTGAATGCTGTTCTGTATGCCCAAAGAGCATCATCCAGTTTCTTTGACAAATCCTTTCTTGATGCACCCACAGTCTTTTCCAGAATCCTCTTTAGCTCTCTGTTGGATATCTCTGTTTGCCTACTTTTTTGGGGATGATAAGGCGTGGCCACCTTGTGTTTTACCCCATATCGTAGGAGAAGAGCTTCTAGTGGTCTGTTACAAAAATGGCTCCCTCCATCACTAATGAGTGCTCGTGAGACTCCAAACCGGCTAAAGATATTCTTCCTGAGGAAGTTTATGACCACCTTGTTATCATTTGTTGGGGTTGCAATAGCCTTTACCCACTTGGAAACGTAATCCACTGCTACCAAGATGTACTTGTTTGAATATGAGGTTGGGAATAGTCCCATGAAATCGATTCCCCACACATCAAACAGTTCGAATTCCAAGATGAAATTTTGTGGCATCTCATTTCTTTTGGGCAAGTTTCCAGATCTTTGGCATTCATTACAGCTCTTTACTAGTTCTTTGGCATCCTTGAAAAGAGTGGGCCAAAAGAATCCGCTTTGTAACACCTTTGCTGCAGTCCTGTCCCCTCCAAAGTGGCCTCCATAGCATAAGCCGTGGCAATTTCATAGGACCTCTCGTCCTTCTTCCGAAACACATCTTCTAAGGATTCCATCTGAACACTTCTTGAAGAGATATGGCTCATCCCAGACAAAGTATTTTACATCATTCATGAGCTTTCTTTTTTGATGTTTATTGATCTCTGGAGGTAAGGCCCCAGTTGCCTTGAAGTTGACAATGTCTACGAACCATGGTGCTTTGTGAACTGTCATCAGCTGCTCATCAGGGAAGAGCTCATTCACACTTGTATCATGTGTTCCACTTTCCTCATGTGGGATTCTAGATAGGTGATCTGCTACCTTGTTCTCCACTCCTTTCTTATCTCTGATTTCAATGTTGAATTCCTGCAACAATAAGATCCATCTTATTAGTCTTGGTTTTGATTCTTGCTTGGCAAATAAGTATTTAAGTGCTGTATGATCTGTGAAAACAATCACTTTAGCACCGATGAGGTATGATCTAAACTTGTCAAATGCAAAAACTATTGCTAGCAACTCCTTTTCAGTAGTGGTATAATTTCTTTGAGTATAATTGAGGACCTTACTAGCATAGTATATCACATGGACTAAGTTATCTTTCCTCTGTCCTAACACTGCCCCAACTGCAAAATCAGATGCATCATACATCAATTCAAATGGTAAGTTCCAATCAGGTGGGGAAATGATAGGAGCAGAGGACAGCCTTATTTTCAAATTTTCAAATGCTAGCATGCATGATTCATCGAAGATAAATGGTGTATCAGATACAAGGAGATTGCTTAAGGGCTTGGCTATCTTTGAAAAATCTTTAATAAATCTTCTGTAAAAGCCAGCATGCCCTAAAAAGCTCCTAATTTCCTTGACATCATTGGGTGGAGGCAGTTTTTCAATAAGTTCCACTTTAGCCCTGTCCACTTCAATGCCTTGGTTAGAAACCTTATGGCCAAGGACTATTCCTCCTGTCACCATAAAGTGACATTTCTCCCAGTTCAAGACCAGATTGGTCTCTTGGCACCTTTTCAATACTAGGGCAAGGTGACTCAGGCAGCTAGTAAAGGAATCTCTGAATACCAAAAAATCATCCATAAAAACTTCGATGAATTTCTCTATCATATCTGAGAAGATAGAAAGCATGCAGTGTTGGAAAGTCGCAGGTGCATTACATAGCCCAAATGGCATGCGTCTGTATGCAAACACTCCATATGGGCAAGTAAACCAGGGGCTGTCTGAGATCGGGTAGATTACCCCTCCCTGCCATAACTTCATAACTTCTTTCTGTACCACTTCCTTCATGATCGAGTTCAGCCTCCTTTGGGATTGAATGGATGGTTTGGCATCATCTTCCAGTAGTATCTTATGCATGCATATGGCTGAACTTATTCCTTTCAGGTCAGCAAGAGTCCATCCAATGGCATCCTTGTGCTTTCGCAATACTTTAAGTAGTTCATCCTCTTGATCTTGGCTAAGGCACGAGCTTATGATCACTGGGTAACTTTTATTCTCTCCTAAGTATGCATATTTTAGAGTGGGTGGCAGTGCTTTGAGTTCAAGTTTGGGTGCTTCTGACTTTTCGTTCTCTTCCTTTGGTGCACCTTGTATATGAATCTCTGCTGTTGCAACCTCTTCACTAAACGTTGACTCCTCCTCTATTAAACTTTCAGGTTCTTCTTCTTCAAAACTTTCCTGCACTGCATCTTCAAGTGAGTCCAACCTCATACATTCTCCCAATTGTTCTGGTGGGTAACTCATAGCCTTGAACACATTGAACGTCATCTTTTCATTGTGTAATCTCAGGGTGAGATCTCCTTTTTGTATATCAATGACAGCTCCAGCAGTGGCCAAGAACGGCCTTCCCAGGATGATGGAAGCCTTGGCTTCCTCCTGCATGTCCAGCACTACAAAGTCTGCAGGGAAGATAAAATCTCCCACTTTCACCAGCAAATCTTCTACGACGCCATGAAGGAACTTGAACGATCAGTCTGCCAGTTGTAAGGCTATTTTTGTTGGTTTAGCCTCCTCGATTTTCATCTTCCTCATCATAGCTACTGACATCAAATTGATGATGGCTCCTAAGTCACAAAGAGCCTTCTCCACTGTGATTTCCCCTATGATACAGGAGATCTGAAAACTCCCGGGATCATTCAATTTCTGGGGCAGTTTGTGCTGAATGATAGCACTACATTCTTCGGTTAATATCACACTTTCGTTGTTCTTCCAGCTTCTCTTCTTAGTCATTAGCTCCTTTGAAAACTTGGCGTAGAGTGGCATTTGTTCTATTGCTTCAGCAAAGGGTATGTTGATTTGTAGTTTCTTGAAGATTTCCAAAAATCTCGAAAACTGGTTGTCATCCCCCTTCTTTTTTAATTACTGAGGGTATGGGACTCTTGGGACGTCTGGCTTTAGCATTCCTTCCCCTTTTTGTGAACTCAAAGTGGGCACTCGAGCTCCATCCTGCTCTTCTTCCTCTTTATTTGAGTCCTTTTCTTGTGGTTTCTGGGGGGTTTCCTTCAGTTCCTTCCCACTCCGAAGGGTGATAGCCTGACACTCCTCCCTTTGGGTTGAGTTAGTATTGCTGTGAAAGTTGTGGCTGGGAATTTGCTTGAATAAGTAGCTAATTTGTGTCTCAAGTTTCTTGATGGCAGCATCCTGATTCTGCATATTGGATATCATTTCTTCTCGGAACGCTTTACTGTCTTGAATCTCTTTGCCTATGCCTTCAAGTAGATTCTCAATCCTTGAGAGTCTGTCATAAATTGATGGGTGATTGGGATTAGAAGTGGAAGGATGAGGAATGTTATTTTGGTTTTGATATGGATGTGGAGAGGTGTTGTTATGGTGGTGTTGATATGTTCTCTGTGTGAATTGTTGGTGAGCTGCATTGTTGTTGGGGTTGTGACGTCTCTGATATTGGCCTTGATCTTGTTGATTCCCCCACCCAAAGTTTGGGTGATTCCTCCAACTAGGGTTGTAGGTCTTGGCCCCGGATGAGTGGTCTACTGCTTTCTTTGATTCATAAGAAAGGCCTTCATAGAAAATGTGTAGCTGCACCCATTCATTGAACATATCTGGTGGACACCTCCTTGTCAGGTCCTTAAACCTCTCCCATGCTTCATATAGAGTCTCACCATCTTGTTGCCTGAAAGTTTGGACCTCAGCTCTCAGCCTGTTGATTCTTTGGGAAGGATAGAATCTGGCAAAAAATTTGTTCACCACATCTTCCCAAGTTGTCAAACTCTCCTTCGAAAAAGACTCCAACCACTTGGCTGCCTTATCCTTGAGTGAGAATGGAAATAAGAGCAGTCTATAGGCGTCAGGATGAACACCATTAGACTTCACCATGTCACATATCCTCAGGAAGGTGGTTAGATGTTGATTGGGGTCTTCTTAGACTCCTCCTCCGAACGAACAGTTGTTCTGAACAAGGGTGATGAGCTACGGTTTTAGTTCAAAATTATTGGCATGGATGGTTGGCTTTTGAATGCTACTTCCACAGTTTCTTGGGTTTGGATTGATGTAAGAGCCTAAAGCTCTTCTCTCCTCCCCAGCATGATTTGCTCGACCTTTTCTGCCATGGTTGTGAGCCTCTTCTTCATAATGGTTTTCCATGTTTTCTTCCATGTTTGGTTCAAAGTATTCCTCCTCTTCCTCGGCACCCACTACTCGTTTTTCTCTTGCTTCCCTCCTTAATCTAAGGAAGGTCCTCTCAGGTTATGAATCAAAGAAAGTTGAAGCACCGCTTCTTCTCCCTATCATACAACCAACAAAGCACAAGCAAGGAAAATAGATGCAGGAAGTATTTCTGTTAGAATTACTGTTAGTGTGAGTGATGCAATATATCAAACAGTTCGTGGTTCAGTGAACTGAATTGTAAATAACTAAAAAAAAAACGAAAAAGTGGGGGGAGGGGAAGAAATTAACTAAAACTGAAAGTAAATTACTCAAACGGAAAATTAAATCAAACAAACTAAAAATCCTCAATCTAGTTATCCTCCAATTTAATCATTGTTGATTCAAAATCAATCCCCAGCAACGGCGCCATAAACTTGATACGCGGAAAACTTGTCTTGCAACAAATTTCCTTCGGCAAGTGTACCGAATTCGTCGTCAAGTAAAAACTCACAATAGAGTGAGGTCGAATCCCACAGAGATTGATTGATCAAGCAACTTTAATTAAAGGAATGTTCTAATTGAGCGAACCAGAATTTGAGTTGGGAATTACAGAAAAGTAAATGGCAGGAAAGTAAATAGTGGAAACAGTAAATGCTGGAAATAAAGAGCTGAATGTAAATGGCGGAAAGTAAATTGCAGAATCTTAAATGGGGGTGGGGCAATTGCTCATAAAAGTAAATGGCAGAAATTAAAGAGAATGGGTAAGATTAGAAATGGGGAGTTCATTGGGCTCAGGAGATGTTGCATTCTTCGGATCAAGTTCATTTTCATCTCTTCCTCAATCAATGCATTCATTAATCTCCTTGGCAATCTTAAGTGATCGAATTACAATTCCTTGTAATTCAATCTCTCAAATCTTGATCAATAGCCAATTCCTTGGTCAATTGCTCATGAGAAGAGATGAAGTATGGTCACTGATTATACCACATGCATTTTCCAAATCAAGTGTTGGAAGGATTATAGTCACATATCCATCCACACCCAATTTGGTCCAGCATGAGAAAGCATTTCTAGCATGATCCTTTCATTCCTCTTTCAAGGTTCAGAAGAGATCCAAGTATGAATAGCTTCTTTTCCAAGATAACTACCCAATTGGATGAAGATCGAAAGCTTTCTAGTAAAATCAAGAGAAAAGATAGAAGAAGGAGAATGAAAACTAAAATTGATCCATCAAATTACAACATAGCTCCCTAACCCAATGAAAAGGGGTTTAGTTGTTCATAGCTCTGGAAAATGAAAACAAAGATGGAGAATACATGCTGAAAGTAAACTAGAAGTGCAGAGAAAGTAAAATACAGAGAGTAATTCTAGGCCAAAGGCTGCCTAAAATTTCCAGCTCTCAAACTAATTCAAAGTTACTCCTATATATACTACTCTTCTGATCTTCTAGTTGGCTCTTCAAGTCTTGGGTATGGGCCTTTGGATCCTGAGTTTGAAGCAGTTATCTTCATCATTGGGCTTAGCTTGGCTTGCAGAGAGAAAGTGTGAAGTAGGCAGGGACATTTAGCTCAGGACGTTAGTGGTGTTAACGTTAAGTGAAAGTGTGGGTTCGAGAACGTTAGTGACAATCACCTTTTTCACTAACGTTGCTCACCCAAGTATGAGCCACGTTATCTTTGGCTCTTAACGTGGCCACTTATGAGCTTGGTCCAACGTTAGTGACAAAGGGGAGTGTCACTAACGTTGGCCTTATTGTCTTCTTCCACGTTAGAGTTCACGTTAACTAAGTTAACGTGACTCTTAACGTGGGCTATGATGGCTTCGAGGGCGTTATTGGCGATTACTTTTCTCATTAACTTTGCAAGTTAGCTCCCATTCCACGTTAGAGGTCACATTAGTTAGATTAACATGGCTGCTAACGTGGTTCTTCCTTGCTTCTTTTGTCCTGAAATCAAGCAATAAGGTGCATCAAAGTTCTAATCCAAGTAATGGGAAATGCAACATCCAATTTGTCATTAAATTCATGCAAAATCCTCATGAAACCATGTAAAGTGCACAATGTATGCTTGAATCAAGATGTAAGTGAATATCTACCCAAAAAGAGCTTATTTTCTAAGAAAATGCATGAAACTACCCTAAAAACAGTAAAGAAAAGGTCAGTGAAACTGGCCAAAATGCCCTGGCATCAAGTACCTAGTTCAATTTTGTCCTAATTGTTCATGTTAATTTTTTGTAATGTTGAAAATTAGGTAAAGAATTAGGAAAATTTTGAAAAGTGCATCCATCACATCATACATACATATAGGAAATAAATTTTGGGGAAAAACAACAAAGAATTTCCAAGAATTTTGTTTTTAGGGCGTTCTATTGAATTGATTTGGAAAAATATTTTTAAACTTGCTTGAATGAATTTTTGTGGAACATAGAAGAGGAAAAAGCAAAATATCTTGTGAGTTTTTGAGCCTATAATGAGTGGTTACACCTTTTAACCACTAATTTTGTTCATTGTGTGCTATATCTCTTCTATGATTGTGATCTTGGTTTTGGTTGATTCTTTATTTCCGATGTTTGATGTCTTGAATGCATTTAGCATGATTGAGGCCATTTTTGAATTAAACGCACTCACCCATATGGACCTACCATTGCATCTACCTTTGTTAACCCCTTTTGAGCTTTTTTTATCCCCATTGTTCTAATTGTTAGCACATCACAACCTTAAGCGAAAAACCATGAATAACCTTGAATTGCTTCTTTGATTAGCTTACGTTGAGGAGTGTGTGACAATTAAGTGTGGGGAAAATTTTGGGAAGCATTGGTAGAGAAACATTTTCGTTTTGGGTAATTATTGAAAATTTGGGAAAATGGGTGCTCATTCATGTATCAATTTGCTTTAACCATATGCATTTGTCATAGAAAAAGAAAAAGAAATAAAAAAATAAAATGAAAGAAAAAAATATAGTAATAAGATGGGACAAAAGTTATCCCAAAGAAAGAAAAAAAATGAATAAGAAATGCATATGTGTTTTGAATAGAAACTAAGGCATGAATGTGTGTGTGAAAAGAAGTAATGGGTGGCAATGATGCATTATTGTGATTTGATTGGTTGAGTTGGATACTTAAGCTAATAAAAGATTCAATCTTTTAGTCCACTTAGCCATATATTCATCTTACCCTTACCCCAACCCCATTACAACCTTCTAAAGACCTCATGATACTTGCATGCATGCATCAAATACTTGTTGATTGTTAGATGAAAAGCAATTCCTTGAAAGCATGATTAGAGAAGACTTGAGTGATTAAACCCTAAACACCGAGTGATTAGAGTGCATACACATAGTGAAGGTTCGATCACTCGATTCTATGATTCCATACCTTCTTATCATGCATTCTTGCAAGTTGCTTCATTTTGAAACTTGAATCAATTCTCTAGATTTTGCTTGCATTGGATTATTTCCTTGCTTTGTCCTAGATGTTTACACTCTTGCTTGGGAATTTAATTGTTTGTTTTCACCAATTTCATGGGAAATTATAATATAGATAGATATATAGGTATAGATAGTATATAGTATACATTGCATGCATATACATAGTTGCATTGAATAAGTTGCTTGCCCTTTTATCCTTCTCCTTGTTGGTTTAGCATGAGGACATGCTATTGTTTAAGTGTGGGGGAATTGATGAGTCCATATTTTTCGATATATTTTTGCTCAATTTGGATGGATTTCATCATATAAACACACACTTAAACACCAAAATAGCATACTTTTGTGTTTTCTCTCTAGATTGTGCCTAAATGTGAAAACATGCGATTTTGAGCTTAAATTAGTGATTTTAATCCCACTTTTATGCCATTCGATGCCATGACATGTTTGTTGAGTGATTTTAGGTTCTAGAGACAAGTTTGGAAAGGAAAAAGTGGAAGGAAGCATGTACAAAGGGAGAAAGCATGAAGAAAACAAAGGAGGCCAGGAGAGCTCAGCCATGCGTGCGTGCGCACAAGGATGCGTGCGTACGCACAAGGAGGAAATCAGCATGCGTGCGTGCGCACAACAACTTGTGCGTACGCACAAGAACACAAGCAGAGTGAATCCAGAGCATCGCGAAGTGTGCGTGCACACAACCCTCTGTGCGTACGCACAAGTGGAGGTTCGGCGAAGTATGCAGATGCACACACCTGTGCATCTGCACAGGTACCAATGCATGCCTCCATTAAAAAGTCATGTGCTGCACAGTTTTGAGGGTTTCTAGGCCCATTTCTGAAGTACTGAAGGCTGGTTTGAGAGGCTATATTAAGGGCATATCAACACATAACAAAGGGAGCTCACTTGTACGGTAGAAACACATAGTAGGAGTAGGAGTAGTGTAGATTAGGAAATTCTCTTTTAGGGTTCTTAGTTAGGGTTTGTAGCATTTTATACTTCAAGTTTTGATTTGGGATTATAGCAATTTTATTGTAAGTATTTCTTTATATCTCTCTTTTACTATACCACTTGTTCTACACTTGCTTTTATTTTCATCTCCTTTGTCCATATTTACGTAGTCTTGCAATTTCAGATTCCAAGTTGTTTAATTTGATGTTTGATGGCTTTTATATGTTTGTTTGAGTTGCCTTTATTGATTTTGAGCATTTGTGGTTCATAGCTTTTATTAATTTACCAATTTTGCCATATTTTATGATTATGCATATTAGGTGTTCGATAAAATGCCAATTTTGATTATGGGGTAATTTCCACCCCTTGGCTTGGGAAAAATGAGTTTATGGATTACTAAAGCCATAATGTCCAACATTTAGTGATAATTCGTGGGGTGTTAGTTGTTATTGTATCCACTAACGCTAGCTTTTTACCAATTAATTTGGTAAGTTAGCTAGGATTGTGGATTAATGACAATTATGCTCACTTGACTTATCCTTCGATGTTAAGGGTTGACTTAGTGAAATTAATCCATCACAATTATCACAATTGTGGTTATGGCAAGGAAGGGATTCCATGACTCATCCCAAGTCAAGGTTTCATTTATGTTTTAAACCACTTTTCCATCAATTTTGAGTCTTACTTGTTTATATTACATACATAGTTTTTTTGTTCTTTCATTAGTTTATTAATTGTAAATTTTGTCTTGTTCTTTTATTTCTTTATTGCTTCCTTATCATTGAAAACCCCTTGTTTTCTTGCAACCAAAATTGTATGCACTTGTTGACACTAGTTCCTAGGGAGAACGACCCGGGAGTCTAAATACTCTCGGTTAATTTGATTTGAATTGTGACAATATCTTGGATTAAATTTTGATTAGGATCAATTGTTGGTTCGGAGCTATACTTACAACGGAAAATCTATTTTGTGAAAAATCCAAAACCACGTTTGGTTATCTATCAGTGCCAGTGAGGCAAAGAAAATTATGGAGTTTTGTGGTTTTCCTAGCACTAAACACTAGGCTCGGCCTTTTGTGCCGAGGAGGCAGAGAGGATTATGGCTGTTGCACGAATCATGAAACTCCTGGCACTAAACGCCAGGTCGAGGCATTTAGCACCAATTAGTCAAAGACCTTGCTCGCACCGCGAGACACTTGGTGCCAAACGCTAGGCTCGGCGTTTGGCACCAGCATAGCAGATTCGCTTTTTCTTCTTTTTCTTCTGCACAAACTCTGCCAAACTCGCCCGGATTTTTCCTAAGACAAAGAAAACCATAATGCGCCTCAAAGTAGCATCCAAATAGGTTTCAAACACTAAAATCTCAATAAAACTTACTAACTTTATATCTAAAATAATAAGAAAATGGAGAAAAGATGCTCACGCATTGTAACACGAAACTTGAATTGTTGCTTATCCTCAAGCAACTAAAAATAAAATTAAACTGAGAAGTGGAATTGCTTGAGAATTGAGCTTTCAATTTAGCTCCTATCTCTTCTCTGAGTGGGGTTGGTGACACTGTAATTCTGAACAGTTTTGGCATCTCACTATTCTTTGGAGTTCAGAAATGTTAATATCCTTTAGAACTAGAATCCGGATAATATTATGAATTCTCTTTCTTTTTAACCTCTGATTAATCCTTGAACACAACTTTTCCTTTTGTTATTTTCTTTGGTGCTTTGCACCCTAAGCCTAGCCGTGACTCTAAATATTTTGTCTCAAACTTTACTTGACTCAAAAACACCACAAGCACTTAACTGGGGAACTCTTTGAGTTCTAATTTTCTTCTTTTAATTTTTTTCCAGTCAGTGGTTCTTAGAACCTTTGGCATACTCTTTATTGGCACTTGGTCTCGACTCTAAGTGTTCTATCTCGATATTTCCTTGACACATTTACACCATAAGCATATGGCTAGGAAAATAACTCTTTGAGCTTTTGATCATACTTAACCTTCCTAGTCCTTGATGCTCAGAGCCTTGGACCTTGCTTTTATTTTCTTTCTCTTTTTTAGCTGTTTCTTTTGCTTCAAAGATTAATTTTCTGTTTAATTTGGAGAATGCATAATACTTATCTAAATTCCTGTACTTCAGGAATCAACAGTCTTAACTCTAATATCAATATACACTGTTCTATTCATACATTCAGAACCACAGATAAATGCCACATCAAGATAAATAAGACAACTTAGAATATATAAACTCAAGTTCTCATGCATTCTATCACTTTTCTATTTTTTTTCTTTTCTTTTTTTTTTCAAGCTCGATGCACAATACATGAGATAACTTTTCAATAAAAACAAAAAAATACTGAAAAAATCTGGAAATAAAAAAAGACTCAAACTAATACTACTCATGCAAAGGATTTAAACATATAACAGAAAATAAGAGATAAGAACTTAAAACAGAAAATACGGGGATTATCAATAAAGAAACTCAACCACCTCAGTCGTCCTCAGCTACTCCAAAATCACGCCTCAGTTGCTCCATCTCCTGCCTCTGGCTCTGCTGCTCCTCCACTAGCTGCTAAAGGAGGGCAAAGTGGCCCTCATGGTCTATCCATAGCTGATCAACGGACGATGCCAAATGCCCAATGGATGATGTCAACTAATTTCAATTATCGTGTGGAGGGAAATAGTATCCCTGAGGCATCTCAGGCTACTAAGGCTGAGGTACAGGAGCTGGCTCCTCTCTCGGGGCTCTAGCATACTCCTGAGCATACTCCATAGTCTTCTTAGAGATGGGCCCACTCGATGGGGATAAGAGTGTCATGTTCAATGCGCACCTTAGCAGCCTCACAAAGGCAGAAGATTAGATGTAGGAACGCTAGCCTGACACTGGTGGAGTGGTGCAGATTTTGAGAATATCCACAACTGAATCAGCCTGTGCACCGGGTCATTCAAGTAATACCTCAGGTAAGTGAGGGTCAATCTCACGAGGACTGAGGAACTGAGCAACAATGGTCCACTGATTGGCTTATTCAGGCGAATGAAAAATTTGGGTTTGTGGGTTTTAAAAGCATTAAACAATAAAACAAGAGTAAAGAAAGCAAATAGTGAGTTCGGTATAGAAATCAATGAGAGAAATAGTTACAGTATCAGAGATGTTTACTTTTTCGGATTAAGGTTTCTTACCAACTATTTTAATCATGCAAGATTCATTTCATGGCAAACTATAATTGACTAAACCCAAATCTCTTAGTTTTTTTTGTCTCATCTAACCTTCATCAACCACCAATCTCTTGGTCACTTGATGCTGATTAAAGGATTAAGTTCAAATCTAGTTTATGGCCATAGAAACCCTAATTACCCAAAGCTAAACGGATTATATGTCACGTATCCAGATTAGTTCAAGTAATTAGCAATTTAGGAGGAATTTACTTTCAAGCTGTCTCTAGGTGAGAGACCTCTCCCAAGGGTCACAAGAACGCATCTAGAATAAGGGTCATACTCTCGTTCCACCTAGATTCATAAAATTAAGAACGAAGCAATCCTTGAAATTGAATCAGTACATTAATTAAAATAGAATAATAATAGTCTTACTCCATAGAAATAAACAGAGCTCCTAACATTAGCCAAAGAGGTTTAGTGACTCATGACTTATAGAGAAAACAAGGGTTCTGAAAAGTGTGAAAGTGCAAAAGTGCGAAGATCCCCCTAAAGGGTGAATCTTTTCCCTTTTATATCTAACCTAATTTGATTTGAAAATAAAATAAAATATTAAATCTTAAAACTAAAAGATATTGTTTGTAAATAGAAATTACAAAAATAAAATAAAAGATAACTAATAAAAGCTAAATCCACTTGAAGATGCTTCCTTAATAGGCCTTCAATTCGGATTGCCTGGTGCTAAACGCCAGTTTCGGCATTTAGCACCCCAAAAAGGTAGAAGCGTTCTGTCTTGTTAAGCTTGCTGGCGCTAAACGCCAGCTTGGCATTTAGCGCCCAGAAGGGTAACTCCAAATCTTTTTCTTTTGCTCTAAACTGTGCCAAATTGCTCCAAATTTCACTTGAAATTATCAAACACTAAAATAGCTCAAAGAGGATTTTTGCACTAAAATATAATAAAACTTAATAAATTTTAACTAAAAACAACTAGAAAACAAGGGAAAAAAGGGTACAAGATGCTCACGCATCATAGAGGTATTCGTAGTTGCCTTGTAGATCTCCTGTGGAGTCACCTGCTCCACCTCCACCTCATTACCGAGTATGATGCAGTGAATCATTACTACTCGGTCCATGGTCACCTCAGAATGGTTGCTTGTCGGGATGATGGAGCACTGAATGAACTCCATCCATCCCCTAGCAACTGGTGTCAGATCGTGCCGGCCCAACTACCCAGGCTGCCCCTCACAATTGAGCCTCCACTGGGCTCCCAAAAGGCATATGTCTGTTAATATCTGCTCTGGCCTCTTGTCCCTGTTGACCCTCTTAGTGTAGCATTCATCATCCTCCCAGTCAGTGGTAGGCGGAGTGTCTCTCTCATGCTCTGTGGACTAAAATTAATAACTCACCCTCTCACCATCGTCTGCTAGTTCTTGGTGCTGGGGTATACACCTTTCACATGCTTGTAAGTCACCCAACTATTAGCATAAAATTCTTGGACCATGAGTTGACCCACCTCAGTAACTGGGTTGCACAATGTGCCCCGGATCCTCTTCTGAATCTCAGCCTGAATCTCTGGGTATTCGTCCGGTTTAAGGTCAAATTGAACCTTCGGAATCACCTTCTTTTGCCCAGTAATATCATGGAAGTGGTCCTCATGGACCTTGAAACTGAACTGGGTCGCATCATAAGGACCGTTCATTGGGGCTTTCTCCTTCCTCTTCCTATAGAAAGACTTTCCAGTCTTGGGTGCCATCTGTGATAAATACTAAGGAAAGAAAGCAGTGCGGTAGAGGGTAGAGGGAAGAAGATGGTGGTATGGTATGGGAAATATGGGGGAATTTAAAGATATGGAGGATATGGTAGTGAAAGAGAAAGAAAAGGGTTGTAAGGTTAAAAGAAAGAAGAAGATGTATATTTGTTGTGGTTAAAAGAGTGGAGTAAAAGGGTATTTATAGGAGGTTGGTGAAAAAAATTAAATAAGAGGTAAATGGGGATTAGGGTAAGTGGTTATGGGAAGGGAGAGTTATGGAATGGAGGGATATGGGGAAATGGGAAGGAGTTGATTGGGTAGTGGGGTGGTGCAGTGGGGCTCATAAATATCCCTTTTTCAAATTCAAAACTCCTTCTCGAAGGACCCCGTCAGGCACTGGCCTGGTGCTAAACGTCGCTCCTGGCGTTTAGCGCCGTAAAGGCAGTGGCGAATCCCCTAGATGGCATGCGTCCTGGTGCTAAACGCCCAACCTGGCATTTAGCGCACCTAAACTGAAAATTCCCCTCAAATTAATCATATATCACACATATCCAAGACTCCATATCATCAAACATAACAATTTACATAAATTAATCATATACCCAATCATTCAATCCTATCTTAAAGGCCACTATCCTAAGTTATCCACAACATATTAACTAAAGGAAACCGAAACTATACCTTGGCCGATTTCCACACAAGCTCAAACCACCAAAGATGGTCTTTCCACAAGCTATCCAAGCTTCTATCAAGAAACTCAAGCACAGCCACTACTTTAGCTCAACACCAAGTACTCCAAAACACCAATTCAAGCTCCAAACAACATATATTTCAATCTAATATATACAATATATCCAAATTAATACTAGGGCTCAACATTTCAACTCAACTTTTCAAGTGTGCCATTCAAAACCAATCGTTATCAATTCCAACCAAAAACCCTAAAATCGACATAATCAAGTATCATAATATTTATCCTTGAAACATAACATTTTTTCACTCACTTATCACCCAAATCCAATTACACACCTACACTCATTTCCATAACTAGTTCGAGATCAATCTAATCTCGTAGCCACAATCAAACTCAATTACCTAGAAATCATCATTTACATTAACCGACTAAATCCTTTGAGTATTCAAGCCTAAGATATTTCTAGTCATCCCATACTACTCCTCATTACCATTATCTTATGTCAATGCTCTCGCAAGTCTCCGCTGCGTCACTCTGATTTTCAGCCGCTAAAAACCCAGTTATCCCAAATAATGCCTAAGTCCATCCTAAGACTCCGATTTCAATTTAGGGCCTTAGACTATTCTCTATGCTTAAATCAAAATCTCATTAAAATCCTCAATCTCCATAAACATATTACGCAGGATCTCAACACAAATCAGGGTACCTACTCGGATTATTCATCCTTAAGTACAAAACCATAACTTGACATAATAAACAACCAATGAATACCGGTTATCATAACTAAAATCAAATGTAAATTATTGTCAAGCCCAGCCAAATTCAAGCCTTAGTCATGCTCACTTGTTTATCTCCATTTCTAATTGCCTCAACACTCAACAGTTCACCATCTTCCCAATGTTATCCCAATACTCTGCTAGCTCTAACGGTAGTACTCTACGTGGCACAATTTAGTTCAATTCTAAGTTTTGGCACTCTCGGTCCTAAATTCTCATCTTTGCCATAAGCCACGAATAAACACAGCGATTTCGTATCCTTTATGGCAATTAGAGTTTAGTTATCATCTTCGTAATTACCTTAACCTTGCTGTTGAAATCGATCTGCATTCTACTTTTCTCTACGATGGCAATTGTTGGCTATATGTCCAGGCAGCCCACAAGAATAACATACACCTCTCCCTTTCGCTAGGGGATACTGGTCACAGTTGGTCCCTGATGAGTGGATAATATATACGCTTTTTGGCATTGTTTTTAGATAGTTTTTAGTATGATTTAATTAGTTTTTAGTATATTTTTATTAGTTTTTAAGCAAAATTCACATTTCTGGACTTTACTATGAGTTTGTGTGTTTTTCTGTGATTTCAGGTATTTTCTGGCTGAAATTGAGGGACCTGAGCAAAAATCTGATTCAGAGGCTGACAAAGGACTGCTGATGCTGTTGGATTCTGACCTCCCTGCACTCGAAATAGAATTTTTGGAGCTACAGAAATCCAAATGGTGCTCTCTCAACTGCGTTGGAAAGTAGACATCTAGGGCTTTCCAGCAATATATAATAGTCTATTCTTTGCCCACGTTTAGACGACGCAAACTGGTGTTTAACGCCAGCTTTCTGCCCTATTCTGGCGTTAAACGCCAGAAACAAGTTGCAAAGCAGAGTCAAACGCCAGAAACAAGCACACACCAAGTGGGTCCGGAAGTGGATTTCTGCATCATTTACTTAATTCTGTAACCCTAGTAACAAGTTTAGTATAAATAGAACTTTTTACTATGGTACTAGGGGTCTTTTCCCCTATTTTCGAATTCGTATGCCATTTGGGGAGGCTGGCCATTTGGCCATGCCTAGACCTTGTTCTTATGTATTTTCAACGGTGGAGTTTCTACACACCATAGATTAAGGTGTGGAGCTCTGCTGTTCCTCCAGTATTAATGCAAAGTACTATTGTTCTTCTATTCAATTCAAGCTTATTCTTATTCTAAGATATTCATTCGCACACAATAACATGATGAATGTGATGATTATGTGACACTCATCACCATTCTCACTTATGAACGCGTGATTGACAACCACTTCCGTTCTACATGAAAACAAGCTAGAGTGTGTATCTCTTGGATTCCTGGTCCACGACGCATGGTTGCCTCTCCTGACAACAGAGCCTTCCATTCCGTGAGATCAGAATCTTCGTGGTATAAGCTAGAATCAATTGGCAGCATTCTTGGGATCTGGAAAGTCTAAACCTTGTCTGTGGTATTCCGAGTAGGATCTGGGATGGGATGACTGTGACGAGCTTCAAACTCGCGACTGTAGGGCGTAGTGACAGAGGCAAAAGGATAGTAAATCCTATTCCTACACGATCGAGAACCAACAGCTGATTAGCCATGCGGGAAACCGTAGAGGACCATTTTCACTGAGAAGACGGCAAGTAGCCATTGACAACGGTGACACCCAACATACAGCTTGCCATAGAAAGGAGTATGAAGGATTGGATGAAGACAGTAGGAAAGCAGAGATTCAGAAGGAACAACGCATCTCCATACGCTTATCTGAAATTCTTACCAATGAATTACATAAGTATCTCTATCTTTATTTTATGTTTATTTATCTTTTAAATTATTAAAACTCTATAACCATTTGAATCCGCCTGACTGAGATTTGCAAGATAACCATAGCTTGCTTCAAGCCGACAATCTCCGTG
>NC_029786.2:41605919-41617651 GCF_000816755.2 Arachis ipaensis
CCTTCCGAGACAACAGTCCTCTCCGTTGGTACGCAGCACCTGGTCCTTAGGTTCTCTATGTGTGAGATCGAACAAAAGTACATCTTGCCTTCACCAACAGTTAGTGCGCAAGTATTCACTCTTACCACTACTCACAGTGTATTAGTAGTGTAAGTAGTACAATAACACACGCTTACTTATAGAATCTTATTCTTATTCGAACTTAACTTATCTTCTTGTTATCATGAAACGTAATTATGACCTCCTTGTCGTCTCGAGGTGTGGAATTAGATACCACACATCTTTGAGGTGGCAACTTTTATGTATTCTTGTTCCAGATCCGTACCGGTTTACCGGTCGGAGGGGTTTACCGTATGCTTAAGCTTTTATCCCCTTTTCTGGGGATCATGGTATCATTTTTCAAGATAAATATGATTTGAACAATGATCCCAATGTCTTAATTCATTTACTACGTCTTTAGGTGAAGATTCCGTGAGATCAGAATCTTCGTGGTATAAGCTAGAATCAATTGGCAGCATTCTTGGGATCTGGAAAGTCTAAACCTTGTCTGTGGTATTCCGAGTAGGATCTGGGATGGGATGACTGTGACGAGCTTCAAACTCGCGACTGTAGGGCGTAGTGACAGAGGCAAAAGGATAGTAAATCCTATTCCTACACGATCGAGAACCAACAGCTGATTAGCCATGCGGGAAACCGTAGAGGACCATTTTCACTGAGAAGACGGCAAGTAGCCATTGACAACGGTGACACCCAACATACAGCTTGCCATAGAAAGGAGTATGAAGGATTGGATGAAGACAGTAGGAAAGCAGAGATTCAGAAGGAACAACGCATCTCCATACGCTTATCTGAAATTCTTACCAATGAATTACATAAGTATCTCTATCTTTATTTTATGTTTTATTTATCTTTTAATTATTAAAACTCTATAACCATTTGAATCTGCCTGACTGAGATTTACAAGGTGACCATAGCTTGCTTCAAGTCGACAATCTCCGTGGGATCGACCCTTACTCACGAAAGATTTATTACTTGGACGACCCAGTGCACTTGCTAGTTAGTTATGCGAAGTTGTGAAGAAGAGTGATATTACAATTGTGCATACCAAGTTGTTGGCACCATTGAGATCACAATTTTGTGCACCAGTCCCTCTGAAGTTACCTTGAGAACGTTGAGAGGCATCTCCACCCTTTTTGGGGTTTTGTCTCTTTGGGGGAAAATACTTCCCACGATCCTGGATACTGGTACAACCACGAGAATCTCTTGCCAAAGCTATCTTCTTGGCACATTCCTCCACAACTCTTGTAACACCCTAATTATCCTAAGTTTTACCTCGTGTCGTAAAGAAAAGGTTAATCAGAGATTACGACAGTTCTAAGCTCATACATATAAATTATAGAAATGATTAATATAATCTAGAAGCCCGATGAAAAATATAGCTCAAAATAGGATGTGAAAAGTGAAAACTTAATAACGAAGCTTCTAACTTAAAGCACAAGATATAGATAAGATATATCAAAATATAATAGTGTAATATCATAATAATCCAGCCACGGCTCGCGGAGTTTAAGCCGGCTAGCCATATATATATAGACATACAAAACCTGACAGTAAAAACAGCTTATACATGTTTTGTTTTCTCAAATACAAGCCTCTAGGCAAAGCAAAATACAAAAGTGAGAGATGTATAACAAAATAAACAAAAGACTCCAAAAAGATATCCGGATCCTCCGCTTCTATCACCAATCGAACAACTCACCGAGGTGGGTTGCGACCTACATTTGAAAAATACAACAGAGATATGGTATGAGAACCGGAGGTTCTCAGTATGGTAACAGTGCTCAGTGATGTAGGATATAAGACCCCGGGACGCCAAAGGTAATCCTAAGCTCCATATCCATCACAAGATTTCAAACTTAAGGCATACTAAAACAAATAAGCATAATATATAAATCTTAACATAAATAAACATGGTACTCTATCTTACGGGGATTTCTAATCTAACTAAACATCGCTGTCCCACAGCCTTCACCAACCTATCCTCCATGCGATACCATTGCTACCGCCTTCCGAACCTCTTCAATCCCAGTAGAAAACACAATTACTTACAATCCAAGTAAATCACAAGTAGAAGCATATAAGGCAAAGAATTCAAATAGCATATAGGCATGTTATACAAATAGGCAAGCCATTACAAGTAGTCAAAGCATACAAACAGATAGAAAATCCATATTATGAATGCCTGTCCTATTGGCTATGATATTACATTGTCGGTTCAACTGCCAACCCGACACATTTCCATGGAGACGTCGCCCTTCGGAATCCTCATGTGGGAACCCCCGAGATATAGTGCTCGGATCACTGTCCAGGTACTTGCTCCTGCACGCTTTATTGATTCGAAGGGATGCGAGCGGGATACTCTTGCCACAAACCTCACATCTCAATGCAAGCGGGATGAACCACTGCCCTTACGCCGCCGCCACTACCTCGACAGGCGGGATCCAACCGCCGTCCCTGCCGGGTGCATAGCGTCTTATAATCTCAATATAAAATAATAGTGCAATGGTTTTTCAGAAAACAGTTTCAATACATCAGCGATTCCTCATCACACATTCGAGTCCTCGACCCATCTCAAATGCTGTCAATTCACATTTTTATTCCGAACTCAACAGTTTCTCAATTCTCAGCTTATACATCAACCACTCATCACATGACATCAAACTATACTCAGCACACCAGAAACCTAGGCCTCTGTTTTCTAAGTTTTTCAAACGATATCATCCAAAGCCATTAAATTCTTTCCCAAGGTTTTAAATGTCCAAAACTAGGCCCAAGAGTCCTAAAATGGTGTTAGAGAAGCTTACAACCTTGTTGGGAAGGTAGAATAGTTGAAATCAAATAAAATTTGAGAAACACAGCGTGTGCGGTCGCACAGGGTTGTGCGCGCGCACGCTCTGGAAAGTTTTAAAACGTCTGCGTACGCATAGGAGTGTGCGTATGCATAGGTGCCAAAATTCATAATGTCTGTTCACCCGCACAACCCATGCTAGCACTCTCAACAGACTGGCTTCCCCAACGTGTGCGTGCGCACAGGGCTGTGCGTACGCACAGGTTGTAATTTTTGATTGCTGTGTGCATGCACCAGCTGTGCAAGCGCTACAACCAGTAAGCACTTTCTTGCCTGTGCGTATGCACAGGTCTGTGTGTCCGCACAGAATAAGATTTTCGCAGGGTTATGCATGCGCACATATCAGAAATTATAAATTTCTGTTACTTTACAAAATTTCAGATTTTCAACACCAACTTTGAATGATCATAACTTTATATCGATTAAAAGGGTTTTCAATGAACTTTAATCGTAAACAAATTTCAACCAATTTTGAAATCGAGGCAAAAGTTATGATCACTCAAAGTTCACCAAAAATTCACTTTTACCAAATTTCACAATTCCTTGTAAACCACAACCAAAGCCACCCTAAGCCATTCCAAACTCTAGTTCTCATCAAAAACTACCCTTTGTGTCATAATACACCAATCTTACAACATTTTTCTTCACATTCTATCATCCTCAACCTCAACATCAATATATCACATTATAATCACTTCTCATTCACACTTTCCCTCTACATTATTATTTTCATAAATCTCAACATCACATATATCATCACCATTCACACTTTAATTCACACAACCAATCATCATCATTTATCATAATCAAACTCAACAATCATGAATTCATCATAAAACATCATATAACATCATTCAACAACTCAACAACCATTTAAATCCAAACCTATCCTATGGGTCACTAGCCTAAGTGTCCCTGAATATTATATACTACATAGAGGAAACCGAAACCATACCTTGGCCGATTCCCTATATGCACCAAAATCCTAAAATGGCACAAGTTGAGTTCTCCACCACAAGCAAGCCACCAATGTAACTCCAACAAGCACCAACAAGCTCCAAACTCACAATAATCAAACTATATATGCATAAACTATCACAAATCAACCTAGGGTTCCATTTAAACATAATATCACAAGGGTTTAATGTCTTTTACCTTTTCCAACAATTTTGATAGCCAAAATCCAATGCTAAGCAAGGATTATAGTGAACCTAAACATCCAAAATCACAAATACTCAACTAAAAGCCCTAAATACCCAAAATTTTGGAGAGAAGAACTGAGAGAATTTCGATGTTAACTCACCTGTTTCTTATATGGGTTTTGTAGAGCTCTTCACAAGGAATGCATAGCCGCAAACAGTGCGGCGATCGGAGCTATGTAGCTCAAGATATGGGCTTGAGAAGATTGAAGTGAATAGTGCTCAATCTCTTCTCCACTCCTCTTTCAATTCTGATGTGTGTGTATTTGTGAAAGGGTAGGGTTCATTAAATGAACCTTATGTATGTTGGGCTTGGGCCCAACTTGGGCTCGGTCTAACCCGTTAGCGTTTTTAGCCCGTTTGTTCCAATTTCGGGCCAAACCTTTAAAATTAACGCTCGGTTTTCCATTTCTAATGTTTTTCTAAGGTTTTTGACGGTTTTCACTTTTTCTCCTGCGGTACCGGGTGATGACATGTCATCAAGTCATGTTTTTCTATGCTTTTTCACACAAGAAATTGATTATTAGTGCTTAAATATTGCATTCTTTTGTGCTTAAATGGTATATTCCCTTGATCTTTTAGTTTTATAAATTTTGTAGAAATAAGTGGAAAAAGAAGCAAAATAGTACAAAATCAGCTCAAAAGAAGAAAAGAAGAAATTTGTGGCACGTTTTGAAGATTGAGCACGCTTTGGACCCTAGGCCATGCTTTTAAAAGTGTGGCCCAAGACCATGAAGCCTTGGCAATAGTAATGATGCATATACATTTTTATGCATGCATGAATTAATAACTAAAGCATGCATTTAATGGATGAAATGCATGAGCTTCACGTTAATTGGCATTACAAAGCCAATTACCATGAAGCATTAAATCATTAATGCCAAATAAAAGAATGCTACGACATTACTAAAGGAACCAATGAAAGCATGCATGGAACTTAATTACTAATGCTAATTAAAGAATGAATGAAATGAAGGAACGTTGCACCCTCACTAATTAAACGTTCACTAATTAAAGCATGCATATATTTAATGCCATCATGAACCATGCATTATTAAATTGGTATTATTAATGAATGAACGGCGTTACTAATAAAGCCTAGAGTTCATTAAACAATGAGCGCCACGCTCACTTGTTTCACCTTTTGCGTGAAACTCAAGTAGAAGCAAGATGCGCATTGAGGGCACACAAGGAGCAAGCGTTCATTAAAGTGAACGCTACGCTCAATCAATTGAGCATTTTCGAGCATGGCTCAAAAGAAAAGCAAGGCGCAGCACTCACAAGAGGGGCAGCCAGGGTTCGAAGAGGGAAACCAAGGCAAGCAAAGGAGCGCTAGTTCACACACTTAACTGAGCGTTGCATCATGCTAGCTAAGAAGGGGAGCAGCCAAGGTTCGAAGAGGGAACCTCACACCAAGTGTAGCACTACGTTCTCTTCTCCTCACTGAGTGCTACACCAAGAGGCTTGACACGAGGAAGGCATACCAAGGGCTAGTGAGCGCTCAGTTCACTAACCAAACGGAGTGCTCCACTGGAGCTAGCACTCTTGGTCCATTTTCAATCAAGTGCCATCTTGAATCCAATTCTTCACAGACCCAAGTCACCAAATGCATCCGGATCCACTCTCATTCAAATCCAAAGCAAGCAAATTCCAATTGACATCACTTAAAGGCACAAGGATCAGTTGGATTAGGAATTTCATTTAATTGTAATTTGTTTTCAATTTCAATTTCATTTTCATTTTTTGTAAAGCCTATATAAAGGCATCAATTTCATTTCATTAGAAGGCTGGCTCTGCTAGAGAGGAATAGGAGTAGGGTAGAATAGAAAGACCTCTTTGAAACACTTTTAATTTTTCTGCACTTTCTATTTTTCAATCTTGAATTCAGTTTATGCAAAATTTTAGTTTTTACAATCCTCTCCTCAACTTTCCTTTTCTGCAATTTTACTTCTCCATTTATATTGCTCCCAATTTAGTTTATGCAATTTACACCTTCTTGAAAATTCTGTTCTTCTGCACTTTCACATTTTCGTTTCCCTTGAAGTTTAATTTCCTTTTCTGCACATTTACATTATGCAACTTTACCTTTGAACTTGCTGCAATCTGAATTTACTTTTCCTATCTCAGATCTATTGCTTTCTTTAAATTTTTAGCACCCAACCCCCTTCACATTTGATGCAATTTACATTTCTTGTCATTTAAGCTTCTGTCAATTTATATTCCTTGCTCTCTAAGCTTCTGCCATTTACCTTCTGCATTTTACAATTCCTGCAATTTGTGTTCTGTTGCTTCAATTTCATCCAATTCACCAATGTTAGCTTGACTAAACTAATCACCTACTAAAGTTGCTTGATCCATCAATCCCTGTGGGATCGACCTCACTCTGAGTGAGTTTTACTACTTGATGCGATCCGGTACACTTGCCGGTGAGTTTTGGTGTGGAATCGTCTTTCCACCCATCAAGTTTTTGGCGCCGTTGCTGGGGATTGATTTAGATCAACAATGATTAAGTGGGTGAGAAGTATATATTAAGCATTTTCTTTGTTTTTGTTCTCTGTTTTAAGCTGATAGCAAGGTGTTTGAGTTATTGCCTCACTAAGGAATTCTTCTCTGAGACATGAATTTCAATTTTCATTGGTGTTATGTTTTACAAAATTCAAATGGAGTTCAACTCATCTTATGATCAAACAAATTTTATGGGATATTACCCACCATAACCTATTTCTAATGATGGCTGGGAGTATCACCAACAAATTACAGATCCTGAGCACTCCAATCTATAGAGATATGTTTTAGAACCACAAGATGAGCAAGAGAATCATATAGGATATTTTCTACCACCACAAAATGATTCAAGTCATTATGATGGATGGGAATATCACCAAGAAATGATAGATGATGAAGAAATTCACATAAGATATGATCCAGAACGTGATTTGTGTCATTACCCTCATGGTGTCTGGACATGTCAACAAGAGTGTGAACAATCAGTTGAAATGGGACACCTCCCAGAGACACAATATGATCCAGATTTTGATGAGTCTAACAACTACTCATATTATGGCTGGGAGAGTCAAAATCAAAGAGATCTTAGTGATCCATACTTTGTTCATCAAGAGACATCTTCATTGGAGTGCACTTTTAATAAATTCATGCAAGATTGTCCCCCAATGCCACAAAATGAACCATACTGTGATGAATTCTACAATGATTCACATTGTGGATGGGAGGATCAAAACCAGAATGCATTTGACAGTTCATACTCCACTTATCAAGAGCCATCATCACTTGAGCAAACCTTCAACTCATTTATGAAAAATTGCCCAACCTCACCTCCCAATTTTTCACTTGAAAACTTTCCATCACTTGATTTTGCCTCAACACAAAGTTTCCTCCAAGATTCATGCAACTCATCTCACCAACCACAAGATTCATTTCACTACACAGAAGACTCATTTCAACATTCACAAAATTCATTTCACAACTCACCAGATTCATTCCATACCACTCAAAACAACCTCAACACAACACATCCATATCCACAAAATTTCTCTCAATCTTCATCTTTTAAGCTAGCATTTAAAGATCCCCTTCAAAAATCCAGAGAATTATTGGAAAAGCAAGAACAATCCTGGAGAGAACAAGAAATTCTCCTCCAAAAGATGGAGGAGTACTTGGAGAAAATCAGGAAACACTCAGAACTGTTAAGCAAGGAAGATGAAGAACAATTGGTGGATGTGAAGGAGGAAGTGGAAAGGCAAGATGAAGAGGTCCCTGTGTCAAGCAACTTTTCAATGAAGAATGAGGTGGTTGAAACTGAAACTGCACTTGAGATGACAAGAGAACATGAAAACTCACAACCCTCACAAACTTCCTTGAATCAAAGACTCTTAACACTTGAATCTGTGATTGAAAGATATGAAGAGGAGATGGAGAAATCTTGGGAAGAACAACAAACCTCCTCCATGAAAGTGCTATTAAGTCAAATGTTGGGTGCAAAAGAGGAAGTGGAAGAACAAGAAAGTGAGAAAGTTAATCAAGAGAATTTACACTCAAGTGAAGTAGAGAAGTACATAGAGGAAGAGCTCATGGAACTACCAATTCAAAAGGCTCTGGATGAAGATAAAACTCTAATAATCACACAACAACCAAGTCTTGAATCCAAAGAAGTGAAGGCAACTAACAAGAGCACCAATCCTGTCCATGATCCAGGAAGCAAGCTCAATCAAGCCATTTACAAAAGGAAGCTTGCTGAGGAGAGGCCAAGACAAGGGACAATAGCTGAATCTTCTCCCCCCTTGAGGTCATTCCTCTTAACAAACTGGAAGAAGAGGAAGAAAGTGAAGAACATGTCAACCGTAGGTAACATTTCTTTTCTTTGCTTTGTTTACTTTCTATGTTTGCTTTGTTTAATTTCAATAAATTAGCGTATGATTACATTCTAAGTTTGGTGTTGCCTTGCAACAATTTGTTTTCAGTCCTTCTGGATGATTGCATCAAATCAAAAATGAAAGTGTCACACTAAGATTCTAAGTTTGGTGTGCCACTTATTCAGCAAAACCACTTGTCTGCATAATCATAATGCCTTTGCAGTATTATCTTTCTTTTAGTTAGACATTTTACTATTCTCTTTGTTTTAGTCATTCCTTTGTTTTTAATGCTTTCATCTATTTTGCTCCTTAACTGTTCTGTTAACTACCTCACCAAGAAATCCTTACTCATGACAAGGATATTGAGTTCGAGTTCAGTGAGGATTGCAAACAAGCGTTTGATAAGCTGAAGACTGCTTTAACTCAGGCTCCAATTGTGAGAGGACCAGACTGGAGCCAGCCATTTGAAATCATGTGCGATGCTTCCAACCATGCAGTAGGAGCAGCGCTGGCTCAGCGTGAAGGTAAGGATCCTTTTGTTATTGCCTATGCGTCTAAGACTTTAGACATTGCCCAGTCCAATTATACTACTACTGAGAAAGAGCTACTTACTATTGTTTTTGCTCTGGATAAATTCTGGGCTTATTTACTTGGTACTAGAGTAGTAGTGTATTCGGACCATGCAGCTCTAAAGTATCTATTAGCTAAAAAGGAATCCAAACCAAGACTTATACGTTGGATACTGCTGTTACAAGAATTTGATTTAGAAATAAAGGATAGGAGTCCCTCAAAGAACAGCTAGAAAGATCTTAGACTGCGGATTCTGGTGGCCTATTCTTTTTAGAGATGCTGCTGAGTTTTGTAAATCTTGTCACCCGTGCCAAAAATTTGGTAACATATCCAAGAGGGATGAGATGCCTCAACAATATATGCTTTTCTGTGAAATTTTTGATGTTTGGGGAATTGACTTCATGGGTCCATTTCCAAATTCTAGTGGATATTTTTATATATTGTTAGCTGTGGATTATGTTTCCAAATGGGTGGAAGCAATTCCTACCCGCACTGATGATGCTAACACTGTTGTTTCCTTTGTGAGAAACCATATTATATGTCGCTTTGGATCACCGCGAGCGATCGTGAGCGATCAAGGCACCCATTTTTGTAATAGGAGACTAATAGGATTGATGAAGAAGCATGGGATAATCCATAAAGTTGCAACAGCTTACCATCCCCAAACTAATGGGCAAGCCGAGGTGTCAAACAGAGAAATTAAGCGTATCTTGCAAAAGATAGTAAAGCCTCATAGAAAAGACTGGAGCACCAGACTACAAGATGCACTGTGGGCATATAGAACAGCATACAAGACACCCATTGGAATGAGTCCCTTTCGCTTAGTTTATGGAAAAGCTTGTCATCTCCCAGTTAAAATAGAACACAGAGCCTTCTGGGCAGTTAAGGAGTGCAACATGGGAATTGAGAATGCTGGAGTTGAAAGAAAGTTGCAACTGCAGGAACTGGAGAACCTTCGCCTGGAAGCTTATGAGAACTCCAGAATATACAAGGAAAAGATGAAAGCTGTTCATGATCAAAACATCAAGAAGAGAGAGTTCCAACCTGGAGATTTTGTTCTCCTTTACAAATCTCGACTGAGGCTCATGCCCGGTAAGTTGAGATCAAAATGGGAAGGTCCATACAGAATAGAGAAGGCTGAACCGTACGGAGTTTATCACCTAAGCCATCCTTCAAGCTCTGAACTTATTAAGGTTAATGGACAACGCCTGAAGCTATACCATGGTGAGAAGGTGCAGAAAAATAAGGAGCTTGAGATCTTTCGCTTGGAAGACCCCCAAATCGCAGCAGATTGAGCTATTGGAGCGTCCAACTTACGGACGTAAAAGCAAAGTGCTTGGTGGGAGACAACCCCCCGCGGTATGATCGTTCTTTTCTTCACTTTTAGTTTTTCTTCTTTAATAACTCTTCTCTTTATTAGTGCTTTCGTGCTCTTTCATTTACATGTCTTTATCTTTCCTTAAAAAAAAAAAAATTTCGCCGCGCGACGCGATCGCACCAGCGACGCGTCCGCGTGGCAGGGGAGTAAAGAAAAATAAAAATGAAGAGAAAGTTATGCAGGAGCAGCGCTGGAGTCGTGCCAATGGCAACAATTACCCCACACGACCGCATCACTGACGCGACCGCGTCGCATGGAAATCATGGCCTCCTACGCGACCGCGTGCCCCACGCGGCCGCGTGCCCTGAGTTTTCGACGTAAAAGGGTGCACAGTCGCATTCTGTGCGAGAGTGATGCTGGATTGGTGCTGGAAGCACAACCCTTGTCACGTGACCGCGTCGCTGACGCGGCCGCGTCACCCATTTTATCACGCACACTCATGCGATCGCGTGACCCACGTGGTCGCGTCACCCAATTTTGGCAATTAAAATGAATCGAACAGAGAGTTGTGCTGGAGCGAGGCTGAATTCGCGCCAGCAGTGCAACATCGGTCACGCGACCGCGTGACTGACGCGATCGCGTCTTCTTACCTGACGCGCACCCATGCGAACGCGTGTCCCACGCGACCGCGTCGCATGCGCCGCACAGCTCAACCTAAATTGCCAAATTATCTTATCTTTCTCTCCTCCAAATCCTACTTTTTCTTTTCCCTCCTTACCTCTTCCTTCTTCCTTCCCCTTTCAATCTCACCTTTCACTCTCTCTTTCTCACCCCTATTAACAAGGTTTTTCTTTTCTTCTTTCTCACTTTTCTACTATTCTTCTTATTTTCATATGTTATCTTCTTTTCTTTTCTTCATTGTTCTTATTCTCTTTTCTTTTCTTTTCCTTTTTACTTGGTGTTATCTATTTATGTGAATCATTATTTATCTTTATATGCTTATGGTTTGTTATAAATTTGTTTGACAATCATATATATTACTTTTTAAGGGATTGCTTGCATGTTCAAATTCATACTTTCAAGAGCTTATTCTACATGCATGCTAGGTGTTTGTGAAAAAGCCCATATGGCATTATGCACTTCTTCACATTATTTTGCTCTAATATGCAATGCTTGCTTTTCACAAATTTCCTTTCATATTTTATTAATTAAATTTAATTGTCAATACAAACGTGATGGCTAGTTTGTTACAAATGGTAATCTAAATTGGACATTGAATGTTTGATATATGCTACTCATGCCTTTGCCTACATGCCAATAAACCTCTTGCATTCCATTGTCCTACATGCACTTGCTATATTTCCATT